>NC_045439.1:20303049-20355965 GCF_002776525.5 Piliocolobus tephrosceles
TATCTATCTATCTATCTATCTATCTATCTATCTATCTATCTATCTATTATCTATCTATCTATCTATCTATCTATCCATCTATCTATCTATTTTTTTTTTTCCAGAGAGGGTCTCACTCTGTCACCAAGGTTAGAGTGCAGTGGCATGAACACAGCTCACTGCAGCCTCCATCTTCTGGGTTCAAGCAATCCTCCAGCCTCAGCCTCCCAGGTAGCCAGGACTATAGGTGCACATCTCCACACCCGGGGATTTTTTTTTTTTTTTTTTTTTTTTTTGAGACGGAATCTTGCTCTGTCACCTGGGATGGAGTGCAGTGGCACGATCTTGGCTCACTGTAAGCTCCGCCTCCTTGGTTCATGCCATTCTCCTGCCTCAGCCTCCCGAGTAGCTGGGACTACAGGCGCCCACCACCACGCCCGGCTAGTCTTTAGTGTTTTTAGTAGAGATGGGGTTTCACCATGTTAGCCAGGATGATCTCAATCTGCTGACCCCATGATCCACCCAACTTGGCCTCTCAAAATATTGGGATTACAGGCATGAGCCACCGCACTCCGTCGGAATTTTTTTTTTTTTTTTTTTTTGCTTTAAGTTCTAGGGTACATGTGCACAATGTGCAGGTTTGTTACATATGTATACATGTACCATGTTGGTGTGCTGCACCCGTTAACTTGTCATTTACATTAGGTATATCTCCTAATACCGTCCCTCCCTCCTCCCCACACCCCATAACAGGCCCCGGTGTGTGATGTTCCCCACCCTGTGTCCATGTGTTCTTATTGTTCGATTCCCACCTATGAGTGATTTTTTTTTTTTTTAATTCTAGTTAGAGACAAGGTTTCACTATGCTACCCAGGCTGGTTTTGAACCCCGAACTCACGCAATCCTCTCATCTCAGCTTCCCAAAATGTGGGGATTACAAGTGTGAGCTGTAATTTATCATAGCTGGCCACAATCTACATTTTTTTAAGAAGTACACTTTTTAAGTTAACCCCTTTTACCTTTTAACTCTTTCTTTGTGCATTCTCTGCATTTGAACATATTTTAAAATTTTATTGCAAAAATCATTTGCTCCTTTTTACAGCCAGACTTTTTTCTCAATTAGGATAATATTTAGATTTATAGAACAGAAAATTCAAAATATGAGAGATTTAGCAGATAGAAATGTACTTCTCTCTTTTGAAGTGAAATTGGAATGCTGACAATCCAGGGCTGGTATTGCATCTCTGTAAAATTGCTAGGGAACTGTGTCCTTCCAATTCACTGCAGTCACAATGACAGGATGTGGTTCTCATCATCTTGGCCAAGAACAGCAGCTCCATATTCTGTCATTGCATTTCATTCCAGATAACAGGATGGAAGGCAGCACAAAGGAAGAGGACCACAATCTGTTTGGTGGTGTTCTTTCAGGAGACTTTTTGGATGTCCTCGCCCAACATTTCTTCTTATAACTCAATGGTCAATTGTTGATTACAAAGCCATATACTCAACTGAGAAAGAAGATGGAGATGGAAATCAGTATTTCAGGTAACCATGGGGTTTGCCCAATATGGTGGATTGAGTTTCTAAGAAATAAGAGAAAATATGAAGGCAGTAACTTTTCTGAAGATATTTTTTACTTTTCTCTCCACCTCTCCTCTTTCATTCTCTCTTGGCCATTCAGCTGCACTCCATCATTGAAGCTGTTACTGCAAAGGTCACTGGTGATCTGTCAGTTACTATACCTCTCCATTCTCTTCCTGCCAACGAGTTTTCTCAGTAGCAGATAAGATAATTGATGATTAGCTCCTTCTTGAGAGAACATCTCTTGTGACTTGTCAAACATGATACTCCTTGGATATGCACATGTTTACTTTTTATCTGTGTCCTATAATGGCTCTTTATCTTTCCAAACTATTAAAGTCAGAATTACCCCAAGGGTAGAATCTGGGCCCCTCTCTTCCCCACTCTGTCTCAGCATCATCGCTTTCATTTATGTGGTAGTATTATATATATATACACACACACACACACACACACAATATATATATATTGTGTGTATATATATATATTATATATATATAGTGAGTGTGTGTGTGTGAGTATACACCAAAAAAAACCATGTGTACTTTTCTTAAGCTTCAAAAAGCTGCCTCCATGTTATCACAACTTTATTGACTCAGAGACACCTCAAACCAAAGCATTTCACATAACATTCTCCCTTGGTCCAGCTAAACTGCATTTGAATCAGGTTTCTCAATTACAGTGTCTGCGGTCCTGTGTTTTTCCTTTAAATAAGTTATCATAATTTTAAATTATGTATATATGTAAGTATTTCTTTATTTAATATTTGTCCCATTCTTCTCAGCTCAAAACCCAAAAAAATGAGGACTGGTTCTTGCTCACCTTGCTATCGAAACCTCCAAGCAGAGGACCTGGCACATGGTGTTACTCAGCAAGTATTTGCGGAATGATAAAATGATTTAACCAGTGACATAAAGCAAATTTCATGACGAGCTTCCACAGAACGTACACAGGGTACATGTGTCAGAGGTACTGTTTAAAGTCAGGCACAGGAAATTATGCCATAGGGGAAGGAGTGAGAGCACTCAGCAGGACAGGAAAACACCATCGTAAAAGAAAAATAAATAAGCTTTTCCAGAGAATGGATTGAAATGTGTCTAATAAAATCATACAGGAAACAAAGATTGTGAAAAGGGCTTTTAGAAACATTGGCAGGCTGGGCAGCGAATGTTCTTATAAGGAGACACCATGCTAGAAACTGAGTGTGTGAACATCCCATACAACTTGTGTGAGAAGAGAGCCAGTAACTGAAGGTAAAGGGTTGGGGGTAGCCAGCATCAGAATTGGCTCCATCCAGAGCACTCACCAACTTGCTGTCAGAGGAAGGACTCGGGTGGACAAAATCATGGAACACGTTTGCAGGTTGCCGTAGTGTTCATTTCAAATATTCATATACTGAAGTTGGAGTTTTTGTATTCAGTATGCTCATGCTCTAGAAAACCATGAAAGCAACTTTTTATTCCAAATCCCAAAATTGTAATTATAGCTAACATTGATTGGCAATTAACCTTTTTCTGGGAACTGTGCTAAGTGCTTTATTTGTATCAATATATTTAGTCCTTATAAAAACTTAATAAGGAAAGTAGTATTATTCTCCCCATTTTAAAATCAAAGACTAGGACTGAAGCACAGAGAAGTTAAGAAATTTGCTTTTGGTCACACAGGTACAAGAAAAAACTTTGAACACCAGCAGTCCTAATTCCACTAATTGGTCTCTTAATTATCATATTCTCTTAATTATTGTATTTCAGAAGAAAACATTGAAGAGCTAGAAATATCTTTAAATGCGAATATTAGAAGATCCTAACTTGTCATTCACATTATTCACCTGAGCAGTGATATAAAATGCACAGTAAAATGACATCTTCTAACTCCACAACTCCACTTTGTATAATACTGAATTTAACAAATAATAATTTAAATAAAGCTAAATATTTAAACAGCATCCCAACCAACCAATGATTTTCATCATCCTAATTAGCATGTCATAACTTTAAAATCTGTTTACGGACATAAAACATACCCTCGTGAAACAAGAAGTAAGCAAGAGAGCATACCATAAATATTAAGAGGGTTATGTTATCTTAACATGATTTGCTGTATATTCTAAAATAATATTTTAGATTATGGCTGTTATCATAAGAGGACAGTTACCACTGAAAGAATTAGAGAGACAAGATACTCATTCAAAAGAAGCGCATACAGGCAGTCTTCACAGATGATGGCGAATTTTAGCTGGTTTAAATATGAGATAGATTTAGACACACCAAAAGAAAGAACAGGGTGGGGGATGAATACGTTAATGATAACAGGGACTATTTCCATGAATGAAATAACAAAGAAAAGGACCCTTGGTTCTGAAGACGGACATTATCTCAGCTACCCTGGCTGCAAGGCAGCCCTGACCATAAGAAAATATAACAACTCTATTGATTTTTTATTTTTCATTTATATGACCGCATGTGCATATTCCTCTTACATTTGCAGGTTTCATTAAAACACATCTTATCAAAATGTTAATGAGTTTTACTGTTTTCAGTGATAATTAGGCTAACCATATGCTGAGCCTATTTGCCCTTTTAGTTAAACTGCCTCCAGTGGGAGAGATTATCAGCAGGATTCAGAGACATGGCCATGACTGGGTGAAGGACATTGCCTATTCTTGTATCATGCTGGGAGGTTTTCTCTTCCTTACCTGACCCCTGCCATTTTATCGTATCCATTAAGAGGATATGTTGGCAATATAGGTTTGGTGATCATTTTGTGCTCAAATATTCAAAAATTAACAATAATTTTTCTAATAATCTGCAAGATTTACTTAATCTCTCCTTATAATATTCTTTAATATTTCAAATTTCTAAAAAAGAGTTAGTCAATTATATTTTGTAAAAGAATTACAAAATGTATGCAACTTAAAATTTGAGCTGCATTTGTCTCCTTCACCGGAAAGTGGTTCCTGACCACAGGAACCTGGTCATCAATGGAGCCTCAACGTGTACTCAAAATCTCAAAGGCCATTGATGACTATTTACATTGAATTCAAATTTAACCTAATTAAAGGATGGCAACAAAGATCTTAAAACTCTCAACATATTGCGCTTTTCAAAAGAAAGAGAAAAATATATAAAAATAAAGGGGAATTCAAATAAATTGAAGATAAATTTAGTGGCATCAATGTAAAGATGACATAAAAGAAGCATTAAAGTATAGAATGAGCTTGAAAACTGATTTAAATTTCTCATTTTTCAGAGAAATCAGAAACTCAGAGAGGAAAGTGACTTGCTCAAATGCACAAATATGTCTGCGATAACAGGGATTACAAATCAAGGTTTTAACACTCTTTGTCTGTTCAATGTGTCATCAAATGTATGCTGTGCTTTAACCTTCAAGCATATGTGGCTTTTTTCACACCTGTTGAGATGAGAGTTGTATATTCCATCTGCTTTACCTGGGGATACTATGTGAGCAGTTTATATTTTCCTACTTGCCTTTGATTTTGCACTCTGCATGCATTAAAATAATCCCATTTATAGATGCTCTCATCATCCCACATAACTGCCTTGTTCAAGTAACTTGACCCAGGTATAGAAATTGTATTTTTTATTTAATTTCCTCAGTCCTATCACTTATCTACCTACTTCTGTCCTCCTATCCCCATCCCTATTTATTTATTTTTATGAATACACAATAATTTTACGTATTTATGGGTTACATGTGGTATTTTGATACACAAATACGATGTATAATGATCAAATCAGCATAATTAGGACAGCTATCACCTAACATATTTATCATTTCTTTGTGTTTGAAGCATTTCAGATCTTTTCTTCTAGTTATTTTAGAATATACAGCAAATCATTGTTAACTGTCATCACCCTACTGTGCTATTGAACACTAGAATTAGTTTCTTCTAACTGTATGCTTGTATACATTAACCAACCTCTCTTCATTGCTGCTCTTCCCTAACAGCCTCTGGTCATCACTATTCTACACTCTACCTCTGTTAGATCAACTATTTTATGAGTGACAATGGGTACTTTCTGTGCCTGGTTTATTTCATTTAACATCACAAACCCTAGTTCCATTATGTTGCTGCAAATGACAGGATTATTTTTAAGGCTGAATAGTATTCCATGGTGGAGATATACTACAATTTCTATCCATCCGTCGATGGACACCCATGTTGATTCCACATCTTGGCTATTGTAGAGTGCTGTAATAAACATGGGTGGGGTGCACATACTTTTTTTGCATATACTGTTTTTCTTCTTTTGGATAAATACAGAGTAGTGGAATTGCTGGATCTTATGGTAGTCCTATTTATAATATTTTGAGAAACCTCCCTACCGTTTTCCATAATGGTTGTACTAAGTTACATTCCCACCAACAGTGTCTAAGAGTTCACTTTTCTTTGCATCTTTGGCAGCATTTGATATTTTTGCCTTTTTGCTGATAATCACTCTAACTGGGCAAAATGTCTCATTGTGATTTTTATTTGCATAACCATGATAAGTAGTGATGTTGAACATTTTTTCATATACCTGTTTGCCATTTCTATGTCTTCTTTTGAGAAATGTATTTTCAGATTCTTTGCCTACTTTTTTTTGTTTTGTTATTGTTGTTTTGAGATGGACTCTCGCTCTGTCTTCCAGCCTGGAGTGCGATGGCACGATCTCAGCTTGCTGCAACCTCCACCTCCTGGGTTCCAGCATTCTCTTGCCTCATCCTCCTGAGTTACTGGGATTGCAGGCACGCACCACCACGCTCAGCTAGTTTTTGTATTTTTAGTAGAGACAGGGTTTCACCATGTTGATCAGGCTGGTCTCAAACTCCTGACCTCATGATCCGCCCTCCTTTGCCTACATTTTAATGGAAAAATTTGGGTTTTCTTTTTGCTATTGTGTCACGTGAGTCATTTGTATATTCTGAATATTAGTCCATTGTCAGATGAATAGACTGCAAATATTTTCTCCCATTCTATAGGCTGTCTCTTCACTCTATTGATTGTTTCCTTTGCTTTACAGAAGATTTTTAGTTTAATATATTCTCTTTTGTCTATTTTTTTTGTTTTGTTTCCTATGCTTTTGATGTGTTAGCCATAAAATCTTTGTCTAGACCAATGTCCTGAAGTATTTTCTCTATGTTTTTTTCTCCTAGTAGGTTTATAGTTTGAGGTCTTGTACTTTAATCTTGAATATATTTTGAGTTGATTTTGTGTATGGTAAGAGGTAGGAGTCTAATTTCATTCTTCTGTATCTGAAGATACAGTTTTCCCAGCAACATTTATTTAAGAGTATATTATTTCCCCTAATGTATCTTCTCTGTCGAAAGTCTTTTGGCTGTAAATAATGTAGATTTATTTCTGGGTTCTCTATTCTGCTTCGTTGGTTTATGTGCCTGTTTTTAAACCAATATCGTGTTGCTTTGATTACTACAGCTTTGCAATATGTTTTGAAGTTAGATACTGTGATGCCTCTGACTTTGTACTTTTTGCTTAGTGTTGCTTTGGTTATTCAGGGTCTTTTGTGGTTCTATACAAATTTTAGGACTCTTTTTCTATTTCTGTGAAGAACGTCACTGGTATTTTGATAGTAACTGCATTAAATCTGTAGATTGCTTTGGGTAGTATTATCACTTTAACAATATTTTTAAAAATATATAAGCATAGGAGGTATTTCCATTTGTTTCTTCCCTCTTCAATTTCTTTCATTAATGTGTCATATTTTTTATGGTAGAGGTCTTTTACCTCCTTATTTAAATTTATTCCTAGGTATTTTTTATAGCCATTGTAAGTGGGATTGCTTTCTTGATTTCTTTTTCAGCTAGTTTATTACTGGTACATAGAAAAGCAACTGATTTTTGCTTATTGATTTTATATACTGAAATTTTACTGAATTTATCAGTTTGAAGATCTTTTTGGCAGTCTTTAGGATATTTTATATATAAGAAAATTTCTTCTACAAAGAAGGACAATTTCACTTTCTCTTTTTTAGTTTGAATGCTTTTATTTCCTCTTCCTTGAGTGTTCTCATTAAGACTTCTGGTAGAATGTTGATTAAAAGTGGTAAAAGTAGGCATTCTTGTTCTAGTTCCCTTTTAGTAGGATATTAGCCATGGGTTTGTCATATATAGACTTTATTAGATTGAGCTATGCTTCTTCTACACCTCAATTGTTGAGAGCCCTAATTATGAAGGAAAGTTGAATTTTATCAAATGTTTTTCTCTGTGTCCATTGAAATTATAATGTGGTGTTGTAATTCATTCTGTTAATGTGATGTGTCACATATTGATTTGCATTTGTTGAATTATTCTTGCATCCCTGGGATAAATCCCACTTAATCATGGTTTAGTCTTTTAATTGTTGTTGGATCTGGTTTGCTAGTATTTTGTTGACGATTTTTGAATCTATGCTCATCACGAATATTAGCCTTTGTTTCCTTTTTTTGTTTTGTTTTGTCCTTGTCTGCTTTTGGTATCAGGGTCATTTTGACCTTTTAGAATGATTTAGGAAGAAATTCTTCCTCATCTCTTTTTGGGAATAGTTTGAGAAGAATTTGTATTAGTACTTCTTTGTAAGTTTGTTGGAATTCAGTAATAAATGGATTGGTACTGGGCTTTTCTTTGTTGTAAAACTTTTTATTACAGATTCAATCTTGTTACTCATTATAGGTCTGTTCAGGTTTTTTATTTATTCCTGGTTCGATCTTGGTGCTTGTATATGTCCGGGAATTTATTCACTCTCTCTCGGTTTTACAATTTGTTAGTGCATAATTGTTCACAAAAGTTTGTAGTGAGTCTTTGAATTTCTTTGGTATCAGTTGTAATGTCTCCTTCCTTATGTCTGATTTTATTTGTTTAGGTCTTCTTATTTCTTGGTAGTATAATTAGCAGTTTATCAATTTTATCTTCTTGCAAAACCAACCTTTCATTTTGTTGATTCATTGTATTTTTTAAAGCCTATTTTGTTTAGTTCTGTTCTGATCTCTACTCTTTCCTTCCTTCTACTAATTTCAGGTTTAGTTTATTGATTTTTCTAGTTCCTTGAGGTGCGTCCTCAGGTTGTTTATTTGAAATATTTCTATGTTTTCTATGTAAGGATTTACTGCGAAACTTCTCTCTTAGTGCTGCTTTTGCCATATCCCATGGTTTTGGTATGCTGAGTTTCTATTTTCATTGCTTTCAGGAAATGTTTTAATTTTCTTCTTAATTTCTTCATTGATGAATCCATGTATTTGTTCAGTTTCCAAAATTCTATTTATCATTGATTTCTAGTTTTACTTCATTGTGGTCTGGAATGATACTTAGTATGATTTCTATTTTTTAAAATTTGTTAAGACTTGTTTTGTGGCCTAACATATGCTCTGTTCTGGATGTTGTTCTGTGTGCTAATGAAAAGAGTGTGTATTCTGCAGCTGTTTAATTGAATGTTCTGTAAATGTCTGTTCGGTCCATTTGGTCTATAGTGAAGAGTGAGTCCAACATTTCTTTGTTGATTTTCTGTCTCGATGATCTGTCCAGAGTGAAAGCAGGGTGCCAAAGTCCCCAGCTGTTATTGTGGTGAGGTCTTTATCTCTCTTTAGTTCTGATAATACTTTATGCATATATCTGGGCAGTCCAGTAGTGGACATTTATATTTACACTTTTTACATCCTCTTGCTGAATTGGTCTTGGTCATTGTATAATGACCTTCATTGTCTCTTGTTATTTTATTTGATTATAGTCTATTTTGTCTAATATAAGGTGACTTACTCCTAGAACTTTTGACTTCTCTTTGTGTGGAATGATGTTATCCATCCTTTTACTTTCAGTCTATTTGTGTCTTTACAACTGAAGTGACTTTGTGTAAAAAGCATATAGTTGGGTCTGGGTTGTTTATTTTATTTTATTTTTTCCATTCAGAGCATCAACCCATCTATATTTTTTAATTGAGGAATTTTAATCATTCATATTCAAAGTTGTTATTGATAGGTAAGGACTTACTTTGGTCATTTTGTTTATTATTTTTGATTGTTACAGGTATTCTTTGTTATTTGTCTTCTCTTTATTGTTTACCTTTATAATGTGTTGGGTTTTTGTGGTGATAATGTTTGACTCTTTTCTCTTTTTCATTTACGTAAATTATGTAACATTTCTGTTCTAGAGAGTTTTGTACTTTCATGGGTTTTCAAGATGATAGTATTGTCATTCCATATGTAGGAATCCCTTAAGCACTATCTCTCAAGTATAAACATTTTAAATTTTGATTAAAACCAATTTATCAATCCTTTTTATTTATGGATGATGATTCTTTGTGCCTTATCTAAGAATTCTTGAACACTCTTAAGAACACACAGATTTTCTCCTAAATTTTCTTCTGAAACACTTTTAGCTCTTATATTTTGGTTTATAAATCAGTTAATTATTGTAAAGTAATAGTGGAAGTTCACACAAACACACAGTTGCTCCATTATCATTTGTTAGAAAGACCTTTGTTTTTTTTCATTGAACCACCTTTGAACTTTGTTAAAATCAAGTGACCATGTGTTGTGAGTGTATTTCTGGATTCAGTATTCTGTTCCATTAATCTATGTGTCTATTCTTATCCCAAGATTGCACCATGACTATTGTGGTCTTATAGTTTTATATTAAATCTTGATATAAGGTAGTATATATCCTTCACTTTGCTCTCCTTTTAAAAAATTGCATTGAGTATCCTATACCATTTACTTTGCTGTTTAATTTTTGTATTGTGATTTCTTTTTTGAGGTAACAGATCTCTTAAGATATAATTAACATACTATATAAGTCACCCATTTGCAGTGTACAACTATCACCATAGTCAACTGTAGAACATTTTCATGACCTCAGAAAGAAACCCCATATTTATTAGCTATCATCTCCAACTTTCCTATTCTCCCAGCTTTAGGCAAGTACCAAGGTATTTCCGTCTCTGTAGACTGGCTTATTCTAGATATGTCACATAAATGGAATCATGTAATATGTGGTCTTTCGTGACTTGTTTCTTTCACTGCAAACATTTCAGTATAATGTTTTCAAGGTACATCCATGTGGTAGCATGTACTACTATTTCTTTTTTATGGACAAATGATTTTCCAGTTTATGAATATACACATTTTGCTTATCCATTTACCCATTCATAGACATTCAGATTTTTCCACATTTTAGCTATTATGAATAACGCTGCTATGAACATTTCTGTGTAAATTTTTGTGTAGACATGTGTTTTAATTTAATTTTAAAATCAGCTTATCATTGTTAACCAAAAAGAAAAAAAGTAACTGGGATTACATTGAATCTGTGGTTCAATTTGGGGAAAATTAATGTCTTAACAATACTGAGCTTTCCAATTCATGAACACAGTATATTTCTATATTTATTTAGGTCTTCTTTAATATCTATCAACAGAGTTTATATTGACAGAGTTTTCACAGTACAGTTGTTGTGCAAATATTTTTAAATATATCCCTAAGTATTTTCATGTTTTGATACCATCTTATATTAAATACTTTTTAAATTTTCTAATGATTTGTTATTAGTACGTAGAAATATTATTGATGTTCGGTTATTTACTGTATGCCCTGCAATCTTGCTAAAATCACTCTCTGGTAGTTTTTTGTTTACTTGTTTTTTGAATGTTTCTTATGCTGTTTAATGTGATCATTCCTGTTATCTATGAGTAAAGAGGTTTGCTTCATTCATTCTTTTTTTTTCTTACAGCAATTACTGGGACCTCCAAACAATGTTGAATAAAAGAGAAAAGAGGGGGTATCCCTGCTTTGTCCTTAATCTCAGGAGGAAAATCTTCTGTCTTTTACTATTAAGTATGCTCCCTGTAGATTTATAGATACCTCTTATAAAGTTGAGAAAGTTCTCTTTTATTTTAGTAGGCTTTTATTATGAATGAGTACGGTCAAATACTTTTTCTACATTTATAGATAGGCTCATATGATTTTTCTTCTGTTTTCCTTCATTAATTTTGTGACATGCATTAATTAATTTTCAAATACTAAAGTAACTTGCATTCCTGATATAAATTCCATTTGGTTATGACATGTAATTCCTTTCATACAATATTGCATTTGATTTGCTCGTATTTTGTTTAGCATTTATATACCTATGCTTATGACATTATTGGTGTATACTACTCTTTCCTTGTAATGTCTTGATCAAGTGTTACTACTATATAAGAATACGAACTTTACAAACAGGGGTTGACAAATATATTTTTATTCTGAATAATTTGTTGTAAAATGTATATTATTTCTCCCATAAATGTTGAATAGATTTTCCATATGAAAGCATTTGGGCTTAGAGTTGTCTAAGCCAAAGTTCTGAGCTTAGAGTGATTTAACATATAGAGTGGGCTATGGTAAACAGATTTAATATATAGAGTGAGCTACAGTAAACAGAATGGTGGCCTCACACAAATATCTACATCCTCATTTCCACAACTTGTGAATGTGCTACTTTCTATAGCAAAGTAGAATTATGAGACCAATTATAGTATTAACCAGCTGATTTTAAGATAACGAATTTATCTTGTATTATCTGGAAAGGCTCAATGTAATCACATGTGTCCTTAAATGTAGAATAAGAAGATAGAAAAGCCAGTATCAGAGAGATGCAATTCAGTAAAGGCTTAATTGATCATTGCTGGCTTTGAAGATAGACAAAGGGACCATGAGCCAAGTAATTCAGATGCTCTCTAGAAAATGGAAAAGGCAGGAAAGTCTTTTCCCTAGTGTCTCTAGAAAAAAGGCAGTCTGGATGACACCTCGATTTTAGTCCAGTGAGACTCATTTTAGGTATTGACCTACAGAACATAAGACAAATTTTTGTGTAGTTTCAAGTCACTAGGTTTGTGGTAATTTGTTACACCAGCAATAGGAAACTAATACAATAATTATTTATATTTTCTATTCATTATTATATAATTTTATTGGTAATTGCATTGGTAATTGCATTTTCTCAGCCATTATTCATTTCATTTAAGTTGAAAAATAGGCATAAATTTATTTATAGTATTTATTCAATTTTTAATCTCTAGAGTATGAAATGGTATCCCTGTCTTCATTCCCAATACTGGTAACTTATATTTTCCCTTTTTTAAATCTTGAACTATCTAGCTAGACTTTTATATATACTTTTTAAATTTTTCAAAGAATTACCTTTTTTTAATTGATTTTTCTACAGCATGAGTTATTTCTAATTTTTGTTCATTATTTATGTTTTTCTTGAGTTTAATTTGATACTATTTTTTGTACTTCCCAAAGATAAAAGTTTGAATCTTTTACTTTAGGTTATTATTCTTTCTAATATAAGAATAATATTATATTCTTATTATTCTTTTTAAATCACATGTTCTGAAATAAAGCACTGCTTTAACTCTATTCCACTGATTTTGATGTGTTGCACTTTCATTATTATTTGGTTAAAAAATACTTGCTAATTGCTCATAAGTTCTTTAGAAATGATTTAATTAATGTTTAAATGTTTGGTTCTTTTCAAAACATTGTTAAGGCTATGTTTCCTGTTACAACTTTACAGTGGTCAGAAAACTCACTTATTTTATTTTGTTTTTGAAATGTATTGAGATTTGTTTATAGCCCATAATACGGTCTATCTTGATGAACTTTCTACATGAGATTGGAAAAAATATTCGTTCTACAGTTGTTGGGTGCTGTGTTCTATAAATAAAAACTAGGTTAAAAGAGTTGGTAGTGTCATTTTCATATTTCATATCTTTATTGATTCTTTGTCTAGCAATGTATTCATTACTGAATGAGAGGAGTAAAAGTCAACAACTATAATTGTGAATTTCTATACATCTCTTTTAACTTCTGACAGTTTTTGTTTCACTACATTTGATAATCTTTTATTGGGCTCAGATATTTATAACTACTATACTTTTCAAATATATCCATCCTATTTTTGTTTCTAACATGCATGTCTTATAGACAGGATAAAATCGATCCTTTTAAAATTCTACTTAGCAATCTTTTCCTGGTATAATTATGATGATGATTTTATTTGGGTCTTCTAACTGCTATTGTTTGTGTATCTGTGTGTGTGTGTGTGTGTGTGTGTGTGTGTGTGTGTGTGTGTGTTCTAACTTTTTGGGGATTAATAAACTTTTTAATGCTTTATTTTAATTACTCTCAGATTTCTAGATATAATATTATTGTATTATTTTTAGTGGTTGCTGCAGGAATTGCAACATATACCTTTAATTTATCCCAAGTTAATGTCTTAAATTAGGCAAGGACTGCATACATTTGTGTTTGTTTGTATACATATTTTATTTTTATTTCTTGAGGTCTAAGATAAAGTTTATATTGAAGAACTATATTAAAAAATTAAATAAAATTAAACCCAATCCAAATTTACTTACATGTATCATATAATCAATTTCTGCAGTTAATAACGATAAATTACAAAACTCAGGGAAACCATACATAGCTTTGTTATTTTTATTTTATTTTATTTTTCAGACGGAGTCTCACTCTATCGCCGAGGCTGGAGTGCAGTGGTGCGATCTCTGCCCACTGCAATCTCTGCCTTTTGGGTTCAAGAGATTCTCCTGCCTCAGACTTCCAAGTAGCTGGGATTACAGGCATGCACCCCCACACCAGGCTAATTTTTGTAATTTTAGTAGAGACGGGGTTTTGCCATATCGGCCAGACTGGCCTTGAAGCTTTGCTATTTTAGCAACTTGAAAATATGTTAAAAATGCAAATATTAGAATTAATACAGGATATTGGATACAGGCTACCAGCAGCCATGCCAAAAACCCCAAATTTGACACACACGCGCACACACACACACACACACACAAAACACTGCTTATAATCAATGCAATGAGTCACAAAGATCAACATCGGCAGTTTAATAAGACAATTACAGTCTATTATCAAGTAGGAATATAAAATAATGCACAACTTATGGTTGTGAACAAATGCTTGATAATTTTTGAATTACTAAAACATTAACCATTGAAATATATTTCTTTTCAGACTAAGAAGAATAAAGCAACCTCATGTATTTTTAGCAAATAATTTTGTCGCAGGACTTTTCCTTAGTTCAGCTAAAGATGGAGTCCTTGTTCCACGGTCATAAAAATTTAGGTTTAGGCTTGAAGACTATTTGAAGAGTGAGAAAAATGGGATTTATTAGGCATAAAGAAAAAAAGGTCAGAGCCTGTGCTTCCTGCTTAGGCATAAAGAAAAAAAAGGTCAGAGCCTGTGCTTCCTGCCCTTGGCGTTCCCTCCTCACAGATTAAATCCCAGATTACACACAGGAAGAGGAGGGGCCAGGTTCCTCCCGGTTGCAGATGACCCGGACTTCTGTGGCTCCACCTTAGTGCTCAGGTAGATTGGAGTTTTGCCAGGGAACTCTTCCCGCCTGGCTGTCTCAATTTGATCCTTTCTTCATTCTTAAGATTAAAAACAGGCAAATATTTGAGTCCTTTTCATTCTTACATAATATATTAACTTATTGCTTACCAAAAATAGAAAAAAAAATTGTCGTTTACCTATGCAAATATAATTATGAATTTATATAATGTATAAAGCTTTACTCAAAATATTTTGATTTTTTACTTCTTTATTCTAACAATCATTGAAATACAGCAATACTAGTTTAACTTTCAACAACTGAGAACACATCGATTTGTGCTAATCCTGATTAAAAACCTAAATTCATTTTCAATTAAAACAACCCGACTTTACTAAAGAATAATTACCATCTAAAAAAGGGACAGAAAAGGCCATTGTTTTGTGTTCTCAAATGTGTTAAACAACTCTTGATAATAAGAATTTAATGAGCCAATATGTGTGAAATCACTGTTTTAAAAGACAGGAATTTAAAATACTATGTTGAATTGTCATTCCGAGTAAAGCAAATGAGCTATCCCCTTCGTTTTGTATGGCTTTTGGTTCAGTTTTTATATGTGTCTTTTGAAGTAGGCAGGCAGTTTTTGCTAACCTGGTTTTATAGATGAGGAAACTGAGAAATACAGTCATACAATTAATAATCTGGAGAGTGAGGCTCAATTACAGATGTTTGACCCTGAGTCCATTGCTTTTTTAACAGACTTACATAGATTCAACTGAAAAATAAATTCTCTTGATTTCGACTTTAATCTCACCCAATATTGAAGAAGTCCTTTATAGAATCTGAAGGCAGCAACAATCTCATTAACTAGCTCTGCAAGACAGAAAAGCTCCCGGGCAGTTTTCATGCTGATCAGAAACATGCTAACCAAAATAACAAGCATCAAAAACAGAGGAGGGAAAACAGGAAGGAATAACAATAGACAAAAGTCAAAGGAAAAATAGCCCTACCTGGGGAGAGTTTTGAAGATCAAGTTCAATACTGGTGAGAAATTGCTAGTACATAGGAATGATACAAATAGTGCTGCCCAGCCAATGTTTCTGTTAAGTTAGGAATGTTTTAAAAATTAAAATAATAATAATAATAACATCTTTGGTAGTTTAGAGGAGCTCTATGTTTAATTGGCACATTGGATGTATGTTGACATTATACCCAATATAAGTATATATCTGCTGGGGTTGGATATGTTCGGGGAGATGAGGAGAAATCAATGGGCATATTTTTAAAGGCTAATTTATGTTTTGTTGGTTTCCTCCAAATAGGGTGGAGGCAGTCAAAAGGCCACTGATCAAGGCCTTTGGGTAGTCTGCAATTTAATTAAGACCAAATTACAAATTCTAATTACCTGGCACCAAAGAAGCCAATGTGTGAATGTTTGTCTAGTATTCAATACACTATTCAAGGGCTTCTCTTCTTGGATTCAGCTAGTCTCTCATCAGAAACAGACATGAAAAGATTTTATGTTAATCAATTTTCTCATCCTCGTTGAATTAAAAATATAAATGACGTAAGTCTGAAAAACATAAAATGTAAGCCAGTTAAAACATTATCTTCATAAAGAAAATTACATTTATAATTGTAAATTGACTTTCTAATTTTATATTTAAGAAAGCAAAAAATGGAAGATTAACATGTATTGACTATTATATTACCAAACATTTGGCTAGAAACTTAAGAGGTCTGTTCTTTTATTAAAATAACATCAGAAATGTATGCAGCAGGGATGAGAAAATTGAGTATTGGAGTAGATATGTACATTAAAAAATATTTAGCCAAGATTTACACCCCAAAGACATCTACCTTCAAAGCCCATGATCCTTTTAACCTATCACCATCTTACATTCCTTTCCTCTTCTTTCTGCATTCCATATGTAATAATTACAGTAATTGTGAATGAGATTTTTTTTTATTTCTTTGAAGAAACAGAATCCATTCATGTCCACTCTTAACTAAATCAGATTATACTGGGAAGAGGAGGGAAAGGAACACAGAGGGAGCTTAAAAAGGAAAGCTTTGTCTTTTAAATAGCAATTTCAAAACCATATGGATGCAGTCATTTAGGATGTAATCAAGATTCCTTTGAAAGGTGACAAAATTATTTTATTAGAATCAAATGATTACTTATAACATAGAATCAGAAATTGTAGCTCACAAAATCCTTGATTTCTGGGGGCAGATTAGACCATAAATTCAGATGCTCTTTCCCACTTACTCCAAGTCGTATTCTCCATTTCAACACTAATATCAAAGCTATTGTTACACTCTTAGTTTACAGTTTGTTTGTGTCACATTTTAAAACTATAAGTGGTTAGGTGGCCACATGAATGAATGGGGCTTTGCAGTTGAGACTGTTACAAATGACTCAACCTGGAGAAAAAAGAAAACTGGATCCTTATCTAACACCATATTCAACGTTAAAACTACAATATATTCAATAGATTAAACGTCCATAAGTGAAGAGTCAGACAACAAATTTAATAGAAGAAAAGACTGTGTAACACCTTGTGATATGAGTGAAGTAAGACTTTCTAAACAAAACCCACAAACTCTGAACTATAAAAAATTCAATTACAACTCAACATGAAGAATTTATCTTAAACAAAAACACCATGAATAAAATCAAACAAGAGATGATAAGAACTAATACCTATATAGTGTTTACTGTGTGCCAGAGTAGTTATGCTCATTTTGCTGATGACTCAAAAAGAAAACCAACATAAACCTAGGTAAAGTAATTTGTCTATGATTACTTGGAAAGTAAGCGAAGAATCCACATTCTTTACCACTATGACATACATTTTCTCTCTGCCCAATTGAGAGAAATATTTGCAATATCAAAAAATATCAAGGACTGACTAAGAATATGCAAAGAGCTCCTGCAAATCATCATTATCAACAATAACCAGAAGAAAGATGAAAACAAATTAAGCATGAATAAAGATTATATTAAAGCATTTGACAAAGCTGAAAGCATCCAAACAACAACAAACTCTAAACCACATCAGAAACGGAAACTATAAATTAAAACAAGAAGATATTGCTTTATACTTCTTAAGCTCACACATTTTAAACAGTTGGATAAGTCAAGTTGGTGTTGGAATATAAACAGATGTTGAAATACAGGAACACTGTATTACTGGTGGGATTCAAGTCTGGTGCAACATTTTGGACAATTTATGGCACAATTTTAAGTAAATTGAAATATTTGCTTACATCTGGGTTACGTCCCAAAGAAATTCTCATACAGGCCCCTCGGGGGACATGAGTGTAGATATTAATCACAGTTGTATTTGTGGAGAATGGGCTGTTTTAAGTAGTGTGGTTGTCTATGACTGGGGAAATGTATTTGTAAAACGTGGTGGGTGCACATCATTGAGGATAATGCAGCAAGACTAGATAGTCGTCATATAGACATAGAGCTAAAGAAGGAAACAATGGGGAGATAAAAAATAATAATAATGAGAAAGAGATAAAATCTACAAAACAATACCATATTTATAAATTAAAATAATATGCGCCACAAACAATAATAGATATGTTATAAAAGCATGTATCAATAAAGTGATGCATAGAAAATACTTCTGAAAAGTAAATGTTGACTGAGAGTAGGGAATGAAGTTAAAAATGAATAAAACATTCAGTCAACAAGAGACGGGTCTTGTATAGATCAATGTTGATAATTTTCCATGAAATGAGAGATGTAATTACTTCAAGCAATTACACTCAAAATCTAACTAAAATAGAAAGAAAAAGTAGTTTTTTTATTGATGTCAGACATTAGATGAATAAGGTTTTATTAATCACCCACTTCATTTATAGTTACTGAATCAGGCAGTTTTTCTACATTATAATTTGTATTCTTCTTCTCAAAAATACCTGTAATAGAAATATTTTCTGCGATTTACAGGTAAGAGAAGGTCTAAATATGAAATGACCTGCTAGGAACTGACAAAGCTAGAAGGCAATCTCATGTACATCATGAGTTTCAAAAGAGTATACTCACTTCACTTCTTTTACGTAATATTTTCAAAGGGACTTATATTCAGCTTTTAGGAAATACAAGAAAAATAAGATTTGTATTACTGCAGGGCTTCCTAGTATCTTTAATTTCCCAGTATCAAGAGTTTGTAGCATTTTCTGAGGAAAAACAGCACCACAGATGTAAATACAACTCCCATTTTGCCAATCTGTTCAAAGAGCAGAACTTACTGGATGTAATGGAAAAAATAAAAAGCAAAAAACATTTTTTTTCTTAGTTCTGGCTACCATTCAAGCTCTCTTGAAACTGGTTTTCTCTTGCCCTCAGGTAAAATATCGGTTGAGTCTCATAGCTTATGTCCTCTCTTGAGAAATTAAACATATACATGTGTCTGTGTGTGTGTGTGTGTATGTATATATTTTTTTAAGACAGAGTCTTGCTCTGTCACCCAGGCTGGAGTGCGATAGTGCGATCCCAGGTCACTGCAATTCCGCCTCCTAGGTGCAAGCAATTCTCCTGCCTCAGCCTCCTGAGTAGTTGGGATTACAGGCACTTGCCCCATGCCTGGCTACTTTTTGTATTTTTATTAGAGACAAGATTTCACCATGTTGCCCAGGCTGGTCTCGAACTCCAGGCCTTAAGTGATCCCCCCGGCCCCTCAACCCTGCATTGGCCTCCCAAAATGCTGGGATTACAGATGTGAACCACTGCGTCCGGACAAGAAATTAAAATATATATATATGGTCAGTTATATTCACAAGAATGGTCTCAGTTTATTTTTAATTAATTTAATACAATATAATGATCAAAATAATCCAAATTTCTCTTTTTTTTTTTTTTTTTTGAGACAGAGTCTCGCTCTGTCGCCCAGGCTGGAGTGCAGTGGCCAGATCTCAGCTCACTGCAAGCTCCGCCTCCCGGGTTCCCGCCATTCTCCTGCCTCAGCCTCCCGAGTAGCTGGGACTACAGACGCCCGCCACCTCGCCCGGCTAGTTTTTTGTATTTTTAGTAGAGTCGGGATTTCACCGCGTTAGCCAGGATGGTCTCGATCTCCTGACCTTGTGATCCGCCCGTCTCAGCCTCCCAAAGTGCTGGGATTACAGGCTTGAGCCACCGCGCCCGGCTCAAATTTCTCTTAAACTGAAACTCTTTCCTGCCCTCAGTGTGGTCTTGCTTTGAGCTGGCTACCTGAACTGAGACCCTACAGCTGACTTCTACATTCTTTCTTTCACTTTTATTTTCTAGCCAACATCATTGATTTAGGAGAAGAGAGTAAGAAGGACAGTTAAAGAGAGCAGGGACTATTTGTAATGTTCCAGGTGGAACATGATAACAGCTACCACCTGAGCCAGGAATCATAAATATCTCCTGAATTATTACACTAGTCTTCCCCTCCACCTCTCTCTCCTACTTTCTATGCTCAACACAGAAGCTAGGGTGACCCACTTCAAGCATTAGTCATGCCACTCATCGGCTCAGAATCGTCCAACTGCTCCCCACTTATGAGCATAAAAGCTAAAATCTTTGGAAATCCGCATATGATCTGGATGCTGCCACCTTTCTCACTCAACTTCTGCAACCCCAGCCTCTGTCTCTTCAGTCTCTGCAAACGTTACCACCCTGAATTTCCTTCCTTGAACACATAACATCAAGTATAGCCAAAACTTGGACACTTTACAGGGAGAGTTCAGTTACCCCTCAAATCCCAGGCTTCTTCCCACTACCACAGCCTGTCACTTTTAGACTTTTTAGGTCTACATTTCAAATGTTCCCCAGGACACATATTAATTTTTTTGGCTAGATCTACTTGAAATTTGTCTTTTATTATGCTTAAATGAAAGGGGTACAGTTCCTACTCATCCCTCACAGTGGTGGGAGGAATCACTCGAGTGGTGCAATATTCTCATTAATAATTTATTTTTTTCAGCTCTATTTATGTGTAATTGACAAGCAAAAATTGAATATATTCAAGGTGCACAGTGAGATGATTTGATATATGTGTACATTGTGAAATAATTACCAAAATCAAGTAACATTTCCTTCACTAATATAATATTGGGTTATTAAAGATTCCTTCAATATACCTTCGGGATTTAAAAGAAAAAGACACAATAAAATGTAGGCTCACAAATTATAGTTTATTCATTGATGTTCAATGGTAGATTTATTTATTCATTCAAAGAATACTTACAGAGGTCCCTACTACGATCCTAGTCCTATCCTGGGAGCTGATTATTTGTTACTCAAAAAAATTCACAGGAAGCTCACATTTTAGTTGAGGGTAGACAAAGAATAACCCAGTCAACCTACTTGTAAAGAAAGAAGCCATTCAGATTGTGATAAGCACTTAAAAAAAAATCAAGTGAAGTGAGTTGATTAAAAAATTACAGGGCATGCCTGAGAACTGAATTCAAGACATTTTAACTCTTTAAAATTACAGCATGCTCATATTGTATTTAATGTATATAGTAATCTCATACATACATGTGTATATACATATATGCAGACACACATATATATATTCACATATGCATATACTGATTTTTCTTTATGTAAAAGTGCATAGTATGAATGTCTCTATATATTTTATATCATATACATGCAATTGTTTAAATAAATTTCTAAATAAATAATGTATCAGCAATATTTTCCACTATGTATATTTCCTGAGAATTAAGTTGACTCACTTTTCTACTTCTATAAATTGATGACCTTTATAATGAATTTACACTTTTACAGACTGATGATTTTAGGAACAACCTACAATTTGTAAGTATATGTTATTTTTAATCTTTCATTTTTATCTCTCTAGTTATGTTGTCAAATAGATAAGTTACTGACTTAAACTTCTTGCCTTCTAATTTATAGTATTATAAACTTAAAATATTTCTCACTGCACAGACACATATTTAAGGATACAGAGGAAAGTCTTTCTTATAGTGAACATTCTTTCAATTGAAATATAGATTCTCCATTTTTAACAGTAAGTACAATGATATTCTGGCTCCAGGGTATGTTTTATAATTCACTTCTAATGGCTTGTTAATCATGAGAATGTCTTCATTTTCTCAGCTTGTATCTTCTTTCTGTACCTTTTCCCCTTCAACCCCTCTAACTGACGCCAAGACCAGGAAATTTCCAGGTTAAAAATTCTTTGATCACTATCTTACTTAGTTTAAGCTTTCCATGAATTTATTATTTCTATTTTCTTTTTTTCATATATAATAAACACCATTTGAATTGCCATAATTCTACATTTTAGTGCTCAGAAGTGATTTAAGAGTTGGAATTTATTTTTTTCTCCTTCAGTAAATTTTAAAAGAAAAAGAGTATAGTATATGAACATCTTTTATCCACATAATAAATTATAAATTCACACATCTTTGAAAAATGTTCAGTTTCCTAGCAAAACAAACGTGTACATTAACACTCATCATAGAGAGTAACACACAACTACATTCCCTATGAAAAGAATCTTTATGTGCTTTATAGAATTTATGAAGAGAAGTCCTTTTAAACACCACTGAATGATACCATCTGTGGTTGGAAGTACAACAGATATTCAGTATCACATCACAAAGAAGGCAATATGAGCTGCAGCTCAGAAGTGTCATGTATCCCTGGATAGTTAGAATGTCTTTCTATATGCTTTTTTAAAACCAAGTAACACATATTTATTCTAAAACACAGATGTGATACAAGAAAAAGTACTCATTCAAAATATTACCAAACAGAGATAACCATTTATTTTGTATGTTATCTTAATTGGAATACTTAGTATTGTGCTTGCCATGTGATAACATTCACTAAAAGGTAGCCATTATTATTAGTAATATAAATAATATTTTCCATAGAGTATAATATGTTAAGTAAAATTTTTATTAACTAAAATAACCGTTGCTCTTTTTTGTATGAATAACATAAATCAGGCATCTTAGATGTTTGATGATGTTCAGCATTGTCTTTTACCTTAACACATTTATTAACAATCAAAATATAAATTGCTGATAGAGAGCATTCAGTAAGTACTAGGACATACAATAAACAACATACATTTATGGCTTAATGTACCCTATATTATAAAGTAGATATCATTCAGGTAGATATCACGGTAATAACAAAGACACAGAGAGATTAAGATCTTCAAGATTATACAGAAAATAAGGAAGAAAGAAGCCAAAATCAAAATCCAAACAATGACTCCGAAGCCTGTTGTTCCTTATACCACAAGATATACTAATACATGGTTATAGGCATAGGAAGCAGAGGAAGGAAGTTTTGATTGTGAAAGGCACTCCAGTGTGTAAACGGGTTTCATCTGAAGACAGTCTTGGGAAATACATTATTTGAGCTGTACTTGAGACACATTGGTTATTCCAAAATCTTAGTGTAAATATTTAGGTGAATACAATTCAATATTCTATAATTCAAACTCACCTCTGCCTTCACTAGTTTACCCCAAGATACCAGGGTGGCCATGATGACATGAGAAGAGGTTTTACCCTAGATGCCATAACCGATTCTGGCATAAACTAGCAGCTGAAGCTTGGACAATGTGTTAGCATTTGATGTACACTAACATCCTCTATCCAGACAAAGTGAGGATAAAGCCTGCCATTTAATGACTATATACTATTTTAGGAAAAATAATTATTAGAACCCATTGTCTCATACATTTTACCTGCAAATGCTGTATCTGATACTCATCAAAGCTGTGTCTTCTTCAAGACTCAGCACAGATCCTTTATTCTCCGAGGTAAATGTTTTCAATCTATTTCAATTCTTGTAAATGTCTCCATATCTGATTCTTATAACACCGTGTAATGTTTATTCAACTGTTATGACCTTCCTTCTCTCAATCCTTGTGTTGCTTTGAATTTCAGTTTACCTCATGCATTGCTATTTAACCAGGTAAAACTTTATTTTGCTTCCCAAAGTCTTCTGTGAGTATAACAATAACAAAAATTATGTTATATTTGTTTCTACACCAACATTATTGTTCCCAAAGTAGAAATTTAATATATAAATAAATAAAAATTAATAAACATATGACTCATTCATTTAACATTGAAAATGAAATATTCTTATAGTTGCCTACCTCCCTACGGTGACTTTGATTTCCCTGTCAAATTATATTTATGTTAAAATTTAAAAAGATTGTCTTTGTCTTTAGAAACAATTTACAGTTTAGCAGGGGTGAATTAATAAAAAAGGGGAAAATATAAATTGCAAAAAACAAAAAGCAAAACAAAACACTAATAGAAACTATATGGATAAAATGGGCAGGCTAATTCTTTACCACTCAGTTATCAAGAGGTTGATGCAACTGAAAGAAATTTTGATGTGAAAAATCATACAAATGATTCAACAAATCCATGAGTTGGTTCTTTGGAGAAATAAATAAGGTAAACAGACTACTAATTAGACGACTAAAGATAAAAAGAGAGAAGATTTAGATAAACACAATCAGAAGTTACAAAGGGGACATTATCACCGACCTCACAGAAATACAGAAACCCTCAGAGACTACTATGAACACCCCTCTGCACACAAGCTAGAAAACCATAAGAGATGGATACATTCCTGAAAACACACAACCTCTGAAGAGTGAACCCTGAAGAAATTGAATCCCTGAACAGATCAATAATACGTTCCGAAACTGAATCAGTAATAACAAGCTTACTAACCAGAAAAAGTTATGGACGATGGATTCATAGACAAATTCTACCAAATGTAAAAAGAAGAATCGGTACTATTCCTACTGAAACTATTCCCAAAAATTGAGGAAGAAGAACTCCTCAATAACTCATTCTTGAGACCAGCATAATCTTGATACCAAAACCTAGCTGAGACACAATAAAAAAGAAAAACTTCAGGCCAAGATCCTTGATGAACATCTATGCAAAAATTCTCAACAAAATACTAGCAAACTGAATCTAGCAGCACATCAAAACCTTAATCCACCATGATCAAATAGGATTTATCCCTGGGATGCAAGGTTGTTTCAACATATGCAAATCAATAAATGTGATTTATCACATAAACAGAACTAAAACAAAAACCACATGATTATCTCAATAGATGCAGAAAAGGCTTTTGATAAAATTCAAAATCTTTTCATGTTAAAAATCCTCAACAAACTAGGCATTGAAGGAATGTACCTTTAAATAATAACTTTGCCATCTATGGCAAACCCATAGGCAACATCATACTGTATGGCCAAAAGCTAGACATATTCCCCTTGAAAACTGGAACAAAACAGGAATGCCCTCTCACACCATTCCTATTCAACAAAGTACTAAAAGTCCTAGCCAGAGTAATCAGGCAAGAGAAAGAAATGAAAAGCATCCAAATAGGAAAAGAATAAGTCAAATTATCTCTGTTTTCAGATGCTGTGATTCTACACCCAGAAAACTTCATACTCTCTGCCAAGAAGCTCCTTGATCTGATAAACAACTTCAGCAAAGTTTCAGGATACAAAATTAATGTACAAAAATAGGCAGTATTCCTATACACCAATAAAATACAAGCTGAGCAACAAATCAAGAATGTAATACTATTTACAATAGCCACAAAAAGAAAAAAATGCCTAGGAATACAGCTAACGAGAGGGGTGAAAGATCTCTACAATAAGAATTACAAAACACTGCCCAAAGAAATCAGAGATGAGATGACACAAACAAATGGTGAAAACATTCCATGCCGATGGGTAGGAAGAATCAATATAGTTAAAATGGCCATATTGCCCAAAGCAATTTATAGATTCAATGCTATTCCTATGAAACTGTCAATGACATTCTTCACAGAACTAGAAAAAAACTACTTTAAAATGCGTAGGGAACATAAAAGAGCCTGAATGGCCAAAGCAGTCCTAAGCAAAAAGAAAAAGACTGGAGCCATCACATTACCAAACTTCTGACTATGTTACAAAGCTACAGTAATCAAAACAGCACAGAACTGGTACAATAACAGACACATGGACTGATGAAACAGAATAGGGAGCCCAGTAAAAACGCCACACACCTATAACCGTTTCATCTTCAACAAAGTTGACAATAACAAGCAATGGAGAAAGGGCTCCGTATTCAATAAATGGTGCTGAGATAACTGGCTAGTCATAGGCAGAAAATTGAAACTGGACCCCTTCCTTTCACCATATGTAAAAATCAACTCAAGATGGACTAAAGACTTAAATGTAAAACATAAAACTGTAAAAACCCTGGACAATAACCTAGGAAGTACCATTCTGTACATAAGATCTGGGAAAGATTTCATGATGAAGATGCCAGAAGCAATTTCATCAAAACCAAAAATAAACAAATGGGACCTAATTAAAGAGATTTCCACAGCAAAAGAAACTATCAACAGAGTAAACAGACAACTTACAGAGTGGGAGAAAATATTTGCAAACTATGCATCCAACAAAGTTCTAACGTCCAGAATCTATAAGAAACTTAAATTAACAAGCAAAAAATGACCCCATTAAAAAGTAAGCAAAGGGCATGAACAGATTAAGGAAGACATACAAGCAACCAATAAACATATGAAAAAATGCTCATCATCACAAATCACATCAGTCAGAATGGCTATTACCAAAAATTCAAAAAATAAAATAACAGGTGCTGGTGGGGTTGCAGAGAAAAGAGAATGCTTACACACTGCTAGTGGGAATGGAAATTACTTCAGTCATTGTGGCAGGCAGTTTAGTGATGTATTAGTCTGTTTTCACACTACTATAAAGAACTACCTGAAACTGGGTAATTTATAAAGAAAAGAGGTTTAACTGACTCACAGTTCTCCAGACTTAATGGAAAGTATGACTGGGAGGCCTCAGGAAACGTACAATCGTGGCAAAAAATGAAGGGGAAGCAAGCACTTTTTCACATGGAGACAGGAGAGAGAGGGAATAAACGAGGATGGGCCACACACTTTCACAACATCAGATATCCTGATAACTCACTCACTATCATGAAAACAGGAAGGGGGAAAACCACCCCAACAATCCAATCACCTCCCACCAGGGTCTTCCTCTAATTTGACTTGAGATTTGGTCAGGGACAAAAATCTAAACCATATCTTTCCACCTTTGGCCTCTTGCAAATTTCATGTCCTTCTCTCATTTCTAAATATATTTATTCATTCTCAACAGTCCTCCAACCTTAATTGATATCAGCAAAACTGAAAAGTCTACAGTCCAAAGTCTCATCTGAGACAAAGTAAGTCCCTTCAGCCTATGAGCCTGTAAAAGTAAAAGCAAGTTAGTTACTTCCAAGATATAATGTGGGTACAGGCATTGGGTAAATGCTCCCATTTGAAATGGGAGAAATTGGCCAAAACAAAGGAACCACAAGCCCCATGCAAGTCCGAAACCCAGCAGAGCAGTTATTAAATCTTAAAGCTCCAAAATAGTCTCCTTTACCTCCATGTCTCAGATCCAGGGAATGCTAATGCAAAAGCTGGGCTCCCAATGCCTTGGGCAGCTCTGCCCCTGTGCTTCTGCAGGGTACAGCCCCTGCAGCTCCTTTCACATGCTGGGGTTAATGCCTGCGGTATTTCTAGGCACGCAGTGCAAGCTGTTGGTGGATCTACCGTTCTGGGGTCAAGGTATTGGTGGATCTACCATCCTAGGGTTTGGAGTACGGTGGCCCTTTCCTCACAACTCTGCTAGGAAGTGCCCCAATGGAAACTTTGTGTGGGGGCTCCAACCCCACATTTCCCCTCCACACTGCCCTAGTATAGGTTCTGCATGAAGGCTCTGCCTCTGCAGCATATTTCTGCCTGAACATCCAGGTGTTTTCACACATCCTCTGAAATCTAGGTGAACCCAAAATAAAAGTTAAAAATGAGGTCACACATCCTCTGAAATCTTGTCAAATTCTTTCCTTCTGCTCACCCAGAGGCCCCAACCGCATGTGGAAGCCACCAAGGCTTGTGGCTTGCACCACGTGAAGCCACTGTCTGACCTGTATCATGGCCCCCATTAGTCACAGTTGGAATTAGAGCAGTTGGGACTCAGGACACCATGTCCTGAGGCTGCACAGGCCTAGCCCACAGAACCATATCTCCCTTCTAGGGCAGGGGCAAAATATCGCCAGTCTCTTTGCTCAAGTACAGCAAGCGTCACCTTTATTCCAGTTCCAAACAAGTTCCTCAACTCCATCTGAGACCACCTCAGCCTGGACTTTTTTGTCCATATTTCTATCAGTATTTTGGTCAAAACCATTAAACAAATCTCTAAAAGTTCCAAACTTTTCCACATCTTTTTGTCTTCTTCTGGGTGCTACAAACTTTTCCAACCTCTGCCAATTACCCAGTTTTAAAGTTGCTTCCACATTTTCAGGTATCTTTATAGCAATGCCCCACTCTTCTGGTAACAATTTTCTATGTTAGTCTATTTTCACACTGATATAAAGAGCAATTTATGACGAAAAAAAAAAAAGAGGTTCAACTGAGTCATAGCATCATAGGTTTAACAGGAAGTATCACTGGAGGGTCCGAGGAAACTTACAATAATGGCAGAAGGCAAAAAGGAAGCAAGCACCTTCTTCACATGGTGCAGGAGAGACCGAGAGTGACATGGGAAGTGCCACAAGCTTTTAAGCCACCAGATCTCATGAGAACTTACTTTTACAATAACAGCATGGGGAAATCTGCCCCCATGATCCAATTACCTTCCACCATGTAATTGTATTCCACCCCTCCCCTGACACATGGGGATTACAATTTAACATGAGATTTGGGTGAGGACACAGAGTCAAACCAAATCAGGTGATTTCTCAAAGAACTTAAAACAGAATTATCTTTCAACCCAGCAATCCTATATCTATATCTATATCTATCTATCTACTAATCTGTCTACTGATCTTTCTCTATATATATATCTATCAGTAGATAGATGTCGGTAGATATATAGGTAGATTGACAGATAGATAGATGATAGATAGATACACACACATACACCATATAAATTGTTCTTCCATAAAGACACATACATGCATATGTTAATCACCCCACTATTCACAATAGTAAAGACATAGAATCAACACAAATGTCCATCAATTGTAGACTGGATTAAAAAAATAGTACATATACATCATATAATACTATGCAGCCTTAAAAAGAATAAAACTATATCTTTTGCAGCAACATGGATGGAGCTGGAGGATGTAATCTTAAGCAAACTAACACAGGAACAGAAAAACAAATAATGAATGCTCTCACTTACAGGGGGGAGCTAACCATTGGGTCCACATGCTCACAAAGAAGTGAACAGACACCGAAGCCTACTTGAAGGTTGAGGGTGGAGGATGGTGAGGATGATAAAACTACCTATTTGATACTATGCTTGTTACCTGGGTGACAAAATAATCTGTACCCCAAACCCCCATGACGTGCAATTTGTCTGTATAACAAATCTATATGTGTACCCCTGAACCAAAAATAAAAGTTAAAAATGAGGTTAATGCATTAAGCATTCTCACTTCTAGAAGTGTAATGTTTTTGCCACTTCAAGTCACCTAAATTTTTGCTTATCTTGACACTGAATAAAACAAATCATCTTAGGGTTTGAAGGTCTAATACCTCAGATATGAGACAATCACCTTGTAAGTTTGAATCAGCTCCTTTAGGACACTGAGGGGTGAAGGAAGCAGCTTGGCATGATGACAATGCCACTATAGTGGGTACTAGTATGGAATCAGTTGTTAACCTCAGATCTTCAGTTTTCACCATGCCACTCTAGGAGTACAGTGGGATTCAGTGACTGATGATGGTGAGGAAGAGGAGGAGAAAGATGTTGATATTTTGAGCTAAGATATAAGACATGGATGTAACTCAAGAACTTCAGCATTTTGCATAAAAAACTGGGTAAAGGAATTCAACTTTGAAACATAATCAAAATGTAAGTCATAATTGTGAAATAAAATGCAATAAAAATATGTATTAATATCAGCAGGTTGACCTTCATCTACTAGCACTGAATTCATTCTTCTTTCTAATGTTTTTCTGTTTTCATCAATTTTGTGTGTTCTTTTTATTCTTCAATTTTTAACTCATCTATTTCTAGTTTTGTTAATTAAGACTATATGTAAACACTATAAGGGGGCACAGGGGAACTTTGTTGGGGGTGAAAATATTTTATAACTTGCTTGTGGTACTGGTGATGTGACTGTGAACATCTGTGAAAGTGCATTGAACTGTATGCCTTAAAAGGTGACTCTTACTGTACTTCAATAATGCCTCAATAAATCTGATGCTGGAAAGTTACAATATCAAAAATATTTGTATTTTGGTGACTTGTGTCTGTGCACTTACATATCCTCCAACATAAATCTTATTAATTTCATAAAAGTTTGTGTATTTTACATTTATAATACCACATTTTATTTATCCATTCACTTATACTATGTTTGCAATACATTGGCAGATTTTTTACAACATCCATGAAGCATCACCAGTGAGAGCCATGTTAATGACTATTGGTCAGATAATCAAGAGTGATAAATGCCTGGTAGCTTTGAAATTTTCAGTTACTACTCAGATGTCCAGAAATTTATTTTTCCTAATTTTCTGGCAAATAACTATAAGTAACTCTCTATTTTACTAATGACTCAGATTAACAGCATTTTAAGGGAATTCAATAATTCCAAATTCAATATACAGTCACTTTTTTGTAAAAGTATTAATCAAATTTGACATATTTTTTGCCCCTTTTCTTTACCTGTCCCCCATAGGTGATCAATTTTACTGAAATCGGTGGGAGAGGCTATCAGAAGGCAGAAGGGAGAGAGTAGGAAATTGATATTGTTCTAAAATCACTTTTCATGCCATCCTATGTTCCTTCTGACCTCTGTGGTCTTATATTTTATTTCATTGGAGTATCCTATGCTGGCATCAGTTGAAGTGATAGTGCTTTGATAGTATTTGAGCATTCTGCACTGGTGTCAGTTACTGGTGTCAATGGTCCCTGTTGTGGCCCTCAGTAGTGACTGTGAGCTCCGTGTCTTCTGTGTCCTCTTAGTCCCACCCTCTTCTGAGATACACTCCCCTCCGGTTCTCCCAACTGTCCTATTTTTTCAGGAGCTTAGAAATTATTGGCTACATTTGTCTATAGAAAGTAAGAGTATGTATACATTCTTCGAGACTGTTCACTTAGACACACTAGATGTGAATTCACGACCAAGATACCATATTGCTCTGGGATCTTGGTGAATATCAAGATTTCCAATAAATCTGCAGTGTTCTTAATACCACAGATGGAAAACATTAACAATCCTCACCCCATCTTTGTCTTGGAAGGGGGCTGGCTAGCTAGCCCCTTTCTTAGGTGCCTGTCCACCTGCAACTATGATTCCTTTATCATGGATGATGGTTGTAAAGGTTAAAACCAGAGTTTTGAAATACGTCCAAATACTTTATAAATTTTAAGCCAATTACCTTTTTCCATTGGTAACATATATTACCATTCCAGTCATTACACTACATAGGCAGCCTACAGTTCCTGGTTTCACAGTGGATGGACTTCTTACAGTTTTACAAGTAGTTAATTAATCAGTGTATTTGATTTAAAATTTTGCTTTCTTTGTGTTTAAAATTTAAATTATAAGATAATTGGTTATCTGAAAGACACAAGTTTAGAACAGCAAATTTTATTTATTTTTACTGGAAATATATTTACTTTTAGTGTCTTAAGAATATAAAACTCAATGAATTGTTACACATGAAACATACATTTTAACAACCAAGTGTATATTTTTATTCTGATGAATGCTATGTTCTTTGTAATCTCATAACTCTGTCCTGTTAGAATGACAAATACAGCAGTAAATTCATTGCAGATATAGGAAACTTGCCTTTCCTTTAACATACATGTTAATAATATAAAGAATGACAGAAATATTTGTCTTCAGTATTTTATATTCCATTCAAATTTGAAGTTTACTTTGTTTTTCTTATGGATTTTCTGCATTATATTTCCATGATATTGAAATATTGGAATTCTATAAAATATTCTATAAAAATGTTTCATGGGTATTAAATAACATTTCTGCAATATTTTGAAGCAACTTTATTCTGTACATTAAAATATTTTGACGATGTCTTTGTATGTTGTACCCTTGATCAATATAAAATGACTCATCATTGTCCGTTTGAGTTGTTTTGCTTTGAATTTAATTTTATATGATGTTGATATTGTATGGCAACTACTACTATATTACATTTGCATTTGCTGAATATATTTTTTTTCACTTTTAACATTTTTTGTCTATGATTTTGTTTTACTTCTACAAAGAGTATAACTGTTTTTATGTGTCCTTATATGAATGGTACTATTAAAACTTTAAATCCAATGTATTTATTATTTTGCCTAGTATATTTGACTATTTGTCTTATGTTTTCCCTCCTCAAGAATTTCCTATAAAAGCTTCATATTTTATAACAAATACTTGCTGGGTCACTGCTCAACCCTGCCTAATCTTCCCTCCAGGCATGCTCATACTAGTTGTCAATCTCATTGTAGGAGTACCATCAGTTTACTTAGCCTACCACCCACACGTGTAGATGCTCAGAACAAAGGAAGCAGCTATTCTTTCTGTTGTGGCAAACTTGTACTTTCCAGGAAACACAAGCATATTTTATATTTGCTTCCTAGACCAATGATTCATAACCATTTTTACACACATAGAATCATCTGGAAAGTTTTTACAAAAAGGCAATGTGTGGGCTACTCCCAACCTCACCCCTCTTCCCAACCAAGATTCTGATTTAATTCCTCTGGGATGAGCTCTCAAAATGAGTATGTTAATAAAAATGTCTTCAAGTGATTTAATTGTAGCCAGAATCTCCATTATAGACTATTCACCAGCCTTCCCTTCTGCCCCTGCAGCTCCCACTTTGTCTTTCCCACCCACTCTGAGCTCTGGAACAGATTTCTTCTCATGTTGTAGCTTGCATGTTTGCTGACCTTTCTGCAAAGTTATCCCCTGAATATATTCCCAACACTCATTCTGGCTTTCAGGCTTAGAGATGTCATCTTTTGCCAGTTTTCAACTCTGTTACCAGTATTTCTTTTTATACAGTCATTATAGTGTTCAGTAAAAATTCTGAAAATGGTGGAGTGGGGAAGATATAAACAACTGTGTTGAGTTTTGAATCAGAACCAACTCTCAGTATGGAATTGTTATCAAATAATTACTATTTGATGATATTTTCAAAGTTCTGATGTAGAAACTGATTCCTATGTCTTCTTCATGCCCAGAGAGTACTGACTAAATATCCAAAAAATTAAACTAGATTAAAAGAAAATTAAAATGTTTTCTATTTATAGGATAATGTGCATTTTAAGGAATACTTCATAATACAACAAAGAATGATCAGAGCATATAGTTTATACAGTTTATGATATATTTTTTAATGAAATTATATCTTTAATTGCTCTAGGATTAATCCAATGAAATTGTTGATAACAACAATCCAAGTAGTAATAGTGGTAGCATTTATTGATTTAAATTCAAGAAAAATACTCGTCTTTTGATTGCCAACATCATAATCATCATCATCACCACCAACAACATATTTAAAACCTACTAAGTAATTAGTATATTCCAGGCCCTGTTCTAAATTCATTAACTTTTAAATCTTTACAATAATACAATTATGTGAATATTGTTGTCAAATGTTGATGAAACAAAGAGAAAGAGAGTTTAAACTGGTTGTTTGACGTCATGGTGTTAGATGCAGGCAGACCAACTCTTACCCTTGTTCAAAGCCACTATGAAGCCCTATTCGCATGAGTGATCTTTATTTTCTTCAGTATGCCTTTGGTTTTATTGTCAACATTTTACTATAATAAATGACTACTATTATTAACAAGAATAAAATGTGAAGTAATAGTTATGAAAAAGTTTTAGCTCAAGACAAATAATTACTGGAAGAATTTATGTGGACACTAACAATATTAAAACATTTGTTAAGTTCATTTGAGATTCTTCATGTGCAAACGTCACATACAAATTTCTCTGAGACCAAAAAAAAAAAAATCTTTTTCATTACTATTCCAAATGATAATTTATTTTTTCTGCTTTTTAAATGTTGACTCTTGGTCTACATTACTTAGGACTATAGGGCTTCGATTTTAGTTTTATGGAAATTAGATAAAGCTTGACAAACACTTAATAATCAATTGCTTTGCAAGGAATAGGAATAATCACTTTCATTAATATTTCCCAAAGGATCGGATTTCAATGCAACTACAACCTGTGGTTTGGACTGGTTAATATAAGTGTTTAACATGGTTGACAAAGAACCAGCTCTTTCATTTTATTAAGATAGATATCAGCACATATCTTAAATGTGTGTTTTGAGGCATATGGAAGAAGAAACGAGGTGACAAGTTGGAAATCAAGAGAGTATTGAAAATGGTATGTCCACAGTGCTAGATGTCAAGCACTGTGCTTGTTACTATTGACTGAAGATACTGAGATAAGCTCATCTAGTAGAAGGAGAAAAATCACTAATAAATAAATGATAATTTGACGTGATTTATATGATTCTGGAGTATGGAGATGGTATATATATATATATCTCCTGGTATAAATATATACCAGGAGACTAGAATACAACAAACTCCTTTAAAATCAGTGACTAAATATTACATTATTATATTAGTATATTGGAAACACATAATTCCTTGGATCCTTTATGTAAAATAAGAACGTTGGCAGGGCATGACCACTCCCTCCTGCAATCCCAGCACTTTGGCAAGCTGAGGCGGGCAGATTATGAGGTCAGGAGTTCAGGATCAACCTGACCAACACAGTAAAACCCCATCTCTACTAAAATACAAAACTAGCCGGGCGTGGTGGTGGGCACCTGTAGTCCCAGATACTCAGGAGGCTGAGGCAAGAGAATCACTTGAACCCAGGAGGCAGAGGTTACAGTGAACCAAGATTGCGTCACTGCACTCCAGCCTGGGCGACAGAGCGAGACACCATCTAAAAAAAAAAAAGAATGTTAATAACATTTTTTATCTTTGTGGAAGAGTAATTTTAATATTTTCATAGAAGTATCTCCAAGATGTCCCAAGAAGAAAATGTCATTGAAAGTAAAACACTGAAATATATGGAAATAAAATAAATCTATGTATTTAACTCTGATTTCAAGAAATAAACTCTCCTCATGATCAAATTCTCATCTTCTGTATACTTTACTTGATTCTTGGGCTAAGCCTGCTAAAATAAAATGGACCATAAACATTATTATTTTTCATGTTTATATTTTACATTTTTGGTAACTGTTGACAATGTACTTGTTATCAAACAGATTTTTCACATTTATATAAAATACAATGGATTTGTATTTTCCCAGAAAACCAGACAAGGCAGCAAGATTGGCCTAAAAGATCAAATCTAGTAAACATTCAGTCAATATCATACTAAATGTTTAAAACTAATTTCATCACTGCTCTTAGGATTAATAAAGAAAAAATCATTCAGCATATAATTGTGTTGCCTTCTTCTTTAGTAGTTTTACCACATCAGGGAGCCGTGCTGAGTTCTTGGTTAAAACAAAGAAAAATATTCAAGTGAGAGCTGATGTGTCCACAGAAGTACGACACATTAATTGGTTGATTAATGATTAATATTTACCCTTTGATAGGCTACATTTTGCTATTGGTGACTTTTAATCCAGCCTGAATAGGTGAAATGCTTTGAAAATAGACAGTGATATTATAGACACTAAAGCTGTCAGAATTTGATGAAGAGGAAATGTGGCCTCTTCTGTTGGCCTATTAATGGCTTTGCCATATAAGTGATGTCATACACTTCTCTCTACTATTTCATTTAATAATGCACAAAATGAGTGGCATAGTAAATGCCCATCCTTCTGGAGCTCAGTGCAGGAGATGTCAAAAGAACAGCTATTTATAAACACCTTTGTTCCTCCCAGGCAAAGGTTGGAGCCAGTTTATAACAAAATCTCACCTACATCTCTCAGATGCAAGCTGGAGATCAGCAACAGAGAACACAGGGACTGTGGCAACTAAATGATCTATTAAACATCTACATATGTGTTTGAAATGATTGTAGACCTATCTTTTGCTCACCTGGACTCTATGGTTGAAAATGTTGAGCTGGGGTTATCAGTCTCTCATTATAAAACTCCCCAAGCAGTAAAAAGGCCTAAGATTAAAAGTCATCAGGTCATCTTTGTTCTAATAATGTTGCTTCTGATTTCATGCTTGAAGCTTATTTTGTTAAAATTGAACAAATGTTACACTGTGTCTTAATGTAATTTTTACAAGATACTCAATTTTGTATTCTAAAGACTGACATATAGATATACATATTTTTATTACAACTATGTATGCCACTTTTTTGCTAAGTTATATTTACAATAATTTCTCTTAAAGTTGATGGCATTTTAAAAGTCTTAGAAATGCAGTATGTGGAGATTAAACCATAAAGGTTGTTGTCTGTGTTGTTGAAGATGATTTCAAAGTCACTATTAATTTTCAGTTTATCAGGTAAAAGATAAACCATGAGGGAGGTTATTTCTTAGAACTAATCATTTATCCAGCCTGACCAGGACTTTAAAAACGCCACAAAAGCTAATTAGAAGTTAAGGAAAACTACAAAGGTTTTTGATTGCTTTTAAAAATGTGTTTTTCATTCCCATCCTCTACCACGATCTAACAAGTGAAAGGCAATGTAAAGAAAACTATATGCACAAGACTAGACGGTACAGACTATTCTGCATGGAACTGAGAATGAGGTGTTTTCAAGCCGATCATCAGTTTTATGTAATTATCTCTAAGGCTTACTAGTCAGAAGTTCAGAATCAATGTTTCAGAAAAATTACATGAGATACTTTATTTTCAATTTAATTTTAACTTGTATTCTGTTTTTCCTTAAAACAGTAAATAATATCAATTGAAAATAACATTATCAAATAGTAAAATAAAGGAACCCAACACATCAATGACTTCAGTTGAGAAGCTCACACTCTGACCCATTTGGAAATTTGTAGGTGGCACATGCTGAATTAGTCTATCCTTATGCTCACTCATCAGGTATACTATAATCTATGTATTATCTACCCCCATAGCTATATACTGAACTGCTAAATAAGCTTTCTCGTATTCTGATGGTTTTCATGTACTATGGTCTTATATGATTTTTGATAACTCCAGTGTTCTTTTGGTTTCATTCTATGTTAGTCAGTTCTCACACTGCTAATAAAGACATCCCTGAGACTGGGTAATTTATTTAAAAAAAAAAAAAAAAAAAAAAAAGGGTTAATGGACTCACAGTTCCACAGTTCCACATGGCTGGGGAGGCCTCACAATCATGGCAGAAGGTGAAGGAGGAGCAAAGTCATATCTTACATGGCAGCAGGCAAGAGGGAACTTGTGCAGGGGAACTCCCCTTTATGAAGCCATCAGATCTTATGAGACTTATTCACTAACAAGAGAATCGCATGAGGGTAACCACCCCCATGATTCAATTACCTCCCACCAGGTCCCTCCCACAACATGTGGGAATTATGGTAGCAACAATTCAAGATGAGATTTGGGTGAGGACCACAGCCAAACCATATCACCTTCCTTCACTCATCTTGTCGTTTACTTACCATGATTCAATTACCTCCCACTGGGTCCCTCCCAGAACATGTGGGAATTATGGGAGCTATGATTCACAATGAGATTTGGGTGGGGACACAACCAAACCATAATACCTTTCTTCACTCATCTTGTTGTTTACTTACCCCTATACTAGAATGTCTTTTATTGGCGGGGGATGGTGAGGGGGGCGGTCTGCCAATCTTCATGAGAGTTCTAGTGAAAGCCAAGAGCTGAGCCTCTGACAAAAGAAGCTTAGAAAGCCAAAAAAGTTGACCTTTGGCATTTAGTAGGAAGAGGTCAGAGGTCAAAAGAGATGATCTGGATATAAATTTTGAATCTGCAGCCAGTACCCAATATAGACTCTGTGTGACCATTTAGAATTTGGAAGTAGGTAATGGTACATAATTTCTAGAATCAGTGGTCACAGTTGGCATCAGAGACAGTTTCTGAGATCTGTGGTAGTGACAATTTAGCCAGACTGTTCCTGTACTGTGACCTTAGCTATTTTTGTAGACACCCAGTGAGGGTGACCAGTGGTTCTAGTTTTCAAGGTATCAACCTCCAGAGCTAAAATAAGGAGATTCCTGGGAAAACCAGGATGAGTCATTACGCTGAATCCAGCTCCTCAAGTTTCCTTCTCATTATCTGAAATTGATTTTTCAGCCTCCCAATGGATTCTGTGACCTATCTATGTTACTTCCTTAAAAAGTCCTTTCTTGTTAAAATTAGTGGCATCTGTTGTTGATTTCTGCATTACAAAACCCTCAATGGTATAGAAACTGGGTACAGAAAGTGGGTTGCAGGCAAGAAACCCTCAGGGAAATCAGGTAATCTGGTATTGGTTACCTGGCTACGTGAAACTATAACTGCTATTCAGAGAAAAGATAGGAGATGAAACAGAAAGCTAAGTTCTCACTGGTTATAGCCTGAAATTAAGTGCTTATTGAGGGTTGGCCTTAAGAAAACAAAATTATAGCTGCTATAGGAAGAACATGGAATTTTGAGAACTCTGATTGTGGAGCATTGCTTTGAACAAGTCTAACACAGCTAAATACTCCACCATGCCACAACCTCTAACTACCTGGTAAAATAAACTAAACCCTAAGAATCTTCCAGGACTGTGATAAAGATATCCCATTTTTACTACCTACAGAATAAAAGTGATAAAAATCTAAATGCAAAGTTCAAGTCTTCATGTTGCTGAATTATAAAAGAAGTCAAATTCACAATCTTTCCTAATATCGTCTGCAAAATTTCAGACAATGATAAGAGGTGGGATCCTGACATTGAGACAAAGTTACACGGCACGACGTAGTGCATTTGGGATGCTCCAATGCTCAGTCTCCACCAAACCGCCTTTGTCACCCAAAGAACTTCTGCTTTGCTTGAAAATGTTTATGACTTCTTCACTTGAAGTAATTACCCTGAATCTATTATTAAATCTTCTTCATGAGCTCTCAGCCACTCTCCCTCTCCCTCTGTCTCTATTTCTATAGCTAGAATAAGCTCCCAGTTTATTTTGGAAACAAATGTTTACATTTTAAAAATTTTGGGATGGGCACAGTGCCTCACGCCTGTAATCTGAGCACTTTGGGAGGCCAAGGAGTGTGGATCACCTAAGGTCAAGAGTTCGAGATAAGCTGGCCTACACGGTAAAACCCCGACTCTGCTAAAAATATAAAAATTAGCTGGATGTGTTGGCAGGGTCCTGTAATCCCAGCTACTTGTGAGGCCGAGGCAGGAGACTCACTTGAACCCTGGTGGCGCAGGTTGCAGTGAGCCAAGATCGTGCCATTGCACTCCTGCCTGGGCGGCAAGAGAGAAATTTGGTACCTCCTCCAAAAAAAAAAAAAAAAAAAAGTTAGTGGAGTTTGTTCGTTTGATTTGCAAAATTCTGGTGAAAACATCAAAATAGATCCTAAGAGCATTTGATGAAGGAGAGGAGAATATAATGTTTTGGTTAAGTTGAGTTAAGTTGACTTCATCACCATGAGTGCACTTACCAAAGATTTGATTCCACATGTTGATTTTAGCAGTTACAATCTGGATTCCATCATAGCCCATGACATCACTGAGATGATAAATACCGTTTGGTAGATCATAGAATAAGAAATCAAGAAGCTAACAAAGATTATAAAAACTGAGTGAAATTTTCTTGCTCAGTCATTCAGCCATTAACTATGGTTAGTTAGCACCCAGAATGTACCTTCTACACAAAAGCCTTTTAAATGCATTGGTAAGAAAAGAACAAACATTTCTAAAAATTATTTTAGTAGCTGGTAGGTGATGGGGTCATCAAAATGGTCTCCCTGACAGAATGAGAATAAAAAGATTCCAGAGTTGAGGAGGTCGAAGACCAAAATGACTTTCAGAAGTAAGTTGAGTGTGGGGGCTGTGAGAGGCAGCAGACCACCATGGGAACCTAAATGTTGAGGCCTGCAGAGGTAATTGACAGCACTTAACTAATTATAGGTACTGTAGAGCACAATCATCAAGATGAGCATCCCTTCGAGGTCCTACTTGATTTTTATAACCAATCATGGTAGGTGCTTGTGACTTCTCACTCAATTTCTATTTTAAAATTATTCCATGTACCTACAAAACCCAGTAAAGGTCTGGTAACTTTGAGAAAGTAACTGTTATCTTTACAAATGTAATGATAAGGTTCTATAAAGGTTCTATAAATCTTCTTCCTTAAGGAAAGAGATAGCAAAATACAGAGAAAATGGTGAATTTTATTTATTTATTTTTATTTTTATTTTTTGCAGTGGGGATGCTAGATCTTCTGGCTTCCATTAACTCTTGAGATTACAGAAAGTCAATGTGATCTAGTGATGTGACTTATAAGGGGTAGCAGCAAACTACATTATAGTATTTGTCTATATCATTTTAGACTTAGTAGAAGTCAAAAAATATCACGTGCACATTTGCCCAGTTCATGAATGCATGTTTGAAGTATGTCCTTAGAAACCAGCAGGTTCCCATATCAGCCCCCTGGACTACAAGCTGTTCTGACGTGAAAGGTTATAAAGAAGTCTCTGGAATGTTTTTTAAAAGTCAAAGAAAATAATACTAGAATAGAGTTGACTCTTGGATAACATGAGTTTCAACTGTGTGAATCCAATTATACATTGATTTTCTTCCACTTCTGCCACATGTGACACAGCAAGACCAATTCCTTTCCCCATCAGCCTACTCAACATGGAGACAACAAAGATGAAGACCTTTATGATAATTCACTTTCACTTAAAGAATACCAAATATGTTTACTCTTCTTTTAGACTTTCTTAATAATACTTTTTTCTAGTTTACTTTATTGTAGTAACACAACATATAATATAGATATAAACTATGCTTTAATCCACTGTTTATGTTATCAGAAAGCTTCTGGTCAACAGTAGGCTGTTAGTAAAGGTCTTAGGAAGTCAAAATCTATACACAAATTTTTGAATGTCAAGAAGTCAATTCATCTAATGCCTGCATTGAGCAAGGGTCAATTGTGATTATGTTTCTAGTGGAATCACAAACATGACCACCAATATCAAAGATGTAAAATTTGCAAGGCAGGACTCCAATCACATTTCTTCTAGCTCTCCAGCTCAGCTGGTACAGAAGTAGATAGGTTTCGCAGACCAGCAAGGACTATCAATAAACATAATCAGATAAAGAGTTTAATTGTGCTGATGCTGCAAATGAATAAAACCTTGATACCTGGCATGAAAGAAGTATGTTCTTTTTTCCGTATCTATTTTGTTGTCATTTCGGAGGAATATATATTTTCATTATTTTGCCTCAGGATTATCTCAGCTCTCTTACTCTGTGACACAATTTGGTTGGCAGGAACCCTGACCATTTCATAGTCCATAGAACCTCATACAAGTCTTCATCATTTACCATATTATCTTAATTGTATTTCGAGGCTGTGAAGAAATCGATGTCTTAGACACATTCAAGAGGCAGAGTGATTAAACATCGTGAAAAAAAAAAAAAAGGAGGTGTTTGCTACCTCTAAAGTTTCTGGGGATCAAGGAATCTGTGTTGTGTCAGGATACGATCCAGAAAGTAAAGGACTCATCGCTGCTCCTGTACCACTTACTGTTATGTAATGGTCTCCTGAATTTAGAGTTAACATGCAACACATTTGGATGAGAAGTTGGTTACATTAACCAGTAACCAAGGAGGCTGTCAACTATGGGTGTGACCCAGGCCAGAAAAGTATCTTCAGCTGGTTTTGATTAAAGTGCAAACTGCCCTTCTTTTTGACCCAGCTAATTCTATGATAGATGAAAATGCTGAAAAAAAGGCTATATGAAGTTTATAAGATTATGAGGTAAAGCCATGCTTTATTGGGCATGAGTTTATTTTCTTTTTGAGACAAAGTTCTGGCTCTGGTAGAGTCTGCATATAAGACCACATAACCTCAGCAGTCAGCCAAGAATGGATTGCTCCCCCACCGAACTAGTTGAAGTTCAGCATAAATATCTTATTTATGTTGTAAATAAGTTGTATAAATACTTTATTTTACTTTTATATTCGCCTCCTGAGGTAGGTAATATTGCCCATATTCTTTGCCCAAAAACAAATAAAATTTAATAAAGTTATACATACATACATACATATATAAAACTCATAAAAGAAAAGATTCCAACAATGCAAGTTAATTGCATTCCAAATGAACTGTTAATTGAAGCGAGAAAAAACTCCTCATTGGCAGAATAACTAAAGTTGATTTCATATACCATGATTTGTTTTCTGTTGTTGTTGTTTTTTAACCTTTGTCATTGTCTCTGTTTGGTTTTGTCTTTTGCTTTTCTCTGTTCTTCTCCTGGGAGGTGTAATTTTTACAAACCCTCTAAACCTTTCTGAGGGAAACTTTGAATTCTTCACAACTAGGCACATGAAATTGAGATAAAATATCTTTGAAAAAAGCAAAAGCCCTTGCCTCCGGAACTGAAAGTGGTATTGGTAATGAAACACAATAGCTTGTTTTATTTTGCGGCTTTCATAGAAGTACACAACCCACTTCCCAAACTGTCATGCATAATTTGATACAAATGGGGTATCTGCCTTTTTGGATGAAACACAGAACAGAACTGGCAGGGGGAAAACCTGTAAGTTATTGTGAAGGTGGTCGACTCCCTGGGACTCAGGATAAGAGTAATTAGCTGGGAAGTCCATACTTTAATTTGCCTGAAGAGAAACAAATGAAAAAAAATTATATATACTCTGTGTGTGTGTGTGTGTGTATTCACATTTTCAGCATGACTGTTGCTTTAATCTGCCAGGGTTCAGTATTCTCTCCCCCACTTTGAGTAAAATCCAGGTGCTGTTGCCAATATTATAATACTTATTTAATAGGCAGCAGTGGGTGGCAGCCACTTTTTTTAACCTCCTAGATCTCTCTTATTCCTTGCCAGACAAAGCATTCAACCCTTACATTCACTGAACTTTGCAGAACAAGTCAGCTGTAAGATGGTTTTGCATGCCTCTTATTTTGCAACTTCTAGTAATTTGTTCAGCAAATGAGAGAAAGCCCAGTTATTTGCTACTAGCATGAAGGCAGTTTCCTCTAGTTGGAAATACAGAATTCATCACATAGATCTCAAGTCTTAAGTATAATGCTATATTTTTCAACATTTTATATTTTTTCTTTGACAACTACTGTCATAGTATATTTTCATATTTCACCTTTCCCTTCACATTTTCTTTTCATTGCTTTTCTGAGAACAATGCATTTTGTATTGATTCTTTCATTTGAAAAACATTGATAAATTCTTTCTCCTGTCAAACCGAGGTTGTGACAGAAAGTGTAAATGCATATCTGTGTAAATTTTATAAAGTAGTCAAAATGATAGACTTCATTTTAATAAAATTGATAAATTAATGTGATGGGTAAGTGTACTTCTCTCTCAAAGACTGTTTGAAAGATAGGCATGGAATCTCATAGACTCTTTAATTCATGAATACCAACACTGTCTTGCATTTTTAGGTGAAATTATATGCGAAAATATAACTTCAAATTGCCTCATCCCCCTCAAAGGCAGCAGTACAGAAGAAATAGAAACATATAGACACATATACACCATGGAATACTATGCAGCCATAAAAAAGGATGAGGTCATGTCCTTTGCAAGGACATGGATGAAGCTGGAAACCATCATTCTCAGCAAACTATCACAAAGACAGAAAACCAAACACCGCATGTTCTCACTCATAGGTGGGAATTGAACAATGAGATCACTTGGACACAGGATGGGGCATATCACACACTGAAGCCTGTCAGGGAGTGGGGGGCTGGAGGTGGGATAGCATTACGAAAAATACCTAATATAAATGATGAGTTGATGGGTGCAGCAAACCAACAAGGCACATGTATACCTATGTATCAAACCTGCACGTTGTGCACTTGTACTCTAGAACTTAAATTATAATAAAAAATAAAAATAAACTAAAATAAGAAAGTATGTTCTATGCATACGAACATACTTAGTTTTTAAAATTATAATATATATATAATTTTTGAACTTGCTTTAAAAATATATAAAAATAAATAATTCCTTGTTGATACAAAAAAAAAAAAAAAAAGGAATGTATGCAATGCAGATGTCTCCTCCCTGGCATCCTTATCAGACCCTCCTCTTCCTGGAGCCCCTCCCAGGGGACTGGTACCCAGGTGCTTACTCCTCATCCTCTCTCACCAGTCTGGTACAGCTACCAATATCTCCTACATTAACCCCAAACCAGCCACATCTTTACCCACGATTTCCAACTCCTGCCCTCTGACATGAGAGTGGCCATAAACATATTGCTTTCTCCCAGCTTCAGTGAGAAATGGTATTCCAAATATCTCCCCACACTTTGTCTGCCCCTTTCGGTATAGTGAGATGTAAAGTGGGGACATTCTAACTTGCCAGACCCCTCTCTTTTCTTTTCTTTGCTAACAGTCACCTCTCACATTGTACCCTCTGCTCATATTCACTAGGAAAGCGAAGCCTTCCCGCTCATGCCTGGGAACTCTGGATTCATATTCATGTCTTGGGGAATGGCAAATCGCAAGATGTTACACACCTTGGGAGAGCCACATGAAAGAAAAGAGGAATGGTGACTTCTCTCTATGCTCTCTGGAACAAGTTATTTACCACCTTAGGATACAGCTCATGACTTGAATGACTTCTAGAGGAGTCAGCACCTAAGAAACAAGAAATTTTGTTTTCTTCTGTTTTTTCGATGAACAAATAACTTGTCCGAGATTTTTGTGTGTGTCTCTCATTGTGTATAATACTATATTGGGCATATGATAGGTGCCTAATGCTTAATACCTTTAAAAGAAAGCAGAGCAACATCAAGTGGAAGGAAGAATTTTAGTTTTGAATCTTTAAGTATCTTAATTTTGTATATCCCTGAAAAATAAAGAAAGAAAACATCTCTCTTTGTAAATAGAGAGTAGTCAAAGCATGAAACACTGTCAAGTTTATACTTATCAGTGAAGCATCTTTATGTTTCTACTATATGCATACATTAATTTAATAGCTTTATTTTGAATTAAAAAAAGATTTAGGAAGAAAAGAAAAAGGAGTAATTCTTGTCCTTTTAAGAAGTAGAAATATATTTATCTACTTCATTTTCCTGAAGCACAAGACACTGAGAAACCGAATTTAAAATCACAGGAACTACTTTGTGAGTATTTTAGCCACTCTAAGGCTGAAATATGGTAATTATGTGAGATAAAATAAGTAGTTCTATGGACACTGCCCTCAAAAGCATCTGTTAATTCTAACTGGGCAATAGTTAAGGGAGATGAATATAGGTTGATTTTTTACGCATTTGTTTAGATGTCTTGTTTACAAATTTATTTAGAAGTCTTTGTTTAGGAACAAAGAAATTGACTTTGCCTAATCAAAGTTTAATTCAAATGAATTATTAGGCATTTCATAAAAAATGTGACTAAATTTTTTGTAGTATACCTGACATTCTGTCATAGAAATCTGACCTAAACTCTCAACAGAGCACTGTAGTGACCCACCTGCTAGGGTGTCTTTGTACGCCTTTCTAATTAGATATGTACACATTCCAAAGAAAATGGAGTCATAATCAATATATTTAAGCAGAGGGCAAAAATCTTTCACAAAAATTAGTAAATTCAGTCTTATGATATAAGTACATCAAAATACAGCTGGTTGACCAGAAGTTTCACTTATTTTCCTGGATATATTATGATTGTGGTTGGCTCTTTTTTTCAGCGCAAATATAGTTCAGTTTCTCTTTCTAAAAATAACCTTATCTGATGCCAACTATAAATGTGTATGTCAGTTTTGGGGAATTGATAATAACATGATTGACTATGAAATAATTTTTGAAGAAAAGTAAGAAATGTACTGATAGTTTTCTAGAAATATCATTGGAAAGCCTCTGATCCCAATTCTTTATTTTAAAAAATATTTAACAATTACCCAGTTCTGAATTTCAGAGACTGTAACGGCAAATGTGTTCAATTATTCCACAAATTTTAGAGAACACAGAATCCAGGCACCTGGAATACTGATGCTTTTGCCTTCATGCTTCTTAAGCTTAAGAAGAGCCTCTTCTCTTTATGTCTTATCATCTCTCCCTTTCTCCTTTAAACCAGAGAGGAAAAGGCCCCCCAATGTGATTTACTCCAGGCCTTAAACCTACTTCAGGTTTGGCCCTGAATTGTGCCTTTGAAGCCTAAAGGAGGTCCAGATGAAAGAGAGACTGGCTGAAAAAGCCCACAGAAAAATGTATTACAGAGATTAACATGCCACAGCCTCTTCATCAAAGACTCTGGGCAAAAATCAACAGGCAACAGAGCCTGCATCCAGCAGTTGTAGAAGTAAGAATGCAGAGAAAAAAGACATCTGGACAGAGGAGGAGCTGAAATAATTTCTGGATTTCTGTTCTTACTAAAGGACAGTTAGATAATGTAAAAGTATAAGAAAGGTAAGAAAAATACGCATATAACGTTAATTATATATACTCTAGTTGATACTGTTTTTCATGGATATGCGTATTGTACAGCATTTTGGTAAATAACTATTTTTGGTATACCTGTTATGCTTTAGGCACTTTTATTTGTTGAATAAATACCTCATTTCTTCTTTACATTAGTCTACTGAGGGTAGGTGATATTGGTCCATTTTGTGAATGAGAAAACATACTGTTAGAGGGAAATGGACTTGATCAATCTTAATTGTGAATGGAAAGAGCTGAGAAGGATTGATATGGTCTGACTCTGTGTCCCCACCCAAATATCATCTCAAATTATAATCCCCAGGTATTGAGGGAGGACTTTGGTGGGAGGTAATTGGATCATGGGGTGGTTTCCCCGACACTGTTCTTGTGATAATGAGGAAGTTTTCATGAGATCTGGTTGTTTAACAAGTGTCTACTGCTTTCTCTTTCACATTCTCTTTCTCCTGCCACCAAGACATGCCTTGCTTCCCCTTCACCTTCTGCCGTGAGTGTAAGTTTCCTGAGGCCTCTCCATCTATGCAGAACTGTGAATCAATTAAACCTCTTTTTTAAAATATAAATTACCCAGTCTCGGGTAGTATCTGTATAGGAGCATAAAAACAGACTAATACAAGGATTATAGCTAAAAACAGATAACAGCAGATATTCAAGTTGTAGTCTGGTTCCAAAGTCTAGGAACTTTGCACTAAATCCCATTGCTTTCCAAACTGTCCTACAGTAAGCTGAAAATGCATATTATAGGCACATTCTTGAAAGAGACTCTAAAAACTCTTTGTATATAAATGTGACTTTAAAATAATAGGAACCATATATTTACTATGCATCAGAATCATCTGGCTAAATATTAGTGCAGATTCACTTGTCTACTTTCAGCCAATCTTACTCAGTAGGTCTAGGGTGGTCTTTGGTTACACTAAGCAGACCTGAAACTCTGGTGTTTCAATCATTGTTCTTCACTGAAAACAACTGAAACCGACTTTGGTGATGTAATCAGAAAGTCAACTTCTTGGAGTGTATGGTAATACACTTTGGATGTGTTTCCCCACCCAAATGTCATGTTGAATTGTAATCCCCAATGTTGGGTGTGGGGACTGGTGAGAGGTGATTGGATTAATAGTTTAGCACCATCCACTTGCTGCTGTCCTCATGTCTTGCTCCTGCTCTGGCCACATAACCTGTCTGTTCCCACTTTGCCTTCTGCCATAACTGTAAGTTACCTGAGGCTTCCCCAGAAGCTAAGCAGATGCCAGCATCATGCTTCCTGCACAGGCTGCAGAACTGTGAGCCAATTAAACCTCTTTTCTTTGAAAATTAACCAGTCTCAGATATTTCTTTATAACAATGCAAGAATGGCTTAATACATATGGTAAGGAGAATAATGGCCTCTCAGGGATGTCCAAATCTGAATCCCTGGAAGTTGGGAATATGTTACTTCATATAGATAAAGGGCATTTCAGGTGTGATTAAATGAAGGGCCTTGACAATGGGAGATTTTTCTGGATGACCTGGGTGGACCCAATGTAATCACCAGGGTCCTTGTAGGTGAAAGAAGGCAGAGGAGTCTGAGTCGGTACAGGAGATGTGATAGGAAGGAGAGGAAGTAAGAAGCACATGAGGATGAAAGTTCAGATCAGAATGATGTAATTTCAGACTCTGATGATAGAGGAGGGGATCAGGAAACTTCTAGAAGCTGGAAAAAGAATGGAAAGAGATTCTCCCCTAAAGCTTCCAGAAGAAGCCCATTTTGGACTTCTAAACTCCAGAACGGTAAGAACATAAATGCATGTTGTTTAAGTCACTGTACTTGAGATCATTTGTTCTAGCAGCAACAAGAAACTAATAAAGAACTGAATTGCATGTTTCTGTGCACTTTTAAAATACAGAGTCATATTTTTGGGTGTAGTATCTGTCCTCTGAGGGATGTGAGAAGAGCTCTTCATATTTCTTTGCCAATTAGTGTGCCTCTCCCCTAGCTTATGTTTCCTTCTAATGTCCTTAGTACCAATGAACTTTGTCAGAGGATTGACCTTGGACTATTGGAGTGGAATTTTATGCTGATATTTTCAGTGTCCCAAACCCCTCCTAGACCCCAAGAAGCACACTATACCACTCAGTAATGACGTCCTTATGAACATTATCTTCTCCATGCAAATTTCCTCAGTTCCCCATTAGGTGTGATAACCACCCAATTACATCATACCACTTATAGCAGATATTCAACTAATGTGTTTCAAATAAATGCATAGATGAATGAAAAAATGAATAGGAATATTCCTGGCATGACTACCTCTTTTCATTTTGATTGATGTAAAATCATTCCAATAAATGCATATTATTCCAAGCAGAGTACTCTAAGAAAAATAAGACAATTCATCTCACTGGTTTGTGTTTTTCTTTTCCTATTAATGGGGTGTGATAAGTGGGAATGTACTTTGGATCTCTCTCTGGCACACTTACACACATGAATAACATCTACTGAAGTTTCTTCTCAGCCAAAAGTTGCCCTGAGAGAAATTTCATCACTGATGAAATGACAATAGTTGTGTGGCTCCACAGTTAATTTGTAAATCATTTGCAAAAGACCCATAAACTGTTCAGTGTATTTAGCATTTAATATGGCAACTGAGGAAACCACGTCCATTTCAACAGAAACTGACAGAAAACCAAAAAAGAGCCTGACTTTCAAATTACTCAGGCGAGCACAGGATAGAACCAAGCTTTTCTTGGCTTACTAGGAATGATTCAGTTTAATGACGAAAGAAAGTTAGACTGACTTTCAACTTGCCCATGTCTACCACACCATCTCTAATTTTGTTATTTTGCACTTTCAAAATAGATTTGTTTGAAGATATAGGAATATAGAATGGTTTATAAGCTAGTTGATTTCTTATTTTAATTTAATGAAAAATAATATCAATATTATTATTTATGAGAAAAACAGTAAATTAAATACAAATGAGGGTATCTTTATAAAACTGTAGTCTTTATCATTTCGGGTTGCAGTAATAACAAATCAACAAATGAAATAGAATGAAATAAAACAATCAACTTGTTTAAAGAGATTTAAATTTAAGATAAAGGGGGCATTTTAAATAATTTTAGAAATTATTTCTTAGTCAACAATTGGTGGAAAATTACTGCTATAAATTAAGGATAAAAAATTGAGTTAGAACACTACTCCATGTTATACACTGTGATACACACTAATGATTTAAAGAACAAACAACTAAGCAAACCATTGTTAAAGAAAAATATCAAATAAAATTCTGAGTAGCTTTGAGTTACGAAAACTCTACCTAAAAGGAGCCAAAACCAAAAGCTATACATCAACAGATTTGACTGTCAAAATTTAAAACTTCATTATGATAAAGTCAACTATCAAAACATTAAAATATAAATTATGGTTTGAAGCCAAAACTGGTACCATGTTTAATAAACAAAGATTTATTACCCAGAATACATAGTATTCTCATATATAACTTGGAAAATGAAATGTACTAAATGGAAAAATGAGTCTAAGATTTAATTAATCAATTCACAGTAGAATAAATACAAGTGAAACAAATGAAAGTAGTTCACCTTTATTCATAATCAGGGAAATACACACTAAAAACACAGTGAGGTATCTCATTTCAGAGATAAAAATTTGGAAGAGTTGGAAAATGATGTGGGGAAACAGAAACTCTAATATTGATGGAGTATACACTAGTAAACATTTCACTGAGCCTATCTGGTAATATACACCAATAATTTAAATGGTTCTATCTTTAAATCCAGACAATTCTATTCTTAATAAATATTTACACATGTGCACAATCATATGAATACCTAAGAAGGTTTATTGTGATATTGTCTCATCATTCTGAAATACTGGAAATGGCCCAAGTGTCCTTCAAAAGGGGAACTGAATGTTATGTATCATAGAATAGTCATAATATGGAATAAGATGCAGGTGTAAAAAAAGTAAAGTCTTTATGAATTGACATTAGAACATCTCCAGAACATATTGTTGTATATCAAACCGAGTCTCCTAACACACATATTATACTATTTACGTCTAAAAAATAAATTTTTTGTGTAAAGTGTACACATGTAAATGCATAGAAAGAATGTTGATCAGCAGATATCCCTTAGGAGGAGATTGTATAGGGAAAAGAAAATGGAGAGGATTCCATATTTATGACTTTCAACATAGTTGGAAGATTTTATAATGCAAATATATGTATTTTACTATAAAAAGACAAAAATAATCTATTTTAAAAAACATCTCCACATTTTGAAGCCAGGACCAAAAATCTGCTTTGAAGTGAAAATACTGAAATTTTTAACAACTAATATTTAAGAACTAAATATTCTTTGGTTCATACAATTTTTCCTTGCCAGGAAGCAGTAGCATGGCTGTGACCATTAAGTAAATTATGCAAATTAAATATGTGATATAGAATACATAACAAAGGAAACACTCTTAAGATGGTTGCTACTAATGTCTTATAGTCTAATTTGCAACACATAGCGTTTCACTTGAAACCATTCCAAGATTCCATGACTTTATTAAATTTAATTGTAATTTTAAATTTTTGAAAGTGAGAAGAGTAATCCCTTGATTGTTCCTATTTCTCCTCTGTACTAGGTTGTTAAATTCTTGATCAATTGTGTTAGTCGCCACCTTGGGTTTGTCTTCCCCTTCCTCAGCAAAGCAATCCAGTAACGAGACTAAATTTAGGAGCACTTCCTTTCGTTCTAGCCTTCCTTGGCTTGGTTTCACATCAGTGGGCCCATTAGGCACTCCTATGGCCCTGTAAATAACTTCCTGCTTTGCTTTGGAATTATTTGACTCTCTTCCATTTAGCCATTCCTTCTAGGCTAAATTCAAAGTATATCTAAGATAAAATTTAACCTTAAAAAATAAAGCACTTATACGGATATCTCAAGATTAAAGAAAAACATCACTAAGTTGACTTTGCATATAATATTTCTATGACTGCAGAAGCAAAAGGAAAAATTTCATCAAGACCCAGTGCGAGCAACAACAAAATAAAATGATTGTGGTGAGGCTCAGCCCAACGGCAACATCCAGGAAACTGACAGAGCCGAGGCCGCTCCTAGGATGTCAACGCAACGGTTAACAGAGCCTGCCAAGGAACCAGATGCTGATGTCAGACAGAGACAGGAAAAATGGGCCACAGTTTGTTATCTGTTTCCTGTGATTAGAATCAGCATCACCCGTCACTCTTTTTTTCAGATTAATTAATAAAGTCTGGTGTGAAGAATTTCAATAAAATATTTGTTCAAAAGGGAGAAAAGAAACATCTGCTTTAGAATTGTTTCCCCCTTTAGTCAGAGTCTGTAAAATGTGTGTGTGCTGTTTTTTTTTTTTTTTCTGTGCCTGCATTTGGTGGACATTAAAACAATGTTTAAGCACAGTAAAATGTAGTATTGTTTACCTCCTATTTTAGAAGATACTTTTCTCAATATTGATGCCAGTGTCAACATTTAATCTATTTCCTTCCTTCCTTCCTTTCTTTCTTTTTCTTTCCTTCTTTCTTTCTTTCTCTCTCTTCTTTCTCTTTCTTTCCTTCCTTCCTTCTCTTTCTTTCTCCTTTTCTTTCTTTCTTTCTTTCTTTCTTTCTTTCTTTCTTTCTTTCTTTCTTTCTTTCTCTTTCTTTCTTTCTTTTTCTTTCTTTCTTTCTTTCTTTCCCTCTCTCTCCTTCCTTCCTTCCTTCCTTCGTCTCTCTCTCTCTTTTTCTCTTTCTTTCTTTTTCTTGTTTTTCTTTCAACTACAAAGCAGATCTTTAAGTCCTGGATGTTTTCTTTAACAAGTAAAGTTGTGATTAACACCAATTGCTCCTTTCATGGCACCAAGCTCAAATGAAACCATGGTAAACTGAAAACCAGAGGTGTCTGGGACCTAAATCAATTTTTTAACCTCTTAAACGCAAGGGCTATGTGAAGATTGCAGGTTGTGCAGGTTTTCTTTTCCCCCCAACCTCTTGCATGACAATTACTTGTTGATTAGAAAAAACACAGAATGGTCAAAGGGTAGTACAAATTGTAATCAAGTTTATAGATTGTCAATTAAAAACATATTACATAATAGAAAAGTTTCCTCTTTTCCATAGAAACACGGTGAAAACAACCCATACTTGAATAGTGATTTACAGTCTAGCTGTACATGTGTACATATATACTACTTTATTTAGTCTTTACAACAAAATTGAGCAATGCAGAAACTGCATATCATAGACTTACCCAAAGACAAACAGCAAAAAAGCCATGGAACTCAACTTCTGGATTTTGTTTTCCAATTCCAGGACTCTTTCAGTTACACTACCAAAGCTTCAGAAAAAAAAAAAAAAAAAAAAAAAAAAAAAA
>NC_045439.1:20356065-20424750 GCF_002776525.5 Piliocolobus tephrosceles
CTAACCCAAAAAAAAACAGAAAAAACGCTAGGCAACCCAACTTTTGGATTTTTTTTTCAAATCCAAGTACCCTTTAAATAAAACAACAAAAACTTAAAAAAAAAAAAAAAAAAAAAAAAAAAAAAAGCACCTATTAGAGAAAAAATATATGAAAGATGTATACAAATATTGGTACAACTTTTAAAAGGCTGGGTCAAATTCAAATACAGTTCTTTCTTAAGGAAGAAGAATTAGATGAATAGACAAACACACATTATTCCAACAGGAGTTTCATTATCTCCTTTCTCCCCATGTGTTTTAAAGGATGTGTCAGACTGCATTAGGATTATTTAAACAGGGATGTGCCATTTGAGTCACTAATATTAGATTACTTTGTTATCCATCATCTCATAGGTTTTACAATCCTATTTTCATAGAAAGAGAGTAACTGGTGTGCTTGAGTTCAGGTAGGAGTAGCAGAGCAAGTACATAAATAAGGCATTCTTTATCTGAGTCCATTCACTGATTATCTCTTCCTCTATCTTAGTTATCCCTCTTTATCTCTAGTCATCTACTTACCTAGCAAAATAGAATTCATTTCAACATCTTTTTCTGGGAAAATCATATACACTTACTTCCACCACCTCTATGAGGGTACACACAGACAATACCTCCATGACATGGTCTAGAGAGGTGGCCTCTGAGGACGTCTTCCCCGTGGCATTTTAAGATGGATGCCTGTGCTTTATTAGTCAACACAAATTAGCCAAAATTTGGCTAATTTTTCTATTAGCCAAAAATAGAAAAATAAACCAATTATGTATGAAATTGAGAATACCAATTATTTACTATTAGCCTATACACAAATTTAGCTTATTTTAAAGGAAAGGTCATCATATACTTTTCTGAGAAAGGAGCACCCTCTCCAGATAGTTAAAATATTTAAAAGCATGATTTCTCAGTGAGAGTTTTATTTATGGTTTGAAGATCTGCCCTGAAGCCATTTTGAAATCTGCTTATCAGTCTTCTAAAGGCAACTGAAATCTTCTATCTGCTTCTTGTGAGATTTGGTAGAAAAATTAAGGAATCTGTAGAACATTTTTTCCTAATCCCAAGTCATGCCCCTTTTTAAGTGGAGATGGCTCTACAGATGAAGAAGCCTCAGGATAGACTATTCCACAGGTAAATTAAAATCAGAGAGGGCTATAAGATTCCTTTCACAGCTGGTGAAGATAAGGCTAAGAAACTATATAAAGTGCCTAAGACAGAACCGCATCCACCATGAATGATCACAGAATTTACTTGAAAATGTAAAGTTTGGGAACTGATGTGTAACCACTAGAATTACTTTTTTTCAATCTAGTGGTTTATTTGCCTGAATTATTTTGTGAAGTAAATTATGAAATGTGTAAAACATAAAATTATAAGGTGCTCTTTAATTTTAATGATATTATAATAAATTTAAAGATATCTTAAATTTATCCTATATGAGTAAGATATAAGACAAGATACATCAACTGATGACAAACACATAGTTGTACTTACAACTGGCAACACATATTCGGCACTTTGAAAATTTCTGGCCACATATGCTATGTACACTGTGAACATGGAATCCAAATGACAAAAATGGAGCAAATAAAGCATTTTAATCAGCTGATAATAACTTTATATGCAATATTGTTATTTCACAAGTAGCTCAGTGATTTTGCATAGCATTTAGTTTCAATAAAAAGGTTTGATATTTAACTGAAGGATTTCATTTATTTTTTTCTTTAATATTGGCCTTTCTGAGTATTTATTTTAATCTTACTTCTCTGTTACTGTATCTTTCTTAGACTTCTCAGGACTCCATGGACTGGGTGGCAGGTTAGAAGCTAGATATTGGGTGCCAGCATTGTTGGATTCTTGCTAGAAATGCTTTCTTGCTATATTCTCACATCGCAAAGAGAGAAAGAGACAGCAAGCACTCTGTCACCTCTTTTATGAAGGCCACCAATCCCATCATTGGAGATTGAGGACATTAATCTCTACTCTCATGACCTCATTTAAATCTAATAGTCTCCCAAAGACCCCATCTGCAAATACCATGACACTGGGTGTTAGGGGTGGTTACAGACTGCAGATTTAGGTCCTCTCAAAAGTCATATGTAGAAATCTAATTACCAATGAGACGGTATTTGGAGGTGGGTTCTTTGAGAGATCATGAGTTCAGGAGGATAGAACATTCATGAATGGTATTAGTACTCTTATGAAAGGGATTCCCAAAAAGTCCCTCACTCCTTCTGCCATGTGAGGACACAAGGGAAAGACAATTATTTATGGAAAACAAAATGGGTCCTCAGCAGACATTGAATCTGCTGGCATATTGATCCTGTATTTCCCTGCCTCCAGAACTATCATAAGTAATTTTCTGTTGTTTATAAGTCAGCCAGTCTATGATATTTTGCTATAGCATTCTGAGCCGTCTAAGATAGATCTCAACATATGCATTTTGGAGAGACACAATGCTGTCCATAGCATTTCATCCTGGACTCCAAAATTCATGTCCTCTGTCATTCTCATATTAAAAATACATCCTTTTTATTCCAACAGTCTTTTAAAAGTATGTTAACAATTCTGAGCATTTATAGCAATGATTTTATGACACGTAGTCATAAAATATTATACTAAAAATCATAATTAAATACATGGAATTAATTTCTATTTTTCCACTTAAATAAAATAATACAGAATTATTCACACATTTTTAGATAATTTGAAATCAGTAGAAATGTGTTTAGCATCCCTACCTATGATAAGGTTAAGAAGCTGATGAGCATGAGCAAACATAACATCTTGGATATTAAAGTGGTGAACTGGTAATATGATTATGCCGAAACTAAACATATTTAGTTCACATACGTTTAAAACTAAAACAATATTGGAAACAACCTAAGTATAAAGTAATTGGGCTTTATACCTTCCTAGGAATATCTATTACGATTATCAAACTATACTTCTTCATAATTTTAATTATTTAAAATCAAGCACAGTATGTGGCATTATGACTTTAAACGTTTGAACACAGAACATGTGAGTGTTGTAATTTTATGTGTGTGTATGTGATCTACTTAAGAATAACTGTTTTTTAAATTTAGTACCGTTAACCTTCGCCAACATTGGAGTGAGGGGCACTAACTCCGTAAGCAGTTAAAAATCTGTGTATAAATCTTGACTCCCCAAAAACTTAACTACTAATAACCTACTGTTGACTGGCAGCCTTACTGATAACATAAACAGTCAAGTAACACATATTTTGTATGTTATATGCATTACTTACTGGAATTCCTTTAACTTTTTAAAAATAAATTAACTTCTTTTTTTCCTTCTCTCTATACATACACACAAACATATGTACACACACACACGCTCACGCGCACACACACACACACTCTACTGGTTTTGTTGTTCTCTAGAGAACCCTAATACACTATCTTTCAGAGAAAAGCAAATACTAAACTATTTATGTACCAAAACTCAATCCTTGACACATGGTCTAAAATAAAGAATTTGAAATCATAACTTTCAGAAAATACAAGATAACGCTTAAATAATTTGCCACTAGAAACAAGGAAAATATGTTCTCTGCAGACATGATCAGTCGAGGGCTTAATCTCAAAATACCTCCAATTATGCTTCTGTTGATACTTTGTTTCCTATAAAAGAAAAATAACAAATAAATAGAAACTGAAAAGTATTTTGTTCTGGGTCAACCCTTTGCTTAAAGTTTCCATCATAGGTGTGATTACCTATCTGTGAAAGGTAAGGACCCATCTTGGTGAAATTTCTTATGAAGTTGGCAACTTCATGCTTTATCTTTTCCTATTTGGTTTTTCTTTCCCATTTCCTATAACATACATCATATTTTTTCTGGCCGTGCACTTAACAGGCTTCCCAAGTTTAATTTTTGTCTAGTGGGAGCAGTATGTTTTCTTGGTTTTGAGGTTGACACTCTTGTTGGATACTGACCATATGTTTTTGCAATATATATTATACCAAGTTCCTGTTTTCTTAGGGCATATTTTTATATGTGGGGGTTAACTAGAGTAAAATGAACAGATTAAATTATATTTCAGTCATAGTCTGGATTAATTTTCACTTAAATTTACTTCAAACTAAATGTTTCATCCCTATTCATCTTTATTCATTCAACTCTATCCCATGGATGCTCGCCATTTAAACACCTGGTAGTTTTCCTTTCTTGGCAGATTCTTGGACTCGCCCTAGCTTTTCAAATGTTTTAGTAGAATTAAGAACATTATTATTCTCAAAGGTGAGGAGGGCTTGGGGGAAATTTTAATGTAACTTATTTTCCTTGCCAAAGATATGCTATGGGTTTAAGAGGTAAATTTCATAGCTACAACCCCCACACTCTGGGTTCCATACTTTTTATGAATGTCAATCTTCACAGAGCCATTGTGAGGACTCAGAAGGTGGAAGTGCCATAGAGTTACTAACAGAAAGCACCAATAAATAGCAGTGGCTCCAATGTCTGAATAATGCTTTCACTATAAACTAAGAAGTGTGGAACACCCGAAAATATAATTCATGTAACACAGCATTAACATTGCATTTTCCTTTTCTTGTGTAAACCCTGAATGCATAGTTTAATAACTTAAAAATTATGAGTTGTATTCATATGTTATTTCCACAAAAAGTGACAGCATTTTGATATTTTTCCCTTTGCAATCTATGTTAATTTATATCTGACCATGCTGTACTCTAGCATAGTGTGATCATACAGACTATGCTATGTTTGGTAAAACTATTTTGTACAATTTAACAATTCATCCAATAAATTCTACTGCTAAACTGTAGTAATGATAGATTAATATCAATAACAATGATGGGTACAAAAACAGTAGTTAGAAAGAATGAATAAGATTTAGTATTTGACAACACAACGGAGTGACTATAGTCAATAATTTAATTGTACACGTTAAAATAACTAAAATCATGTAACAGGATTGTTTGTAACACAAAGGATAAATGCTTGAGGTGATGGATACCCCATTTACCATGATGTGATTATTACACATTATATGCCTGTATCAAAATATCTCACATACTCCATGAATAATACACCTACTATGTAGCCAGAAAAATTAAAAATTAAAAAGATCAACCATGATGGAAAAAAAACTGCCAGGCTTCTCTCTGGATCAGTGCAGCTGACATATCCTACATTCTAACAGAGCAGAATCCCCTATTCGAGGTAGGCTTTGCCACAGTCTAGATTAGTTCTTTCTGGATAAAGATTTCACACCAAACAGAAACAGACAAGAGCAAATCACAACAGGTTTTGCAAACAGTTCCTGCAACCACAAATGTAATACATGCAGTGTGGAAAGCACTGTTAATGATGCATACATTTTCTCAACCACATCCGCAAGTAAATCAAAACCACTGTTAGTGGCATTATCTTTGCAAATAAAGATCATACACATGTACACACACACACGTGACACATGGTAGATGTAACACTCTGCAATACTGTATATTTAAATAAAGATTAACTATGTAAGAAAATTGGCTTAATTAAATAAATATGCACATGGGGAAATCAAGGTTACACTCTGAGGTCTGTACTTCTAACTGCTGACACTGAAGAGAGCTAGCCTAAAAGAGATAACATCATTTGGCAAAGCACTAAAATACAGTCAAACTGTTTCCACAACACCATGAAAACACATTAATTTAGCGAGCTACAGGTCTATCAAACTTTGGCTTGGGCTTGGGACATGCATATAATAAATATTCTATGCCAATTTAAGCTACAAAAATTTATTTGGCAAAATATAGACAAAACCTCTGTTTGAATTACTGTACCTCATCCCATTTCCCATTTTAACTGATTTTTCAGCAAATTTTGTCCTCCCTGGAAATACACTCTTACTTTTTATTTTAAGTTCAGGGCTACAAGGGTAGGTTTGTTGCATAAGTAAACTTGTGTCATGTGGGTTTGTTGTAGAGATTGTTTCATCATCCAGGTTTTAAGCCTATTTCCCATTAGTTGTTTTTCCTTATCCTCTCCTTCCTCCCACCCTTCACCCTCTGAAAAGCCCCATGGTGTGTTGTTACCCTCTATGTGTCCATGTGTTGTCATCATTTAGCTCCCATTTATAATGGAGAGCATGTAGTATTTGGTTTTCTGTTCCTGTGTTACTTTTCTAAGGATAATGGCCTCCTGACCAATACATGTTCCTGAAAAATGACATGATCTTATTCTTTTTCATGGCTGCATAGTATTCCACGGTATGTATGTACCACATTTTCTTTATCCAGATTATCATTGATGTGCATTTAGGTTGATTCCATGTCTGTGTACAGCACATTTCTTTAAAAGAAAATAAGTGATCAAGGATAACCAATATTTTATACATATAAAAGTGCGTGTATATACATAAATAACTCAGTGATTTTTTAAAACTATAATACACTAGTACCAACTTACACACTTTATGGTTCCACTAAAATTTGTTTCATATTTAATTAAGTGTATCTAAAATTTGTATAATTTAAACAAATCATAATTAAAAGTCATACACAACATATTATGTACAAAAATATACATTTGTGTCTGTGTATGCATATTCAAATATTTAACTTAAAGCACCAAACTGTTCATTAAAAATATATAGAAGATAAACTATCTTTACATCCAGTTTAAGAGTTTCCTGATACTTAAGTCAAGATGTTGAAATAACTGTTGAGAGTTATATTTATAAAACTGTATATGTAAATGTATTTCTGCTTTTAAAATGTTTAAAAACGTCTTTTCTTGCTCACCATTGTCCATAATATTTAGCAGGGAAGAATATATTTTCCACATAACTCTGAGAAAGCAATATTGAGCTTGTTTTCTATATGAAGAGGAAAGTCATGTCAACAGAGCCTATTAGATGGGGGTGCCCTCATGTTTGATGTTAGCAGGTTGTTTTGCCTTTAGTTTGGTTAAGGTTGGTCGCTGAGCTGGAGATAAGCAAAAAGAAAAGTCACATCAAATAACACAGTTGGAATAAACTGAAGATACAATAGAGCTTGACTCATCCATGCCATGCCTGTGATTTCAAATATAAACCATAAATTCAATTATTTTGCAAAGATATCACAGAGTATGTTTTGATAGCTGAACAGATCTGACTTAATAAAATCCAGTAAGTAGGAAAAGAAACATTCTTATAATTTTAAATCTGTTACCACCATAATAGGGTCCTGGAATGTTAAGATGAACCCAAATTTTCTCAATCTTATTTTTTTGTTAGGCTCATTTTTGTTTGTACAGATATGTAATTCTGAAATACTCCATAATTCTATAAAAATTTTAAAATATCCCTTTATTTTCTCTCTGCCTTATAGATAGTATGATTATATAATTTCACATAAAAAACTGTGATAATTCAGGTTCTTTGAGGAGTGGACTCCAAGGCTAGATTAAACATGCAGTGATTTTGTTAGGGAAAACTCCTGAGGAAGAAGATGGAAAAAGAGTCATGGAATAATAGGAGAGCTGTTGATCCACAGTGTGCGTCTTACATCCAACTGAAGAAGACAGAAAAGAGGAGATGTAAATATTCTGAACAGCTTGCAAACTAAGGCAGTTTGGCAAAGTCATCAAGGCGTTCTTGAACCAAAATCAGCCAGCTCAGGAATCCTATGGCTTCCAGAAACAAACCTGTCTTGGTATCCCCATACTGCTCAGTGCGTTGCATGGAGCCGCCTACGGGAGGTATAGGTTTTGGTCAGTGTGGCAATGGATTTTTGTTCCATGCAGCAGGAAGCAGCTAGAGCCCTTGCTCCATTACAGTCCCTTCAGTTGGAAGCTCGAAAAGAACATTTGTATGGTTGCCATAGATACAGCTCGCTAAAGAAAATATTCTTCAACTTTGATTTTATAGGTTACAAACTAGAATCAATCCCTGAAACAAGAGATCTACACTGTAGATTCTACAAGATGGAAGAAATCCAATTACACTGAAAAGCACATGAAATTATGTCACAATGTGAATGATAATATGTCACTCTGCATGGAGATCAGACTAGTCTCACTCATGCCCTCTCCCTCTAGTGTGGGAAAGCAAGAGGAACCTCCAAAATTTCCTAACTGCACAAAGAAATTGGTGGAAATTCACTTCATTTTGAAGCTCGGGGTTTCTATGTGGTTGATTTAATAAAAATATTAATATTATTCTAGAAGAAAAAGTGAAAATATAAAACTCATGCTGAATGGATTTTATTAGATTGTATTGATCATATATGAATATTATCTTTCATCCAGATTAGAAAGTACTGTTTTGAAATCTAGTCCTTCACACTTCCAAACTGATTATTTTTAATAAGTAAATGTAATTTTGGCTTTTTTTTTTCTGGTCAAGAAGAGAAACAAGAAGTTTCCTTCCACAAGCTTCCTAAGAGGTACTATGTGTATTCCTAAAGCCAAGGTGAGCTAACTCAATAAATTCTATTACAAAATTGCTTAGTACTGACGATTAATGTGGAGCCCTAGAAAAGCATCCTTTGATATGTTTCTATAATATTTGCCTTCACTGTTTTTAAAGAAATAATAATATGAAGCTACCAAACCATGAGAAATTGATCTTCAACACGTTAATGTAATTAATTCCTAATACCCTCTCCAGTTTCTCTGGAGCCAAGTTAAAGTAATGTTTTAATTATTAAAACATGTAGCTTAATGGGAGTTCCTTAGCATTTTAGTGAGAACACCTAACAAATCTCTTTCACTCTCAATCTTCTGATGTCTGTATTTAATTTTCATCTTTCCACAAACCAGGCATGCATTTGCCACAGAGCCATGAAGTAAGATAATCACTGTTACATAGTAACACACATCCTGGACCTGCAATTTTGTGTCTCAGGAGAAAGAAATCAAATCTTCCTTCACAGACTTTGGAGGCAGCAGGCACTGGGTATCCACTGAGGTTACCTAATACATTTCTCCAGTACATTTCCCTGTTTTTTCATTCCATGTGATATTTTATTCCATAATAACAAGAAAAGTACAGTACTTAGAGCCCGAGTTTTACAAACAGAGAGGTAGATACTGTTATTTGGTCAGATGATTAAGCTGTCTTTTAGGACTAGTTCAGGTATTTTCCAAGGCACCATAATTCCTTTGGTCACGAGGGTGTGACATGTTTAGCTACATATTATGTGGCAAAGTAGAAGCAGAGCAGGATGAGGGTCTCAGAACGGACACATAATCTGGTTTGCAAACAACAGAGGACTTAATTCATTTCTTTCAACAACTGGTCAGGCTAAATTCAGTCTTTTGCTTCCTTCCTTTAAAAAATTTTGAGTATAGGCCGGGCGCGGTGGCTCAAGCCTGTAATCCCAGCACTTTGGGAGGCCGAGACGGGCGGATCACAAGGTCAGGAGATCGAGACCATCCTGGCTAACATGGTGAAACCCCGTCTCTACTAAAAAATACAAAAAACTAGCCGGGCGCGGTGGCGGGCGCCTGTAGTCCCAGCTACTCAGGAGGCTGAGGCAGGAGAATGGCGTAAACCCAGGAGGCAGAGCTTGCAGTGAGCTGAGATCCGGCCACTGCACTCCAGCCTGGGCGACAGAGCAAGACTGCGCCTCAAAAAAAAAAAAAAAAAAAAAAAAAAAAAAAAAAAAAAAAAAAATTTTGAGTATAAATTTAGCTGGGTGTAGCATCAGAAATCTATCCCACGTGCTAACACAGTTCAGTATTTGTTTCATTGTGTTTTGTTTTGTTTTATTTTAGGAAAATTCTAAAATAGAACCACCATATGATTCAGCAATCCCACTTGTGAGTATATATTCAACGAAAATGCAATCAGTTTGTCAAAGTGGAAATGAAATCAGGATGTTGAAGAGATATCCTCATTCCTGTGATCATTGCGGCATTATTTACAACAGCCAAGATACAGAAATGACCTAAATGTCCACTGACAGATAAATGGATAAAGACATTGTGGTATATTGATACAACGGGATATTATTGAGCCAAAATGAGGAAAGCCTGTCATTTTCAATTATATGGATGAACCAGAGGACATTAGCTAAATGAAATAAGGCAGGCACAAAAAGACAAATACTATATTTTCTCATTCATATTGTGGTATCTTAAAAATATTGAACTCATAGAAGCAGAGAATAGAACAATGGTGTTCAGGGTTTGGACAGGGTGTATGAAATGGGGAGATGATGGTTAAAAGGTAAAAGCTTTCAATTCTGACATGAACCAGTTCTAAGGAAGTCCCATTAAGCTACATGTTTAATAATTAAAACATAAGGAACAACATGGGTAGTGATGATAGCTGTGTTAATATGACTGCAGTAATGAATACACAATGTATATAAAAACATCACATTGTACATCTTAAATATACTCAATCTTTATTTTTCAAGTAAATGTTTTAGAATTTAAAAAATTAGAAATTCTTTTATTGATTGACAAAAGAATAATTTCGAAGAGAGCTAGATTGAAATATACATCACACTAGCACTGGATAAATGAATCAAGTCTTATGTTAACATTAGTTGACCAACATTATTTTCTAATAGGTTTATCAGAGGCATATACAGACATTGGATAACCTCATTTTTGTTCTCTTTCCCTTAGATCAGAATCTATTAACATTCAAAAAATGACTGAAATGTGTGTATTTTAAGAAGTGGAAAACAGGTTACAACCTTTTGTCAGATTCTCAAAGAGATTCTTGACCAGAAAAGATTCTGAACCTCTGTGTAGAAGTAACATGTTTTTATCCAACGTTGCACAGTGGTTCTTGACTGTTCTTTAGAACTAATGTTCTTCATTTTTGACTTGTACAAATTGTGGAAGTATTGTCTTCGAAATTATTCTTTTGTCAATCAATAAAAGAATTTCTAATTTTTTAAATTTTAAAATATTTACTTGAAAAATAAAGATTGAGTATATTTAAGATGTACAATGTGATGTTTTTATATACATTGTGTATTCATTACTGCAGTCATATTAACACAGCTATCATATCAGGCTAACTTTGTAATATATTCTGAGACATTTACAAATTGAAAAAAACTGCTTCAATGAGTGAGTTGCTGTAGTAGACAATGTGTAAGCTGCTGTGGTAGAATTCTAAGAAGGCATTCCAGGCTTTCAATCCCCAGGTTTTTCAGTAATATGACTCCAGGTATTGCTGCAAGGGGATTTTGAAGATGTAGTTAAAGCCCCAAATTGGTTGACTTTTTACAATAAGGAGAGCATTTGGGTGAGACTGATCTAATCACATGAGCCCTTTAAAAGCAGAATTTTCTCAGGCTAGTAGCAGAATGGGAATTGGAAATTTAAAGAGCAAGAAGGAACTAACATGAAGAAGATTTTCCATTGCTGAGATGGAGTGGGGCACATGGCAGGGATCTAAGAGTGGCCTCCAGAAGCTGAGAGTGGTCCCTGGTTGACAGCCAGGAAAGCAGTAGAGACCTTAGTCTACTACTGCAAGGAAATGAATTCTGCCAATAGCCTGACTGTGCTGGGAAGTGTATCTTTCTCTAGTCAAGACTCCAGATAAATACACATCTGGACAATACCTTGATTTCAGCTTTATAAGATCCTAAGTAGAGAGCTAAGTTGAAATTTGCTGGAATTCTGACCCAGGGAACTGTGAGATAATAAAATTTTGTTATCTTAAGTTGCTAAATTTATGCTAATTTGCTACATAGCAAAATAAAACAAAGTTGTTAATAAATAAACATCAAATCATTCATTTTCATAAAATCAGGATATCTATATACCTAAATTTAAGAAATTTAGAGCTATTGATAGCTTAGTTTTTTTTTTTTTTCTTGCCACAGGAAATATTATATCAGGCTAAAATAAAAGAAGAAGATAAAAGAAAGGTGAATTACCAAGTTATCATTTGGTCATTTTTTATTTAAAATCAAGAGCAGTCTGGGGGGAAAAAAAATGTCAGTTTCATCATCCTAATCTGAAGGATAAACAATTATACTTAAAGTTACTGGAAAGAGACCACCACTACAATTTCACTGTTTGTTTAATGATTTCTAGCAGTTTTTAATGTTTAAATTCAACTCTCTGAGCTCACATTCTCATTATACATTTGTTTTAAATATAATCAATTTATGATTATGAATTTATGTATGATGTTTTTAAAACCATAAGAACAAATTTGGTTGTATCTTTTAAATATAGACTTCCAAACACATCTAAAAGAAATGTATGACAATGTGCTCAGAAAATACAGGAAAAAATCTGTATTTTTCACATAACCGTAGGTGGTTCTTACGGACAAAAATATTGGGGAAATTTTCCTTATAACTATTGCAAACTTATTGGAAAAATCTGACCTGGTTATCTCTACTATGTTGCATATGAAGGACAGATTGCTGATATTCAAAGATAGTTCTTATCTTGCAGGGAGGAGAACATAGAAGCATTAATAGATATGTAAATATACCATGTAACATATGGTAACTCAAGAGCATAGCCAATGGGAATGAATATTGGAATCCATTTGGCTAAAGGCTTTACCACAGTCCACTGTGGTCAAAGAAGATCTGCTTTATTCAGTGAACCATAAACCAAATTGTTTATAAAGCCTGAAACCAAGAAATTCTGAAGTGCACTCACCAAAACAATGTTTCTAGATAGCTTCCAGATACCATAGGGCATAACTGCAAAAGATGACGTTTGCGTTTCAGCATTTTTTTCTGTCAACTGCACCCATTGAGTGTTTTGTGCCTCACTCTTCTTCTGTTCCCACTTTTTCAGGCATTTAATAAATGTTTCTCTAAACCTTACTACTAAGAAATTTACCTGATAATCTCAAATTTTTGCTCACTTTCCATAATATTTTATTTTAACCTTCTAAATAACGTCTTAGTTCAGACAAAATATGCAGAACTAGTTCTACATATAGAGATAATCTAATGTCTTAAGAATGAATTCTAACAGGATTTTCTTTCATATCTACAAACAGTTTCACAAAGAAGCATTTTTATAAGCCCAATTTCGAAACCATTTCATGAATAAGCTCTAGCACTTGATTTGGCTTTTTTTTTTTTTTAGAGCTCCTGTATAGCCTATACATTAATTAATCAGAATTTATGGTAAACTTCTCAATAGCTAACCTATATCAGATATTCTTCAATAACACAGAAAAAGTGTTTAATTTATTCTTATAAAAATAAACATCCACTTGTTTACTTTGTGTTTATTTCAGCCCCAAGCACCATCTATAATGCATTTTTATGCTTAGAATTTCTTAGCTTTGGCCTCGCACGGTGGCTCTTGCCTGTAGTCTTAGAACTTGGGAGGCCAAGGAGGGTGGATACCTGAAGTCAGGAGTTCAAGACCAACCTGGCCAACTCCCTCTCTACTAAAAATACAAAAACTTAGCTGGGTGTGGTGGTGGTTGCCTGTAATCCTATTTACTGGGGAGACTGAGGCAGGAGAATTGCTTGAACCTGGGAGGTGGACTTTGCAGTGAGCCAAGATCACGCCATTGTAGTCCAGCCTGGGCAACAAGAGTGAAACTTTGTCTCAAAACAAAAAACAAAAAACAAAAAACAAAAAAAAAAAAGAAAAAAGAAAAAAAGAATTCCTTAGCTTTTTTACATTGTTCTTAAAGTTCAGTATTAAAATTGTGTACATGTTTATGCATTTTAAACATATGTGTTATAAATCACAGATATCACCAGACTCTCGAAAACCTTTCCTAAAAGTTTTGGGAGACGTTGGACCATTTCTACTTTGTAGTCAGTATGTATATGTTTACAGTCTCATATAGAAATCCATGCTTGTTTTTAATGCCACAATAATTCCAATTAAGAGTCAAACCTTTGTCTGTAATTGTAACTATACATAAACCTCAATAAAAAATTTGTCAAACACGCAAATATAAATTATAAATATTCAAACAAATATAAATGATGAATAGCTTAAATTACTTTGTACACACACATATAAATCCAAAAATACTGTGTATGTAAACTTTTTAAATACACAAATATTTCAGAACAATAGATGATAGCTGGTACCATCCCAACCAGAGTATTTGCGGTTACATAATGTTTTATTGACAATATGTACTCATAAATGCAAAACTATTTTAATTATGCAAATGAATTCCAACGAAATAAACCTAATACATTAATAAACATCCTTAACCTTTCTTATCAGTAGAATTAAGTTTTATTTTTAACAATGCCCACTAGGGGATGCTGGCGCATTGACACTAGAAAGTGGAGGACATTGGCTGTCCTGTCAGGTCAAGTAAAATACTGACAATGAACCCCCTTTGCAGTAATTTATTTTTGTAGATAGTTTTTAGAGAATAGAAGTCATTCACACATATTGGCACAGAATGACAGTCCTAGAAAAAAAAAGAATTTTAAGTCAACTGAATTTTTTTGCATTTTAATAATATTTTTAATAAAAGTACTTGGATTCCTGTAAAGCGAATTTGGATAAAACCATTTAGATGTCCAATACTTTTAATCAAGAGTTATAGTTTAAATGAGAACACATGGAGACAGAGAGGGGAACATCACACACCAGGGCCTGTCGGGGGTAGGAGGAAAGGGGAGGGAGAGCATTAGGACAGATGCCTAATGCTTGCGGGAATTAAACCTAGATGTGACGGGTTGATGTGTGCAGCAAACCACCATGGCAAATGTATACCTATGCAACAAACCTGCACGTTCTGCACATGTACCCCAGAACTTAAAGTAAAATAAAAAACAAAAAACGAAGAGTTACTGTTTATGGAAACATGACATAGCTATTCAACTATTAGTAAGTTTTACATTAAATAGCACAAAAACAAACAGGCATATGTGCTAAATTATCTATATATAATTTATACATAAATCACTATTGTAGCTATTTTGGAACCTGAATTCACTATTGTCGGTAATCAAACAGGAAAATATATAGTAATTACTTTTAATCAAATAAAATAATAAGTAAAAATATGAATTACTGGTTAATGTCATTGTCAATAAGTTATTTTATATGTAATTGAATCACTTCTTAAGGGAAATGCTCAAAGTAACTCAGTAACTCAGTGAAATACTATGTACAAGTTAAGTATTTATTTATTTATTTATTTTGGAGACAGAGTCTCACTCTGTCACCCAGGCTGGAGTGCACTGGCATGATCTCGGCTCCCTGCAGGCTCCGCCTCCCAGGTTCACGACATTCTCCTACCTCAGCTTCCCGAGTAGCTGGGACTGCAGGTGCCTGACACCAGGCCTGGCTTATTTATTTATTTATTTATTTATTTATTTATTTATTTATTTATTTATTTTTGTATGTTTAGCAGAGACGAGGTTTCACCGTGTTAACCAGGATGGTCTTGATCTCCTGACCTCGTGATCTACCCACCTTGGCCTCCCAAAGTGCTGGGATTACAGGCGTGAGTCAACGCGCCTGGCCAAGTTAAGTATTTTTAATAAAAAACAAGATAAAAATGAGCTGAATTTCATCATGGAGATCTTAAGGGAAAAAATTGAAGAATTTTATAGGAGTACATAATTTTGTTGCGTAATGTCAACCCCAAATGAGCTTGGGATTGTCCCCAAATGTTTATGTAATTGAATTACAATAAATTTTTCACTCAAGCTCATTCTTCCGTTATAGGTCCAAATGTTTACTAGCCGTTTTTTTAAAAAAAAAATTAGTGTTATTACCTTTATTTATTCACAATTGTCTCTTTCAAGTTTAAAGTGAGCCTCATCATATTAATAATCAAGCATTTAATGAGGACATTTGCATTCACTCAATTCAGATCCTTCAAAATCTCATAGACTTTAATCATATCTTTAATCTTTCACTTTTCCAGATGAGTCATATGAAATATTTAACCCTGTTATCATATGCAAATTCCTTGAGTCTATTGATGTGGCAATCAATTGACATACATCTATTAGGTGCCTGATTTGCCAGTAACACTATGCCAGGAGTTTAGGGGCATAGAAACATAATAAATTGCTCTGTGTCTTAGCTTTTTCCTGTCCCACCTCTTTTCAACTTGAGGTTTTAGGTGCAAGCTTCTTCCAACCACTGAGTCATCCTCAGTCAAACCTGGCAATATATTACATAATCTTATCCTCACCAGCAGATGAGGCCTATCATGAAACTCATTGTCTTATATCAGGATATATTACCAACTCTGTCCTTGTTTTAATTGATCTGTCAATAGCACTTGATAGTTCCCTTTCTATTCCACAAAACACATACCTTTTTTTTTTTTTCTTATGGATTTCAAAACTCTATGATCTTTTCCCTTAGCTCAGGAACTACTTCCCAGTGTCCCTTGTTTTTGCCATCTTCCTCTAGCTCTAAATCTCAGGAATCTCCAGGGATTGGAGCGAAGTGCTTTATCTTTACCATATACCAATCCGTGAATCAATTCCAAAACGGATCTCTAGAAACAAACAAGGCTGACTACTGCCTGAAGGTTTCTGACACTAAGTTCCTGATGTGGGTCCATTAATTTTGGAGCACACAATATATTGAACCTTATGTTTGTAACTATTGATTATCTTTTGTAAGAAAGCCTCCTCTAAAGCTGAGCTCTTTCTCTAACCCATTTGGGCCCTCACTTATTCCTCTCTTCTCTAATTTTTAGCCTGGTATTAGAGTCTTCAGGTAACTTTCAACCAAGTCCACATGCTTTAAAAAATATTTTCAGGTATAATTAAAGTACAATAACTGGCATATATTGAAACTGTATGATTTAATCAATTTTAACATAAGAGCACAACCTTGAAACCATCACTGCTATCGAGATAGTAAGCATTTTCATCACCCAAGATATTTCCTCTTGACACTGTTCTTACAGAAATTATAATCTCATAATAAAGAATAAATCTGTTTTATAATATGAGAGACATCATTGCATGAAAAGCAGTACTGGGAGATAAATAACGGTATAGATAAGTTAGATAAAAATATATAGGAGGGAGAAATTACTGAGGGTAGGATAATTGGAAAAGACTTCATCATTACCTATCCAGTGTATTTTCTTACATTATTTTTCTATCTGAATGTTTGTTGTTGGCATTACTACTTTGTGCTTTTTTCAGATATTGATATAAAATACTCCATGCATTTTACGTTTGGATTCTTTTTCGCTTTACAGAGGAATACAGTCTCTTCTCCTTTGGCTGCTTAATACGTTCTCATAAAAAATAACCTTGACCTTTGCATTCTGGATGTATCAAACTTGAAATAACTCCAAAATGTTGTGTAAGTCCATTTTCTCTTTTGCATTATTCTCACAAACATACTAAAACGTGATTTGATGTCTTCTATTTATATTACTGGTTCAAACAGTTTTAAGCATACGAATTATTTTTCTTCCTATTTTTTAGAACATCCTCTTAGGTAGTGTTTCTTCTGTTACCAGTGACATAAATGATCTTTTGTATCATATAACTTGAAGATTAAAGGGTTAGCTGACTCTTGGTGACATTAGATTATGAATTCAGATGATGTCATTGGACTCTCTTTCCTCCAGTCTCATCTCTGCTTTCCTTACATTTAGGGTTGTCAGATCAAATAATATCTACTTAAATTTAAATTTCAGAGAGACAATAAAGAATGTTTAATATAAGTGTATCACATACATTCCATGGGACATGCTATGTTTAGTCTTGCTATTGTCATTGTTTTTTTTTCCCCCTAAATTGACACAAATATCAAATTGTTCTCAGGTGGACTTTCTTCATCTGTCCACCCATACCAAAATCTATAAATTTATGCCCTGCAGATTAGTCACTAAAGAGAAAAGTGAGTTTCTTTTTTCTTAAAGTCTCCAATTGGGTCTTATTGGAACAAATTGAGTAATAGTTCTCAAACAATTGCTATGACCTAAGAGATAAAACATACTCATTTGTTAGGTATGGATCATATACGGCAGAAGGCATGAATGTGTCAGCTTCACCAAACCATATATACTGAGAGTCATTGAGAGGCTACTGTCAAAAAGAAAACCGAGGTCCAGCGGGGAAATGTATATTAGACAAAAAAAGCAAAATATGACTAGTGGAGAACTTTCTCAATATAACTCTACTTTTAATATCCTTGATTCATAATAATAATAAATCTAATATAAATTCAGGTATATTTTAAAGTGATGTGCATTTTATCAGCCACAGCTAATTCACTCTTTGTATTGTATCAAACATTAAATAAATATCAACAGCTCAATGTGTGGGCAGCGTGGATTAACAGGCACTTTGAAGTAATTGTGTGGCAAAGACAGCAGTTGAGTTTCTTTCACAAAAATAGAATTTCTCACATTAGACAGCCCTGGAATCTGGTCTTATCTCTATCTCTTATACCTCTGAACAAAGTAATTCAACTCTCCAAGAATCTTGAACTGCAATCTGGGAATTCAATCATCTGTTTCATTGGATTATTCAAATGATGTAAGATAATGTTTCAAATTACCACAGCATAGCAGCTGGCATATTGTAATCTCTCAGAAAGGTTAACTGGATTATTATCAGCAATGACCTTAAAATAATCTTTCAAGTTGATATGATTTGACTCTGTGTCTCCACCCAATTCTCATATCAAATTGTAATCCCCACATATTAGGGAGGGACCTGGTGGGAGGTGATTGAACCATGGGTTGGTTTCCTCCATGCTCTTTCCACGATAGTGAGTGAGTTCTCACGAGGTCTGATGGTTTAAAAGTGTGGTGGTTCCCTACTCCCCTCTCTCTCCTGATCTGCCACAGCAAGACATGCCTTGCTTCCTCTTTGCCTTGGGCCATGATTGTAAGTTTCTTGAGGCCTCCCCAGCCATGTTGAATTGTGATTCAATTAAACCTCTTTTCTTCATAAATTACCCAATCTCATGTAGCTCTCACTGTGAAAACTGACTAATACACAAGTGATACTCTTGACTTGTGTATTTTCCTGCCTCAAAACACTTTTTACATGTTCACTAATTTATTACGTATTATGTTTGGGCCATCTCTTCCAGTAAGCTTTTAACTCCTTGAGGTCATTATTCATTAGTGTGTTCTCAACATTTTCATGTGAAGTTATTTTAATGTCTGCTAGGTCAATTTTGTACTTATGAACTTGATTTTTTGAATCATAATGCAGGATTTTTTATTTTATTTTATCCCTCTTGAATTACAAAACCACATATGTTTTTAAACTTGGGCTGCCTTTATCTTATACCTCTCTGTAGATGCACCTTGGAGCAATACCTTCATAGAATTTTCTATGGTCATGCTTAAATTCCATTTCTCGATAACATTTTCTTCATTGTATTGTTAGTATAATATTATTATTTCTACTTTTCTTTCACCAAAACACAATAGCTCCTTATCTCCTGTGGCTGATACCCTAGGATATCCTCCACTTTCTTTCTTAAAACTTACTGTTTTTTTTCTACCAAGGAGAATATAGTTTGAGTTGCATGCTTAGAAAATTCAATGCACACACTGCTTCTATGGAAAAATTATAATATTTTATATATGACCAATTGGATCATTAATTCTTTGGAACTAATCATATGCTACAGAAGATTATAAATGAATATGTTTTCACAGCATTTAATTTAGTGAAGATAGAAGAAATGTGCCTAGATTTACATTTTTAACTCAGGTCAACCCCATCGAGTTAAATTGACAATATAGATAATCAAATACAGTTATTTGATAGATGACTGATCGATAGATTAGATAGTTAAACTATACATGTATGTCATCTAATGTACACAAGAATACATATAATAAAGTTATTAATCAAATAATAGAAATCTTCAAAGGAGACCTGAGTGTTACATTGGACAGGCTTTCAAACTTATTGATGCTGACAATCCCCTTTCTGAGTTATAGCAAATATTCATATTGGTAAGAAGTAGACCTTACTTAGAATTTCAAGGTTTTAAAATTGAAAAATAGTTTCTTCTCATAAAAAAAATGCTGAGGAACCTCTGTTAAAAGTCCAAAGTGTAGTCTTATGGAAAATGCAAGTGATATTGAATCTGATATCTTGCATTTGAAACTGCATTCTAATGCTACTGCTTAACTTTGGACACATTATTTGCTTGCTAGGATGGAAAGTTAACAATAAGGTGGAATCAAATTCAATTTCATCACTACTTGTTATACCTCTTGGAGAAGTTATTTTTCTTCTCTGAACCTTATTTCCTGTTTGCATAAAAATCCTAGTGCAACAACTTAAATTGAGAACTATTATGGAAATGAAATAAACTTCTATAAAAGTTTGTGCATAATGTCTCTTACACAATGTGTATTTATTAGTTTCTTTATTCCTTCAGGTTCTTAACCATCATCATTGGGATTTCAGTGACAGCAGCTTATCATTAAATCCACAGAGATACATTAATGAGATAATATGTATTAAGAGTTTGCCAAATCCAAATGCTGTTTTTCCATTACAATACTAACAATCACTACACTTAGGACTATAACTACCCTTGCAATAGAAATAAGGTACAGTTGAAAAAATGCTTAACTAGAAATAAGAAAAGTTGAGTTCTAAGAATACTTCATTATTAACTTATTCTCTAATATTAGGGTACAGTATTATACAGAGAATTATTTTTATCTCTGGTAATTAGTTTATTATTATAATCTATATCTGTAGCTATGTTTATGTCATTACATGCATTAAATCTTTATTAATTTAACATACTATAATTACGAGTAAGGCACTGGATGTTCATTAATATCAGTGACATCTGAAAGCCATCAATGGATGGGGCAAATTGCTGTGTTTAGGAAAGTCTCTCAATGGAGGGAGAGGGAAGAGGAGGCGGGAATTTGCAGGAGGAGGGAGTATGCAGCCTGTGCTGAATCAGTACCAGCTGCCTTATTTGGCGCTAATTAACTTTCAAACCAGATTCTACCAAGACTAAGTAAATGGCTACTGAAAAGTTTTGCCAGGTCAGTTGAGTTTTTCTTTATTTTGAAATTTAAACAATTCAAATTTTATTGTAGACAAGAAAAAAATGTTATCATTGACCATACATTTTGCTGTATGATAATCTTTGGTAATCTTTTCAATGTTAATTTTCTCTTTTTTCCCATGAATGGCTAAAATGTTTTTGGATATTGAATTATAGGCAATGCAATGTAATTATAACGCAGCTAAAATACACTGCCTTCACAGTTACCAGTAATGAAAGTTAATGCCATCTTGTGAAATGATCTAGTAGAGTCTTTGTCAGCACTTTCACTAAAACCTCAGCTTTTAGTCATTTATAGCATCAGCAAACAGGACTTCAGAGGGAATAACACCATCTGTTGCTATTCAGAGTGACATAGCCCAAGGTTAGGGCAGACACGCAAAAATCCTTTGATCCTCAATATTTCTTTGCTTCTCTCTATTTACTATGAACTTGCCTAGTTGAGTTGATGAAAAGTATGCAAAGATCAATTTGGTTTAAATAAAAAACTCGGTGGAAAAACTGTGAAACAACTGAAGGAACTACTGATTTGTTAACTCTCGTTCTCTTTTGCCTGTGGTGTGATAACAACATGTCTGTACACAAAAATTTATCATTGTAATTTCAAAACCTGTAAAAGTCTTTCCTTTTCTGAGAAAAACTCATAGAGTTAGACTCTATTTATTCATGTTTTGTAATAACTAACTCCTAAGAAGACAGTCAGCGATTAAAAATCAGAAACAAATTCAAAGAAGCTGAATCCTGATTGTAGAAACAAACATCGATCTTAGCATATAAAAATGTGAGTGAGTGAGTGATATATCAGCAATCATAGAGTTGGGTCAATACATTAAGTGGAAAAGAAACTGTAGAAGAAGAAGCTCAGATACCATTCTGATTTGAACTGCCATGTCACAATCTTGGAAGACTGTGCTACCAGAAAAAATAGCTAATTCAACTCGTTAGAATACAAGCATAATCTATTACTATACATTGTCATTATTCATGGCATTTCACATAAGTATCTTATAACAAGCTTAAAATTTATTAATTTTCACATTATTATTCCAAATTTTGGAAAGTTAATATGATTACAACTACAATAAGCAATTATTTAAATGATTTTAAAAAACATTCTTAACCAAAAATCTATACAAATAAGCTATTTCTGTGGCTCTGAAGGTAAAGTATATATTCTTCTCACCATATACCTTCTTTCATTCTCTCTGCATTTTAAATTTTTTATTTTCTTTGTTCGTAGTCTTGCCCTGAACAATCGTTAGTCCCCCAAAGTACGTTGTCATCCTCTTAACATGACTACTTCTCAGGCATGACAGCATCTGATGAAAACAAAAACAAGGTTAAAGGTTTTATCAGTTCCTCTTCTAACAAACAAAAGGTGACTTTTTTGAAGAAAGTCTATTTATTCTTTTGAGAATCCTAGCATACAATTTAGCAAATGACCACTTCATAATAGTAACTTATAATTTTCTGCTGCCTTAAAATTTACAAAGTGCTCTTACACACATGATATCATCTGATCTTTGCCTCAACCCACTGAAAAAGGTTGAAACAAAAGTGACTTGCTTAATTCATACAATTAGATCATCTGACAAGTTTTAAGTAAAAACTTACCTTTAAAATTCATATTTTAAAAGTAGTAGTTTTTTGGCCAAAAGACTAAACTCATTATTTTGCAATCACTATCCTTTACAAAATGTGAAAATTTTCTTTAACCAAAAAATATTATTTGTTTAGCACTAGCAGGTGATTTCATGGAAGGGAGGATGGGTGAAAACTCACTCTAAACTAATAAAAGTTATACCAAAATTAATTTGTAAGATATCTATTCATTTCATAGAAGATTAGTAAGACTATCTTGCAATAATACATTTTCCCTCATGAAATATTCAACCTTAATGATGGTCTTAAGGTGAGTTGCATTTGAAAATTCTATGTATAGGAAGCATTGGTTTTTCAAAATATATTTGATTTGTCATACTGTTATATGTTTCTGGAAGAACATCACAGAGGTAAAGAAAAATTCTCATCACATCATATCAAAAATATCTATTAGAAATGTAATTAATCACTTCCAGCTGGCAAGATGCCTGGATAGGAACAGCTCTGGTCTGCAACTCCCAGCAAGATCAACACAGAAGGTGGGTGATTTCTGCAATCCCAACTGAGGTACCCAACTCATCTCACTGGGACTGGTTAGACAGTGGGTGCAGCCCACGGTGGGTGAGCCAAAGCAGGGTGGGGCATCACCTCACCCAGGAAGTACAAAGGGTCAGGGAATTTCTTCACCTAGCCAAGGGAAGACTTGAGGAACTGTGCCAGGAATTCCCATGGTCTTCGCAACCCACATACCAGGAGATTCCCTTGGGTGCCTACACCACCAGAGCACTGGGTTTCAAGCACAAAACTGGACGACCCTTTGGGCAGACATCAAGCTAGCTGCAAGAGTTTGTTTGTTTGTTTGTTTGTTTTCATACCCCAATTGTGCCTGGAACACCAGTGAGACAGAACCATTCACTACCCTGGAAAGAAGGCTGAAGTTAGACATATAAGTGGGCTAGCTCCCACCCCATGGAGCCGAGCAAGCAAAAATCTGCTGGCTTAAAATTCATGCTACCAGCACAGCAGTCTGAAGTCGACCAGGGACACTAGAGCTTGGTGGGGGGAGGGGCGTCAGTCATTACTGAGGCTTGAGTATGTGGTTTTCCCCTCACAGTGTAAGCAAAGTCACCAGTAAGTTCAAACAAGGCACAGCCCAGCACAGCTCTGTAAAGTAAGGGTAGCCTGACTACCACTCTAGACTCCTCCTCTCTAGGCAGGCCATCTCTGAAAGAAAGGCAGTAGCCCCAGTCAGGGACTTATAGATAAAACTCTCATCTCCCTGGGACAGAGCACCCGGGGGACGGGGAAGCTGTGGGGGCAGCTTCAGCAGACTTAAACGTTCCTGCCTGCTGGCTCTGAATAGAGCAGCAGATCTCCAACCACAGCACTCGAGCTCTGCTAATTGGCAGACTGCCTCCTCGAATAGGTCACTGACCCCCTGTGCCTCCTGACTGGGAGACAACTCCCAGCAGAGGTTGACAAATACCTCATAAAGGAAAGCTTCAGCTGGAATCTAGCAGGTGCTCCTCTGGGAAAAAGCTTCCAGAGGAAGAAGCAGGAAGCAATCTTTGCTGTTCTGCAGCCTCAGCTGGTGATACCCAGGCAAACAGGGTCTAAAGTAGACCTCCAGCAAACCTCAGCAGACCCGCAGCAGAGGGTCCTGACTGTTAGAAGGAAAACTAACAAGCAGAAAGGAATAGCATCAACATCAACAAAAAGGACATCCACACAAAAACTCCATCCCTAGGTCACCAACATCAAGGAAAAGGTAGATAACTCCATGAAGATGAGGAAAAACCAGTGCGAAAGGACTGAAAATTCCTAAAACCAGAATGTCTCTTCTCCTCCAGAGGACTACGACTCCTCACCAGCAAGGAAACAAAACAGGCCAGAGAATGAGTTTGACAAATTGACAGAAGTAGGTTTCAAAAGGTGGGTAATAACTACCTCCTCCAAGTTAAAGGAGCATGTTCTAACCCAATGCAAGGAAGCTAAGAACCTTATAAAAAAGGTTAGATGAATTGCTAACTAGAATAACTAGTTTAGAGAATAACATAAATGACCCAATGGAGCTGGAAAACACAGCATGAGAACTTTGTGAAGCATACACAAGTATCAATAGCCGAATCAATCAAGTGGAAGACATGACATCAGAGATTGAAGATCAACTTAATGAAAGAAAATACAAAGACAAGATTAGAGAAAAAAGAATGAAAAGGAATGAACAAAGCCTCCAAGAAATATAGGACTATTTGAAAAGACCAACCCTACGTTTGTCTGGTGTACCTGAAAGTGGTGGGGAGAATGGAACCCAGTTGGAAAGCACGCTTCAGGATATTATACAGGAGAACCCAGAGAACTTCCCCAACCTAGCAAGACAGACCAACATTCAAATTCAGGAAACACAGAGAACACCACAAAGATACTTCTCGAGAAGAGCAACCCAAGACACATAATCATCAGATTCACGAAGGTTGAAATGAAGAAAAAAAATGTTAAGGGCAGCCAGAGAGAAAGGTCAGGTTACTCACAAAGGGAAGCCCATCAGATTAACAGTGAATCTCTCTGCAGAAACCCTACAAGCCAGAAGATAATGGGAGTCAATATTCAACATCCTTAAAAAAAAAGCACTTTCAACCCAGAATTTCATACCCAGCCAAACTAAGCTTCAGAAGTGAAGGAGAAAAAAAATCCTTTACAGACAAGCAAAAGCTAACAGATTTTGCCACCACCAGGCCTGCCTTACAAGAGCTCCTGAAGGAAGCACTAAACATGGAAAGGAACAATTGGTACCAACCACTATGAAAACATACCATACCAGATTGTAAAGAACATAGACACTATGAAGCAACTGCATCAACTAATGGACAAGATAACCAGCTAGCATCATAATGACAGGATCAAATTCAAACATAACAATATGTACCTTAAATGTAAATGGGCTAGATACTGCAATTAAAAGACACAGACTGGCAAATTGACTAAAAAGCAAAGAACAGTAGTGTACTCTGTTAAGGAGACTCATCTCAGGTGCAAAGACACACATAGGCTCAAAATAAAGGGATGGAAGAATAGTTACAAGCAAGTGGAAAGCAAAAAAAAAAAAAAAAAGGAAAGCAGGGGTTGCAATCCTAATCTCTGATAAAACAGACTTTAAACCAGTAAAGATCAAAAAAGACAAAGAAGGGCATTACATAATGGTAAAAGGATCAATGCAACAAGAAAAGCTAACTATCTTAAATATATATGCACCCAATATAGGAGCACCCAGATTCATAAAGCAAGTTCTTAGAGACCTACAAAGAGACTAAGACTCCCACACAATAATAGTGGGAGACTTTAACACCCCACCGTCAATGTTAGACAGATCAACAGCACAGAATATTAACAAGGGTATTCAGGAGTTGAACTCAGCTCTAGACCAAGCAGACCTAACAGACACCTACAGAATTCTCCACCCCAAATCAGCAGACTATGCATTCTTCTCAGCATCGTATCACATTTATTCTAAAATTGACCACATAATTGGAAGTAAAATATTCCTCAGCAAATGGAAAAGAACGAAAATCATAACAGTCTCTCAGACCATAATGCAATCAAATTAGAACTCAGGATTAAGAAATTCACTCAAAACCACACAACTACAAGGAAACTGAATAACCTGTTCCTGAAATTAAGGCATAAATAAAGAAGTTATTTGAAACCAATGAGAACAAAGACACAACACAGCAGAATCTCTGGGACACAGCTAAAGCAGTGTTTAGAGGAAAATTTAAAGCACTAAATGCCCACAGAAGAAAACAGGAAAGATCTAAAATAGACACCCTAACATCACAATTAAAAGAACTAGAGAAGCAAGAGCAAACAAATTCGAAAGCTAGCAGAAGACATGAAATAACTAAGATCAGAGCAGAACTGAAGGAGATAGAGACACAAAAAACCCTGCAAAAAAATTAATGAATCCTGAAGATGGTTTTTTGAAAAGATTAACAACATAGATAGACCATTAGCCAGACTAATAAAATAGAAGAGAGAGAAGAACCAAATGGACACAATAAAAAATGATAAAGGGGATATCACCACCGATCCCACAGAAATACAAACTACCATTAGAGAATACTATAAACACCTCTACGCAAATAAACTAGGAAATCTAGAAGAAATGGATAAATTCCTAGACACATACATCCTCCTAAGACTAAACCAGGAAGAAGTTGGATCCCTGAATAGACCAACAAAAGGTTCTGAGATTGAGGAATTAATTAACAGCCTACCAACTAAAAAAAGAGAAGGACCAGATGGATTCACAGCCGAATTCTACCACAGGTACAAAAAGGAGCTGGTACCATTCCTTCTGAAACTATTCCAAACAATAGAAAAAGAGGGAGTTGCATCTAACTCATTTTATGAGGCCAACATCATCATAATACCAAAACCTGGCAGAGACATAACAACAACAACAAAAAAGTTTCAGGCCAATATCCCTAATGAACATTGATGCAAAAATCCTCAATAAAATATTGGCAAACTGAATGTAGCAGCACATCAAAAAGTTTATCCACCACAATCAAGTCAGCTTCACCTCTGGGATGTAAGGCTGGTTCAAAATACGCAAATCAATAAACGTAATCCGTGACATAAATAGACCAACGACAAAAACCATATGATTATCTCAGTAGATGCAGAAAAGGCCTTCGATAAAATTCTACACCATTTCATGCTAAAAACTCTCAATATACTAGGTATTGATGGAATGTATCTCAAAATAATAAGAGCTATATATGGCAAACCCACAGTCAATATCATATTGAATGGGCAAAAGCTGGAAGCATTCCCTTTGAAAACCGGCACAAGACAAGGATGCCCTCTCTCACCACTCCTATTCAACATAGTAGTGGAAGTTCTGTCCAGAGCAATCAGGCAAGAGAAAGAAATAAATCATATTCAAATAAGAAGAGAGGAAGTCAAATTGTCTGTTTTTCAGATTATATAATTGTATATTTGGAAAACCCCATTTTCTCAGACCCAAATCTCCTTGAGCCGATAAGCAACATCAGCAAAGCCTCAGGATACAAAGTCAATGTGCAAAAATCACAAGCATTCCTATACACCAATAATAGACAAACAGAGAGCCAAATCATGAGTGAACTCCCATTCATAATTGTGACAAAGAGAATAAAATACCTAGGAATACAACCTACAAGGGATGTGAAGGACCTCTTCCAGGAGAATTCCAAACCACTGCTCAGGGAAATAAGAGAGGACACAAAACAAATGGAAAAACACTCCATGCTAATAGATAGGAAGAATCAATATCATGAAAATGGCTATACTGCCCAAAGTGTATTTTCAATGCTATCCTCATCCAGTCACCATGGACTTTCTTCACAGAATTAGAAAAAAACTACTTTAAATTTCATATGGAAACAAAAATAAGCCCATATAGCCAAGACAATCATAAGCAAAAAGAACAAAGATGAAGGCATCATGCTACCTAACTTCAAACTATACTACAAGGCTACAGTAACCTTTACAGCATGGTACGTTACAAAACAGATATATGGAGCAATGAAATAGAACGGAGGCCTCAGGAATAATTCCACACATCTACAATCATCTGATCTTCGACAAACCTGACAAAAACAAGCAATGGGGAAAGGATTCCCTATTTAATAAATGGTGTGGGAAAACTGACTAGCCATATGCAGAAAAATGAAACTGGACCCCTACCTTACACCTTATACAAAAATTAACTCAAGATAGATTAAAGACTGAAACATAAGACCTAAAACCATAAAAAACCTAGAAGAAAACCTAGGCAATACCATTCAGGACATAGGCATGGGCAAAGACTTCATGACTAAAACACAAAAAGCAATGGCAACAAAAGCCAACATTGACAAACGGAATTTAATTAAACTAAAGAGCTTCTGCACAGCAAAAGAAACTATCATCAGAGTGAACAGCCAACCTATAGAACTGGAGAAAAATTTTGCAACATCTATCCATATGACAAAGGGCTGATATCGAGATTCTACAAGGAACTTACACAAATTTACAAGAAAAAAACAAACAACCCCGTCAATAAGTGGGTGAAGGATGTGAACAGACATTTCTCAAAAGAAGACACTTATGCGGCCAAAAAACATGAATAAAAGCTCATCGTCATTGGTCATTAGAGAAATGCAAATCAAAATCACAATGAGATATATTTCTCATGCCAGTTAGAAGGATGTTCATTAAAAAGTCAGGAAACAACAGATGCTGGAGAGGATGTGGAGAAATAGAAATGCTTTTACACCGTTGGTGGGAGTGCAAATTAGTACAACCATTGTAGAAGACAATGTGGTGATTCCTCAAGGATCCAGAACCAGAAATACCATTTGACCCAGCAATGCTGGGTATATACCCAAAGGATTATAAGTCATTCTATTATAAAGAAACATGCACATGTCTGTTTATTGCAGCACAATTCACAATAGCAAAGACTTGGAACCAACCCAAATGCCCATGAATGATAGACTGGATAAAGAAAATATGGCACATATACACCATGGAATACTATGCAACCATAAAAAAGGACAAGTTCATGTCTTTTGCCAGGACACGGATGAAGCTGGAAACCATCATTCTCAGCAAATTAACACAGGAACAGAAAACCAAACACAGCATATTATTGCTCATCAGTGGGAGTTGTACAAAGAGAACACATGGACACAGGAAGGGGAACATCACACACTGGGGCCTGTAGGGGGTTGGGGGCTAGGGAAGGGGCTAGCATTAGGAGAAACACCTAATGTAGATGATGGGTTGATGGGTGCAGCAAACCACCATGGTACGTGTATACCTATGTATCAAACCTGCACGTTCTGCACATGTACCCCAGATCTTAAATATAATAATAAAAAAGAAATGTAACTAATCACTCTTATTCTTAACCTTGGTCAATGATTTTGAGCTAGTTTTTCTCTTTTTAGCTTTATCTCCTATCAAGCTAACCTTTTCTTTCCTTTTTATATTGTAACTTTTGGAAGAAGGGCACTATGAACATGCTGAGTTTAAGGAATGGAGAGTTATATTCCCTGTGGGAAATAAATTTATCAACTATAGCACAGTGCTTGTGTACAATTCTTTTTGTCTTTAGACTTATAGATTTGACTCATTTCCAAAGCTCCTTAGGTCAACATCTTATTCCCCCACCCTTTTCAGTGAAGTTGCCCCATACATGCATCATATATTCAGATTCCTTTGTCAGATTCTTTGAGCAATAAAATTGCCCAACCTTCTAAATATATCTGTGTATATATATGTGCATATATGTATATATGTGTATATATGTATATATGTGTGTGTATATAATCTAATATTATATATGTGAATTTGTTGTTAAGATGCTAACTCTTGCTTTTCAATTTTTATACATCTTTGTGGTTTTGTCTTATATACCTGGTCTGGTGTTTGTTATTAGTGTTCATTGTGTCTATTTCTTGTTCCTGACTTTTGAAAGATTTCATCAAGAATTTCTTCATTAAGCATGTTCTTAGTTTTGTGTTTGAAACACATATATTTTGTCATACTAACAAACATCCATTCATTTTTACTGAAGGAATGTATCATTGCATTTTATCCCTTGCCATTTCACTGCTTTATTAATAGATTACCAAACATTAATATACACTAGTATTCCTGGAATAATTTTAACTTAGTCATGTGTTTTTATTTTTAAGTTTCACAAGATTTTCCATTTGTGTTTCTTTTATAATTTTTATTAATAGTGATAAGTTAAATTTCTTTCTTTATATTAAATGTTGGGCTCCATATTATACTCGCTTCATACATGAGTTTGGCCATTTTCCTTCCTTATAATTCCCCCATGTTCTGAAATAATTTAAATAGCAATGGAAATATTCACTCTTTAAATGTTTGGTAAAATTTCCTTGTAAAAGAGTCGGGTATGGTGTTATTTCTTTTAAGAGTAGTTCTTACATAGCACCCTGTATTTCCCTTGTGAAACATGATCTTTATAGACTTTTATCTCTTCAGCAGTCAATTTTGGTAAAATCTATTTTCCTTAATACTTACCTATTCTTACCTATGTTTTTAAGTTTATTTGCTAGTGGTATGCAATTTAAATTTTTCATTTTCTTTTATTTAACGAGAATTTTTTTCTTAATTTTTTTATATTTTGATTTTACATTTTTCTTAAATAGGTTAAATAGGTTCAATTTTTTACATTGTTATTTTTATTCAAAAAAGTATTTTTATCTATTTATAATTCTATTCTTTTTTCTTACTAATTTCTCTTTTATATTTATTAATTATTTCTTCATATTACCTTTAGGTCTTCAGTTACTTTTATTCTAACTTTTGTTTGGAAAATTTTCACTTATTTGTTTCTTTTACATTTTAAATTAATATAATAATTGAAAACTATAAATTTTCCTTGTGGCATTAATTTTGCTAGATCTAATTGGTGCTGAGTAATAGAATTTTAATCTATTATTTTGTTTTTCTTAAGTTCTACTATTTATATTTGTATTTTCTTGCTTAAAGAGAGTTAGAATGTTATCTGTAGAAGGATCATTTTGTTTCTGATTTTGTTATTAATTTGCAAATTTAATTTGGTATTGTGATCACAGATATTTACTATGTTTACTCTTTGGCATTTAAAAACTCAGAATTTGTTGCCAACTAATGTATGGTTAATGTTTATGAACGTCCCATGGACACCTGAAATAAGGCTATATTTTCCATTTTTATCATTTTCAGAATTAGCTATGTATCAGTCAGTTCTATATTTGCTTATATTTTACATTCTTAGTTATATAATCTTTCATGGACTGAGAGAATTAAAGTCTTCTATTAATAGTGAGTTTCTCTGCATTTTTAAAGTCTGTTTTTTAATGTTTGCTTTATGAATGTTTATGTTATGTTATCTGGAACACTGTTATAAAAATTCTGGGATAACAATGTGAATTGCATTTCTTTGGTTTGCATTGGCCTAATATACCTTTGTTTCTCCTTTTATTTTTAAACTTTCTAAGTCATTGTCTTCTTATCTGTGTCTCTTTATTCTAGATTTATGGCCTAGATTTGGGTTTATTTTGTATGCTATTTTATAAATCTTGCCTTTAAACATGTGCCTCTAGTCAGTTTATATTTATGGCATGACTGATATATTTCATATTAGTTCTGTCAGAGTATTTGAGGTTATAATTTCTATTTTTACAGTTTTAACTTGCAAGTCTTGGCATGTATTTAAATTGCATTGCTGTGTGTGTTGGTGTCTGTGTGTGTTTGTGGGTGTGGACCCTGTGATATATAGGAATATTTGTATTTATTGTGTACTTTTAACATCATCTTTATAAGATAAATCACAAAGAGGTTACCTAATACAAATGTAGTTCTGTATTTCTTTAACCTATTATTTACTTAATATAAGCACTCATAAATTAACATTCTTCTTCTTCTTCTTAATATTTTTTCTATTCCTCTAACCCATTTCTCAACAATTCATTATCTTGAGTACATTAAAATATGTTTATGAATGTATCACTTGCCTTCACAGCTGTTAGAAAAGAGACAACACCAACATACTCTATCTCCTAACTTCTTTGCATCCTTTTTCTCCTAAGTTTTTTGTGTCATTTTTACATGTCAAAAAATCTACATTTATATTTTGTTTTGCAATCTAATCCTACTTTTTTTTAACTATCAGTTTTACACTTAAATATTTTTCAAGCGTCTAATGGCTGCCTGTCTTAGTTCATTTTCTGTTTCTTATAACAGAATGCCTGCAACTGGGAAATTTATAAAGAAACAAACTTTATTTGTTACAGTCTTGGGTCTGAGAAATCCAAGGTTGAAAGGCCACATCTGGTGAGGCCTTCTTGCTGGTGAGAACTCTCTGCAGTAGTCCCAAAGCAGCCCAGGGTATCACAGGGTGAAGATACTGAGTGTGCTAACTCAGGTCTCTTTCCCTCTTCATATAAAGTCACCAATTCCATTCCTGTGATAATCCAATAATCCATTAATCCATGGATGGATGAACTCATTCATAAGGGCAGAGTCCTCAGGACCCAATCACATCTGAAAGGCTCGACCTCTCAATACAACCACACTGAGAATTAAATTTCAGCCTGAGTTTTGGAGAGGACAAATATTCAACTATAGCATTCCATCCCTGACCTCCGAAAACTCATGTTCTTCTCACATACAAATACATTCATTCCATCTCTATATCCCCAAAGTCTTAACTTGTTCCAGCACCAACTCAAAATCCAAAATTCCAAGTCTTATCTGTGAGTATGTGAAATAAAAACAAGTTATGTGCTTCCAACATTCAATACAGGCGTAAGATAGATATTTCCATTCCAACAGGCAGAAATAGTTGAAAAGAAAGGAATAGCAGGCCCCTAATCAAGTCCAAAATCTAGCTGTGCAGACATTAAATCTTAAATCTGGGGAATAGTCTTTTCTGACTTCATGTGCTACCTCCTGGAGCGGGGCAGAGTTGGGCCCCCAAAACCTCAGGCAGCCCAAACCCTTTTCTGGGTGCAACCTACATGGCTGCTTGTACAGGTTTGAGTTCGGTGCCCAAAGCTTTTCCAGGTGGGTGTTGCATGCTGCCAGTGACTTCTCAGTCTGGCGTCCTGGTGGCAGTCTTGCTCTCACAGCTCCATTAGGCATTGCCCTGGTGGAGACCCTCTGAGGCAACTTGAACCCCACAACCTAGCAAGGCTCTATGCAGTGGCTCTGCCCCTGTGACAAGTCTCTGCCTGGGGCCTCATGCTTTTGAAAACATCCTTTGAAATCTGGGTGGAGGCTTCCAAGGCTCTACAGCTCTTGCTTTTTGCAAGCCTTCAGAATTAACATTACGTGGATGCTCCTAAGGTTTATGACTTGTACATTCTGGAACTGTGGCTGTGGAGCACTGCAGTAGGATATGGGGGAGCAGGGTCCTGAGAAGACTGGGCAGCAAGTCTGTGAAGAGTCCTGGGCCTGTCCTCTGAAACAATTCCGCCCTTTTAGGACTCTGGGCCTATGATTGAAGGGGCAGCCTCAAAGATCTCTGAAGGTCATTGGGGATCTTTCTTCCATTGTCTTGAGCAATCGCACCTAGCTCTCTTCTATTCATGCTAATCTCTTTAGCAAATGATCACTGGGTTCCAACCTTGGTTTCCTCTCCTGAACTTTTACAAAGCTTTTTGTGGCCAGATACCTTAGTCCATCACTCTCAAGTTTGGCCTTCCACAGAGCCCTGGGGCATGGACACAGTGTGGCCAAATTCTTTGATAAATTATAACAAAGATGGCTTTTCCTCTAGTTTCTAGTATCTTGTTCCTCAGTGATATCTGAAATCTCATCTGAATGACCTTCACTGGCCTATTTCTATCAGCATTCTAGTCACAACCACTTAACCAATCTCAAAGGAGTTCTAAACTTTCCTTAGTTTTCTTGTCCTCTAAGTCCTCACCAGAATCTAGGCCAGATCCTTCAAATTCTTTTACCCTCTGCCCATTACCCAGTTACAAAGCCACTTCCACATTTTCAAGTGTTTGTTAACTGAAACAATCCCATTTCTGGTATAAATTTCCTGACTTATTCCATATTTCTGTTGCTTATAATAGAGTAACTGGAACTGACTACTTTAAAAAAAACAAACCAAAACAAAATTTATTTCTTACACTTATGAAGCCAGGAGGTCTAAGGTTGAGAGTCCAAATCTGGTGAGGGCCTTCTTACTGGTAGGAATTCTCTATAGAGTCCCAAAGTGGCATGGGGTATCACATGGTGAGGAAGCTGAGGGTACTAGCTCTGATCTCTTTTCCTCTTCTTATAAGGCCACTAATCTAATTCCCATGATAACCCATTAACCAGTTAATGGGTTAATCTATTTATGAAGGCAGAGTCCCCACGACCCAACCACTTTTTAAAGTCTTCAATTCTCAATAGTATCACATTGGAGATTAAATTTCAGCATGAATTTGGGAGGGGCAAATGTGCAAATGACAGTATAGTCCTTCTGTACATACTTTTGTCAGACACCCCTTGATTGGCTGTAGTTTATCTTCAAGCACTATTCTCAAGAAGAGAACCTTGGGTTAAAGTTCCTTGATTTCTGATAGGTACATGACTTTCCATAGGCTTGATATTGTTGGAAAGCTTGACTTTGTTGAACATGTAGTACTATGCACTTCATGTTCGATAAAATTTTCCCATGAATTTCTGATTGATATTGCTCTATTTTCCGTGGCATTAAATTTTGCTAGGAGAAATTGATCAGCCAGACATTTTGTTCCCTCTACACATGATACACATGTAATGCCTCACATATTTATATTCTATGCTTGTCCTGGGGCCATAAAATTCTCTTTCATATTATTCCAATTTTAATACGTATCTGAAGAGATCAGCATTCCAGTCACATTTGAATAGACATAATTGTTATTAGAATGATTAAATTGGTTGAATTTTTCCATAAATATTTTGATAATTTCAATTCAGATACACGAAATAAGACTTTTCAAATCAAAGGCATAACAATTTTCTAACCAATGAGTTGGGAAATTAGTTTAAAATGTAATATATAATTCATGTGTTAAGCGAAGTCCCCTAAAACACTTTTATTTGAAGCAGGCTAGTGTAACTCGACATACCTATTTCCAGAGTTACCATATTCACAGACATTGATTAAAATTTCAAAATTTTCAATTGGTCTCACCTATACACTCTTTTTTTCAGTTTAACAATGGGATTTCTTAGACTATAATATTAGTATTTTCTGAAGAACTTCCTTATAATCTACTGGAAGAATGTTGAGAAAGCCTTCCTGATGACCTCTCTAACAATCAGTTTTATATCAAGCATAATGGTATATCTATATTTCATTATAATTGGGAGAACAGTGATACAATTTTTCTTTCTTCACTCTGCACTGTGATTCATAGTTTATTTTGTTAGGATTTCATCAAACTAATAAGCTATAAGTTACACAATTTTGATAAACAACTTTCTTTAAGAAATTATTTACTGAGCACATACTATCTTCTAGGTGCCATTCTAAGTGTCAAGCATGACACAGCCATGCCCCGGCTGTTAGGAACAGCACACCCTAGTGGCTTATAGCTGCGTTGATCCCTGGGATCAATGGCCTTGGCCATTCCAACGGTTTGACTCAAGGTTAGGTTGCCCTTTTCTCCAACCCCCTACTGCACCCTCACTAGAAGCAAGCACTGGGAAAGGGCATCTCAGCTCCAGCTCTTCTTATAGGACCAATAAAATTTCAGTTGCAATTTCATTCCAGGTCAGCTTCTCCATGTGCTCAATCCTGCTTTTCTAACTATCTTAGTAATACAGAGCTCAAAAACACTGCCAAATAAATCTACAAGTTACCTTTCATCTCAGAGTCTCTTTCTAAGGAGTCCACTTTCAGATCCTCCCCATGACACTTATGTCCCACTTGAGAAACAAGATAATAAATGAAAAGGCAAATCACTGAGAGTAAAAGATGTTAATAATTATTATTAAGGATATACATAGTTTAAAAGTTAAACACATACATGTGTGCATTTGTACTTACATGTATGTGTGTTCTCTGTGTTAATCTTTGAAACATATGTAAATAAAAATCCCAAAGCTTCTATTATCAGCTAAGTCTTAATAGCTTGCTCACTGCTCTGAGCTAAACAGATGTTATACATGCAAATGAAATTAGAAGACCCAAATGAGGAAAATGGGATATGATAGGTTTCTGGTTTGGAAGTGTCTAGTAATTGCAATAAACTTCGAATAATACAATATCTTGCCAATATGGGAGGCCCCATAGCAGTACTCTAATGAAGTAGTGATAACATAATTTATGCTATCGTGAAACTATGAGCTATGAAGATTTTCACATAGGGGGATCAGTATTCCCTAGATCACCTTAAACTTTGATAGTAGCTGCTGGCAACATGTGCATCCTGGATATCCTAGGCCTCTAAGTTCTTTCCACCTGCCAAATTCACACACAACGAGATTCCCAAACAGGGATGAGACCATGAACTTAGCAGAGTTGCCTTATATTACTTCTAAAGAGGCAACCAATCTGAAATCTATCTGTGAATAGATAGAGCCTAGTATCTGGTTGATTTTAGTTTTGTTTCAAACAGTTGCTCCCATCAAGTAAGTGGGGATCAGGGAGTACCTAGAAAATGGTTATTATGAAGTTTTAAAAAACAGATGAGTCTTTCAGAAATGCATCATCTTTTTTAAAACGACTTTTCAAGAGGGAGGTGCATTTTCAGTAATTCTACAGACCAGTAGTGTCTCAAAGGCTGATACAACACCATAATAAACTGTACTAGCTCCCCAGTCATTACCATTGTATGGAATTTTGGGATAAGTTCAATATTTATAAAGTCAAATTTTCACTATTTTTACATGTTTTCTCTTAAAGAAAAAAAAAGTCATTCCTCAGGGCTCCACCAATTTAAATCTGATACCTATGGACATAGACTTGACTAGAATTTACTATTTTTTCTTTTAATATGAGAAAAAACATTAGCAAGAAAAGTAGTAATTTGAGGATATTCTCAGTTGGTATGTTTAAATGCTTGAGGAAAAAGGTCAATGTTAAGCTCATAATTAAATGTCATAATTAAAGATGTGATAATTACAAGTTACATATTTTCATTAAAGTAACTCCCAAAGATCTTTGCTTTATAATGCCATTTTTGAGTTACTGCTACTCCTGTTAATAATGTAATGAAAAGGCTTCTAATATGTGTTACTGTATTTGTATATGTTGCTAAATCACACTGGTCTAGTTACCCAATTAATAAAATGTGTTAAACATTCCTTCTATATGCCTTCCTCAACATGGGTGCAGTGATGTGTGAGCTGAGCTCTGAAATTTCTATGCTAACAACACACAGATAAATTTCACAGAAGCTCATACATTTCTATTCATTTTTCAGATAATATTGAGAATCCACCTGGTTAGAGACTTACTTGACCAAGTTGTGTGAAGCCTATCATTTGATTGGTCCAGTATGTTCATATGTTTTGCCTTTCCAGCCGAGAGACGGCGTCATGGTGCCCTCCTTTAAGAAAATGTAATAATAAAGAATATACAACTGTTTATAATATTTTAAATTAAAACTCAGAAAATCAATGATATATTTCACACTTCATAAAAATCTCTCTTGATACTCAAATTGCCACAAGAGCAGCTTCACAGAGTTCATATTCAATATCTCTCAACAGAGAGACCTAAACTTCTGTTGAATTTCTCCAAGTTTTCACATTATGATAGCCCTGGTAGAAACAGAAAAGTTCATCTGGGGCCACATGTCAGTAGAAGCTTGAGAGATATTTATTTGAGAAATAGGATCGTGCCTTTCATGGTGGGACTCCTGTGGAGATTCATTAAGCGTGCAATTAACAAAAGTGCGCTAACAAAAGGCAGCCTCTTCTATTTAAATAGAAAAACTCAATGAACTTCTGTCGGGATAGTTTTAAAAGGAAGGCATAGATAAGCACATTCTTTAAATATGCAGAAAATTGCTTTTTGAATTATTTTTTAATGATGGAAGTTTTCTTTACACATCTGGAAACTAGTTATACTTGTAAAGAACTATACTATTCGGGTCTTAATTTTTAAAAGTGCAATAACTGTTTTTCACATTCCTCCATGTCATCATTGTGAACACTAATACTGATCCAGGCCACGGTGGAGATCTCTTCCAGAGACTGGATTTGCCCTTTACTGGGTGGCTTTATGTCTTCCATATCCTTTTGATGTATTTGTTTTCACTTTTGTATCTGTTAGATCCACAGCCATTATTCACTAACACCTGTGAACCTGCTTCTTCCTACCTTCCACTATGATTGTGTGCCTAAATTCTGCTGTACCATGTAGTGATTTGCATTTATCTATGTAGTTTATGTATTAATTATAGATGTATGTACACATGTATATGTAGATACACACATATATTCATGTATACATATATATATATCTCTTGTGTGACTCCTAAATATTGATGTTTTATTTTTATATCTATTTACCATATTGTTATAGTTATAAAATATAAGCATAAAATGATTTTTATTTATAATTCATAAAATAAACTATTCATCAATTAAATTAAATGAGTCAAAAAGTTAACGCATTTCTAATATAAAAATGTATAAACATTTCCAAACCGTGGTGAAAACACAAATTTACTGCAGTATTAATGTTCAACAAGTGATAGGGTTTGGATGTTTGTCCCCTTCAAATGTGTCATGTTGAAATGTAATCCCCAGTGTTGGAGGTGGGGCTCGGTGGAAGTTGTTTGACTCATGGGGGCAGATTCCTCATGAATGGCTTAGTGTCTTCCCCTTGGTGATGAGTGGGTTATTGCTCTGGGTTCATGTGAGATCTGGTTGGTTCAAAGTGTGTGGCACCTCCCCACTCCCCTCTTTGCTCCCTCTCTCAGCCATGTAGTATGCCTGCTCCCTTTTTACCTTCTGCCATGATTGCAAGCTCCCTGAGGCCATCCCTAGGGGCAGATATTAGTGCCATGCTTCCTGTACAGTCTGCATAACCATGAGGTAATTAAACTTGTTTTCTTCATAAATTACTCAGTCTCAGGTATTCCTTTTCAGAGATGCAAGAACGGATTAAAGTAAGAAGTATAGTCATTTTGATAGAAAGTGTTAGCCTCTACTGACTCTCCTACTTTCTTCTACTTGTGTTCCCACCAGTGGTGCCTACTTATCATTGCCACCTCTGTAACCTGGTCCCACTGTGTTCTTGAATTCTTCATTACCTCTGTTTGGATCACTTAGAACCACTGCTTCTGGGCAGCTCCTCTGCCCAGATCTTTTAATGTTCTTACCTATCAACATGGGAGGGATTACCCTGATTTAATCTGTTTTCTGTAGAGACATCCACCTGCTTCACAGGGCCCTCTCACAAAATCCAAGCAAAACTTTTCTTTTTCCTTGGCAGGGAAGAAGATGGGGCAGATGACCATGATGAGGTCGTTGCCAGAGCTGAGTGATAGCATAAAGACGGCTTGTGTTTTCAGGAACAGTGAAGGAGGCACATGGGGAACAACAACAACAAAACAAACAAACAAACAAAAACACACACTCTCCTGCTGAGAATGACTGAAGCTACTAATCAATATGTGAAATAAAATGCTTAAGGAAAATATTGACGTTCTAGAATACCGGAATGCCCAATCTTGGTGTTGCAATTTTATGGAGAGCACATAAACCAAAAGTGCTAAACTTGTGTCTAAGAATCAAAGGATGTGAGTTAGATTCGGAGATAGTTTCCTGTGAGTGAATTAATCAATTTTGCCTGTTTAAGATCTTTGTTACTCATTCTCTGGTTCTCAATTGTACTTCAAGTTCCAAATGTGTCACACAATGGATGGATGGATGGATAAGTGAAATATGACCATCACATAACATGAGCTGAAATATTTATGTAAGAATAAGGTTGTATTTTCTATTTTCCTGAGTAGGCTTAACTTTAAGTTACACGTAGCCCCATCCACTATATTGCAGAGTTTCTACTTTATAAATAGTTATGAGTTATTACCTATTGTTCTGTCATCACGCCAAAAAAGTAAGATGGATATGGTTTCAGTTTGAACACAGGACATGATCCTACTGGCAATGTGATTTTCTTTACCCACTGTTCACTTCCACCTCTTTCTTCACCTAAGCATCCTCAATTTCCCTCAACTGATTATACAGCCAATGATAAAATGGCTGAATATCTTATTTAAAATTTTGGTAAAGCCATTTAATCTCTCTAGGGGTAAATCTCTGTAGCCAAACTGTTAGAATTAAAAACAAACAAACAAACAAACAAACAAAAACATTGGCTGGCTCTATTTCAATCCTCTGGTTATCTACAAATTCCCTATGAAACATAACTAGATAATTTTCCATTTTCCAATTGGTCACTTGGAATTGGACCTACCTGATACCATTCCTCTTCAAGCTTATAGAGAACAACTCTGATGAGTCTTCATCACAGGATCTCTTTGTTTGAGGAAGAATATTACTGTTCATTTTCTTTTATTTTAAAATATAGTATATAGAGGCCGGGCGCGGTGGCTCAAGCCTGTAATCCCAGCACTTTGGGAGGCCAAGACGGGTGGATCGCGAGGTCAGGAGTTCGAGACCATCCTGGCTAACATGGCGAAACCCCGTCTCTACTAAAAAATACAAAGAACTAGCCGGGCGAGGTGGCGGGCGCCTGTAGTCCCAGCTACTCGGGAGGCTGAGGCAGGAGAATGGCGTAAACCCGGAAGGCGGAGCTTGCAGTGAGCTGCGATCCGGCCACTGCACTCCAGCCTGGGTGACAGAGCGAGACTCCGTCTCAAAAAAAATAAAAATTAAAAAAAATAAAATATAGTATATAGAAAGAAAAATTCATAAATCAAAATGTTCATCTTGGTAATTATTGAAAAGTAAACACATTTGTGTAACTACCATCCAGATTGAGAAATAGAAAGTTACCAGCTTTCCAAAAGACTGCCTCAGGCCCATCCTAGATGCTATCCCCCCTAAAATAAACATTATTCTGACTTCTGTAACCATTGATTAGCTTTTTTCATTTTTGCTTTTACATGACAGAAATTGCAGAGCATGTGCGCCCTCATATCTAGCTTTTGTACTCAAATTTGTGTCTCCGAGATTTTTTCATATCATTGCATGTGCTTAAATTTTAATTTCATAGTATTATCAATATATGGGATGAATATACCACAAATTATATTTTCCGTTTATACTTGGTGGACATTGATATTATTTCCACTCTGAGCCATCATGAATAATGCTGCTCTGTATATTCTCATATATAGCCATTGTTAAATATCATTCTACAATTATGTTGAACATACACATAAGAGTATACTTACTGGGTCATAATATATACATATTTTAAACTTTAGAAGGTGATACAAAACAATATATCAAAATGGATGTACCCAATGGAATTCCCACTAATAGTGCATGAGAGTTCCAATTGTACCATGTCCTCACCAACATTTGTTACCTGCAAGTACTTTGTTTTGGTTTATTTTGCTATTTTGGTATGTAAGTGGGTAGATAAAGTTAATTTCCATGGTTCAGTTTGAAATGTTAGAGAAACCTTGCATTTCTGGTAGAAAGAAACATAACCCTGATAAATTATCTTTGTCGAAAATACTGGGTTTAATTTTCTCATTTTTTTAAGGAACTTTGCAACTGCGCTTGTGAGAAAGATTGACCTGTGACATTCCTTTATTTTTTCACTAGGTATTTTGATATCAAGGTTTTCCCGACCTTAGCAAATAATCTGTGAATTGTTTCCACATTATTTATTCCTGAAATATTTTGTGTAATATTTACATTGTTTCTTTCTTAAATGTTTGAAAACATTCACTGATCAACTCCTGGGCCTGGATTTTATTGTGGAAATGTTGAGATTCACGGAAAAACACAAACCCGAAGTGTTTCTTTGTTCTTTTTTTTTTTTTTTTTTTCCTTACTTTTATGCATCTAACTCCACTTAGCACAGCATCTTTGGCCACCAAAATCTGTGGGGATTTCTACTCACCAGCAACCAATTAGTTCTGCAGCAGACACCAGCTGAGCAGCCTCTAATTCAATTTAATTCTTATTCTATCTACCTGAAGGTAACGTCAGAGCTCACAGGTTGATGACGCAGTCCCACAAAACTGCTTCCTACTTCAGGTGCCATTTGTAAGTACAGGTTGTGATCTGTGCTTCTGACTGACCAGCTATAAGTTGGGGTTTTTACAACCTCCTCTTTGGGTTTTATTAATTTGCTGGAGTGGCTCACAGAGCTCAGGAAAACACTCTACTTATCTTTATGGATTTATTATGAATAATGCTACAAAGAATACAGATGAACAGCCAGATAGAAAACGTGGGTAGGGAGAGGCACGGGGGAAGCTGTGCAGAGCTTCCATGCTCTCTCTGGGCATATCACTCTCTAGGAACCTTCACAGGTTCAGCCATCCAAAAGTTCTATCTTAGCCGTTTTGGGTTTTTATGAAGGCTTCATTACAAAAAGCATAAATAGGCTGGGCGTGGTGGCTCACGCCTGTAATCCCGACACTTTGGGAGGCCGAGGCAGGCAGATCATCTGAGGTCAGGAGTTCGAGACCAGCCTGGCCAACATGGTGAAATCCCAACTCTACTAAAAATACAAAAAAATTAGCAGAGCATGGGTGCAGGCACCTGTAATCCCAGCTACTGGGGAGGCTGAGGCAGGAGAATCGCTTGGACCTGGAAGGTGGAGGTTGCAGTGAGCCAAGATCAAGCCATTGCACTCCAGCCTGGACAACAAGAGTGAAATTCGGTCACAAAAAAAAAAAAAAAAAAAAACACGATTAATTAAATCTTTGGCCATTAGTTATCAACTCAACTTTCAGCCCCTCTGCCCTAGGTGTTTCTGGGTGATTAACCCCCATACTGAAACTATCTAGGGACCTCAGTCACCAGTCATCTCATTAGCACACAAAAGACACACATCACTCCAGATCTTCCCAGGGTTTGTGGAGTTCTGGCCAGGATACAGAGATGAAGTCTAAATATATATTTCACAGTATCACAGAGAAGTATGCTAAATTAAGTATCCAACTTTTAATAGATATGGTATTTCAAAATATTTGTCCATTTTATATAGTTTTCCAAATATATAGTATACAGATGTTAAAATAGAGATCAGACCCATGGAATGAACTTTTGTGGCACTATGATATCAAATTCTCAACAAAACCAAAGGCCATACCAAATAACGGTTAAGTCATGCACTTCTACACTTAAAAAATAAACTATGCTCAAACTGCCCCAAGGTTTTTCTTTTTCCTCTAGCAGCCTTGTGATAAACAATATTGAAACAGTTGCAGCCCACTGACTACCAGATGCTCAGTAACTGACGCTCCACCCCATTTCACAAACCATAATTACAGCTTTGATTGGACAAGAGATGAATTTCAGTAACTCTCCACTGATAAAACACCTACCATAGAATAGTTTTAGCGGGTTTACAGAGGCTGCACAATGAGGGCCTTCATGACCTTCATGACCCAGCTTCACCTTTTGATGTATAGGGCCTTAATGTAATATATTTAAGTGTTAAGGCTCTACTCCAAAGTGAACATGGATTACATGTAACATGCATATTTGCTTACTATGCATGTGTGCCCCCTTCATTAATATTTATAGCTCTTCCTATAACCTGTTAAATATGCATACTTAGGGTGGAACTTCCGGTTCTACCCTTCCCTCCCATCAAGTGTCTGCTTTCAGTTTCTGCTGAAGGCTGCTCTTCCCAGCCTGTAGGATGGCAAGACTGCAGGCTGCAACCCTTTCTAAGAAATAAAGCATTTCTTTCCAAATGTATAGATCTTGTCATTTTTGGTTAACACTGACATTCATAATATTATTGTGATATTTCTTAATATATAAAATGTGATTTAAGGTCCACTTTTTTATTTTGAATATTGGTGATTTGTGTATTATTATGTTGATTGCTCATTTTAGCAGTTTCATTTTCAAATATATAACCTTTGGCTTTGTTTATTATTTCTACTATAGATTTGTTATAAATCTTATTTTCCCTTCCTTCTATACTTTATTGTGTTTAATTTCCTAGGCTTATCCTAACTTCTTTCTAAACACAATTTTCCCTATATCCCACAATTTTTTTTGTTCCCTTTCTTTCTTGGACATGATTTATTTGGAAATGTATCGCTTAATTTCCAAATAGTTTAATGTGTTATAATTATCTTCATATTAATTATTTTCTGTTCTGGAAGGTGAATTAGTAGCTGATCTGAATTCTTCTCTGTACCCTCAGAAAGACCTGTACATGAATGATACATATAGAATTATTTTATAATAAGTCAAGAAATGTATAGGAATATACTAGGTTCACAATGAGTGCTATGTTTTGATGAGTACCTGTACTTTATTGTTGAGAGTGCTTATTGAGCAACCTGTTATGGATGATACTGAACTACTCTGGACAATGGAAGCAAAGCACACGTTCAGGAGGGTATTATGTACTCAACATGTCATAAAAGCTGAAGGAGCCCCAGAGAGGCTAGCTTCTCTAAACTAAACTGGTCATTAGCATGCACATCCCAAGAGCATATTGGGGACATGAGATGGTATGCCTGATATTACAGCTATGCTCCTGGTATTCATGCTGTATTGCATATTTTTATCTTTTCTTAAAGCTAAATAAAGTTGGTATGGATGAAGCCTCCTGTGTCTTGCAATGTTGATTTACATTTAAATTCAAGACGACTACACCTAGTCAAATTGAATGAACACTACTTTAAAACTTCTTGAGACTTGTTTTACAGACCTGCATATTGTTAATTTTGGTTAAATGCCCCATGTGCATCAAAAAAAAAAAAAGTTTGTTGTGAAGTTTAAGGTTGAAAAACAATGTGTGTTGTGAAGTTTGAAGTTTATGGTTCTATAAGCATCAATTAAGTCTACTTAGTTTACTATGGATATCCTTGCAGAATTGTTTGTGCTATTAGTATCAAAAGACAGCATTTTAAAATCTCCCCTTCTAATTGCAAATATATCTATTTCTTCTTTTATTTCTGTTAGTTTTTTTTTATTTTTTAGATGACTAAAAATTTTAAAGTGCTAAATTATTTCATAAGACTGACTCTTTTATTTTAGGAAATAGATCTTTCATAATATACACTTCCTTAGAGCTACCTCATTGAATATTAGCACAGCCATATGAATATTTTTCTGAATTGTGTTGCCAAGCATATTTTGTCTTTCTTTCACTTTCAAACCTGTGTTGTTATAGGAATAGTTGTTGAGTTTGTTATTTTAATCAGGTCAGGTAATTATTGTCTTTACCTTGGCTTTGTTTTTTTCTTTTTTTTCTTTTTTTTTCTTTTGTTTTTGAGACGGAGTCTCTCGCTCTGTCGCCCGCCCGGGCTGGAGTGCAGTGGCTGGATCTCAGCTCACTGCAAGCTCCGCCTCCCGGGTTTACGCCATTCTCCTGCCTCAGCCTCCAGAGTAGCTGGGACTACAGGCGCCCGCCACCTCGCCCGGCTAGTTTTTTGTATTTTTTAGTAGAGACGGGGTTTCACCGTGTTAGCCAGGATGGTCTCAATCTCCTGACCTCGTGATCCGCCCATCTCGGCCTCCCAAAGTGCTGGCATTACAGGCTTGAGCCACCGAGCCCAGCGACTTTATTTTTTTCTACTGAAAAATAAGCCATTAATTTAATTATTGCTCCTTTGAACATGTTGTATCTTACTTTTATAATTTTTTCTTCCTCTTTGGCTTTCAGTAATTTTGTATGATCTATCTCAGTGTGGTTTTATTATAAATATTCTGCTATGTGCAATTAGATATTTGAGAATCTGTGTTTTGATATCTTTAATCAATTTTGCAACTATCTCTCCAAATAATGTTCAAATATTGTTGTTACCACATTCTATTTCTTTTCTCTTGGTACTTTAAACTCATGGATGCTTGAATTTTTTAACTTGTTTCATATGAATCTCTAAGCTTTTTTTCTGTATTTACAAGTTTTTCCCTCTGTCAGTTATGATATATTTTTACCTAGTTAACTTCCAGTTAATTAATCCTTTCTATCATTGTTTCTAATTTGCTGTTTAGCTCATTTAAATTAAAAATTTTAGAAGTAACTATCACTTCTAATATTTTAATTTCATAACTTTTTATAGGTTGCAGTATTCTGACAAATCTATTCACACTGTGTTTTATTTTCTTGAACATTTTCCTCATAGTTATTTTAAAGTTAATAAATGACAAAGTTAAATGACAGATAATAACCTATATAATTCTGTTGTCTGTATTTTGGCATACTGTTAATCTTCTGAACCTCTCCCTAGGCATGCTGTAATTTTTTTTTTTTTTTTTTTTTTTTGTAGATTCTGGGCTTAGTGTATGAAACATTGTAGAAGCTGTAAATATTATATATTTTTCTCCCTGCAGAGAAAAAATATATAATGTTCTTTTAGAAGAGCACCTCGACTAAGTCTGTAATTGAAATAATTCACGTCTGAGGGAGGTCTGGCCTAGTCTGGTTTGCATTTATTCTGAGAAGTCACTTTTCAGAAAACTAAACTAAAACCCAGAGATATTTGCCAGGGCCCACTCCTTGGTAGGCCCTACATTTCTAATGCTTTTTTTCCTGAGACCATCAGAAAGTTTTTGCTAGATTTTTAACCCATTATCCGCTGTTCCCTTGGTTTTAAGAAGAAAAGCATTAGAGAATATCAGGCTCATTTAAATGAATTTATCTAACCTATGGTGTCTTGTTCTCTCAAGTCATGGCTCCTTGGACATGCTCTGATGCCTTCAAGGAGCTATATTTAAACACATCGTATCCTGAATTCTATTTTGTGTGTGTGTGAGATTGCAGATTTAATAAAATCATACAGCATGGTCAGACGCAGAAGTCTCAAAATTGTTTCTAATTGTGCAGTTCATGGTAACAGCTTTCAGTACTTCTACTTTTTAACACCACTGTGCTAAACTTACATGGGGAAAAGAAAATAATAAAAAAAACAGATAAGAGATCTAATACTTGAAAAATATTTAGTATATAGCAAATATTTCAAACACACCAAAGCACTTTGTATTAGTTCATTTTCATGATGCTAATAAAGACATACCTGAGAATGGGTAATTCATAAATGACAGAGGTTTAACTGATTCAAAGTTCTACATGGCTGAGGAGGCCTCACAATCATGATGGAAGGCAAAGGAGAAGCAAAGGCACTTCTTACATGGTGGCAGGCAAGAGAGCTTGTGCAAGGGAACTCCCATTTATAAAATCATCAGATCTCATGAGACTTATTCACTACCACAAGAACAGTATGGGGGAAGTCACCTGCATGATTCAGTTATCTCCACCTGGCCCTGTCCTTGGCACATAGAGATTATTATAACTCAAGTTGAGGATTGGGTGAAGACACAGCCAAACCATGTCATACTTAAACTCCAGAACTCCACGTAGCATAAGAAAAGGTGGGAGGTGTGGACTCTAGGAATTTTAGATTTCTCTTCTGTAGGGCTACTATGTAGAACATAATAAGTGATTCTTTCAGAAAAGATAAAATATAATATTCAAACAAAAAAATATTGAATTACAGAGGATAAAACAGACCACTAAAGATCATTTATCTCTCATGTTGCAGAAGTAACCTCACACACAAGGCAGAGTGCCTAGCTGCTTCATGGAAGAGCTACCGGTAGAAGCCATGCTTATAGACTTTTTCTTTAATTTTCTTTTAATGGTTTAAACTAGTCATAAACTGAGTGAGGGATGAAGATACCTGCACATTGAAATAAACATTTTTTCCCCATTTCAATGATAAATTTTAAAAGAAAAAAAAGGCAAGGGAGAAAAAAAAGTTGGCATTAGTGTCTTGACAATTTTCAATTTTTACCTGTCAATGAGGTTGATTTGGCCTTGTTCGTGTGATGCACAGGTTTGCTATACCCATCCTATGTCTTAGTGCTCCAAGTGAAACCTTCCATTACACACCAATAAAATTGATAAGAGTGTGAAATAAATTGACCAAAACTGTGGCTGCATACCAGTGTTAAAAAGGAACCAAGCCCGTCTGAGCAAGGAAACCAGAAATTGGCCCAGGGCAGAAAGCAGGGAAGAGCAACCAGTCAGGTGCTCATCAGCCCACCTTCCCTGGCAGGCTCATCTGTTAAAGGAGATCGAGACCATCCTGGCTAACACTGTGAAACCCCATCTCCAATAAAAAATACAAAAAACTAGCCAGGCAAGGTGGCCGGCGCCTGTAGTCCCAGCTACTCGGGAGGCTGAGGCAGGAGAATGGCGTGAACCCGGGAGGCGGAGCTTACAGTGAGCTGAGATCCAGCCACTGCACTCCAGCCTGGGTGACAGAGCGAGACTCCGTCTCAAAAAAAAAAAAAAAAAAAAAAAAAAGGCTACTGTCACATGCAAACGTGTGTTCATCTGATCGCTGAGACAGTGCTGAGGCTTGGCTTACTGCCTCTTGCAGATCTCAGAAGAGTTAGCCTCGCTGAAATCTCTAGGTGAGTTTTCAATGGCACATTTTATGTTCTTTGCTAGTTCTGACATGTCCAAATATTTCTCACCAACTTGTGGCTGAACGCAAGCCATCATGACAAGCCCCAGAGGTGCCTAGCTAAGGCATGAATCACATAATGTCTATATTGACATTCTACAAAGTCCTCAGGGGTTGTTGTGGATGTGCATGTGAATTAATGTCCTTATAAAACCTAGCTCAGTATATTATTATTCAAACTTGATATCCAGTCTGTTAATAATTATTGGCCTGCAAGGCAATAAAGAATGTGCTCATTTATCGATGGAGGCCTTAACACTGCAATTGTGTGTCTTAAATTGTTACCTTTTAACTTAAGATCCAGTTCTTATGGAAATTGAGGGAGCTCTACTGTGCTTTAATCATTAATTGAGCAAACAAATATTTATTGACTACATACAATATGAGGGTCACTATACCAGGTTCTGGGATATGACTTTCAACAAGGCAGATGTGGTGTCATCTACAAGTAGGTCAGAGTTTAATGAAGTGGTGGAAATACACTAGATTGACTGTCATAAGACTCGGATTGTACTTTTAGATTCTTCACAAACAGCATGGCACAGATCACTGCTTCTCCATTCATTAAGAGGAAGTAACTTACCTGAAGATAAAGAGATGAGCCTCATTTCTCCCCAGAAAAACAAATAAGAATTGGGCTGTTGTAAAAATTTCCATTTTTCTTCTCACTACCTGCATAACCTTAAACATATTATCTCACCCTAATTTTTTTCATCAGGAAAATGTGAATGATGATAATAGTCCTTATTCAGTTGGATTACTGAGGATATTAGATGCTCTCGATATATCACCTAGACTATTGTGCTTGGCATACAGCGTTTGGTAAGTGTTTGCTTTTATTATTCTGAAACTAAAGTAGTTGTTACATCTCTAGCAATTTAATTCAGCACACATTAATTGAAGCCCCACAATGCTTGTGGCATGTATGAAATAAGACTCACTTCCTTTTCTCATTAGGATATTCACTATCTAGGGTGAAGGTCAGTACTTCTAGCCAAATAATTAAATCACCATTATATTGTGCTTTCAGAAATAGAGTTATATATAATGTTATTTTTGTGCAAAGATGTGTGAAAAAATCAAGTTTACCTAGACAAGCAATTATACAAACATTGTGAAAGATGCGATCACTAAAACTTTAACAGATGAATAATTCATCAGGGAAGAATCTAAGATACATTCTAAGCCATCTCCATTACACTTTCTCTCTCACACTCTCCCACACATACATACATGTACACATGCATATAGTAACACTATAAACATTAGATAACATTCAGAATTTATGTCTTAACTCTACCCTCTTTCCATTAATTTCTCGTTGCCAGGGAATATAGATTAGAGGGCTATAATCAGACTTAGGTTTGATTTCTGGATCCTTTTATGTAAGTCTAATATCTCCCAATATTGGATATGAATATGCATAAGAATGAAACCAGACATCTATTTCTCTACATGTACAAATATCAGCTCAAAATGAATTAAAGACTTACATATAAAACCTCAAACTATAGAACTAATAAAAGACAACTTAGGAAAAACACTTCGGAATTTTGTTCTAAGCAAAAATTTTATGGATAAGACTTCAAAAGCTTAGGCAACAAAAGCAAAGATAGTAAATGCAGTCTTATCAAACTATAAAACTCCTGCACAACAAAGGAAACAAGAGAGTGGAGAGACCCCTATAGAATGGGAGAAAATGTGTGCTAACTATTCATCTGACAATAGATTAATATCCAGAATATACAAAAAAAAAAAAACTCAAATAAGTCAACAGCAAAAAGAAACCCCACAAATAATTCCATTAAAAATGGGCAAAGTATCTGAATAGACTTTTCTCAAAAGAAGACATACAAATGGCCAAAAGTATACGGAAAAATTCTTAACATCACTAATCATCAGGGAAATACAAATCAAAACCACAATGAGATGGCTTTGTTGGAATGACTCTTATCAAAAAAGTGAGAAATAACAAATGTTGGCAAGGATGTGGAGAAAAGAGAACTCTCATACACTGCTGGTGGGAATATCAATTAGTACAGATATTATGGGAAACAGCATGAGATTTTTCAAAAGACTACAACTTGAAATACTATATGATCCAGTAATCCTACTACTGGGAATTTATCTAAAGGAAAGAAAATCAGTATATCAAAGAGATACCTGTGCTCACATGTTTATTGCAGCACTCTTTACAATAGTCATGATATGGAGTCAACTTAAGTCTTTATCAACAGATGATTGGAGGAAGAAGATGTTCATATATGCACAGTGGAATACTATTCAGTCTTGAGAGAATGAAATCCTGTCATTTACGGCAACACGGATGAACCTGGAGTACATTCTGTTAAGTGAAATGAGTTGGACACAGAAATATAAATATCACGTGTTCTCACTCATATGTGAAAGATAACAAGTTTAGTTCCTAAAAATAAAGAGTAGAATTGTGGCTGTTTAAGGCTGAGAAGGGTAGGGAGGAGGGAAGGATAAGGAGAGGTTGTTTAATGGATACAAAATTATAGCTAGAAGGAGAAGTCTAAGGTTTTATAGCATTATAAGGTAATTATAGTTAATAAAAATTTATTGTATATTGTCAGATAGCTAGAAGAAAGGATTTAGAATGTTCTCTACACAAGGAAATAATTAATCTTTCAGGAGATTGATATGCTAATTATCTGGATTTGATCATGACATTATATACATGTATCAAACTATCAACCTGTAACTCATATGTGCAATTATTTTGTATCATTTAAAATTTTTTTAAAACTAGAGTAATTAAAATAAATTATCGTCTAAAATATAATAGATGTATGTGTCTGTGTGTTTAAGGAAATAGTCATGAAGCATTAGTTATGTATCAGATTATATTCTTGATCCTGTAGATTCTGCATACTTGGGTGTTAGTATATGTTCTAGCGTCTTCACATTGCCTGTGTCAGTGCATGCTGAGTTCATCGTAAATTTTTATTAAGTTCTTGCCAGTTTTTACATTTCTGTCTTCTGTTTTTCTCTTCAGGTACATGGAACAGAGGCTATTAGGAAATTTGCCTTGCAATTAAAATTTAAGCAAAGAAACAACTTGTCATCTATCTGTTTACCCCTAACAGATGCTTATACACATATGCATGGGCTTGGAGAAGATGATATTCATTTAAAAACAATATAATAACGACATGTACAGAACCATCTAGCTCCAAAACCTTTCAAGTGCTATATCCATTTTTAAGGACATATTTATCAGTCTAGTACTACTTTGTAACAGTACAAAAGTATGTTCACATTATTTTTCTAAAGGAGCTTAGTTCCTAGAGGGAAAAATACACTCTTATCAAAGTTTCATAGTAATAATTAACACACCTTACATGATGTTTGTGAGACTCAAATAAGGAAAATAATGGAATATGCTATATAAGAGCAATATATTATTATCCAAATTTTCTTTCTTTTTCTCTCCCTCTGTCTTTCAAACAACTCATAATCTGCCCTGGTTCTTTAAATTAACTAGTTTAATTGTAGAATATTTTGTTCACATAATTTATTCTCATTAATCACATAATTTATAAATCATAAAATATAATGATGGTGGTAATAATAGAAACAATGGTCTAAAAGTGTGTTAAAAGATCTAATCTTCACACTGCACCCTTATGAAGCAGGTTAATAGACAATAGATGGCTTGCTTAATTGCACATAGAAATGACTGCCTGGGCCAAGGATTCAAATCTGGGGCATCCAGACAGAAGTCCTGTTCTCTTGATATTCATTCTATACTGTTTAAATAAAACCCATTTTAGTCACATTAATCATATAAAAAAATATTTGATTGTTAACCTATTACCACTCAGAAGAATGAGCTTTCATATTTGACTATATGATTTATGATTACCTGGGACCAATTTATGGCTTTTCACTCAAAATAGGTGATAACATAAGCTGTTTGTGCAAAATGAATTAGAGAATTCTTGGAGGATTAGTGTTTCTTCTAGCCCTTCTGACCACCAATCCAAGCACAGTTATAAGTAAACACATTTTTAAAAATGATGAGGCAAGAACTCTTTTGGCATATCATTTCCCTTAATTAGTCTGCCAACAAGCATAAGTGCCTGCTCTCAAAGCCTGAGTAGCAGTTAACCCACAGTAGCACCAAGTTCTAATGCAAGGTTTGACCTTGCCCTTATTGCTCAACATTCTATAGGTGATGACAATGAGTTGAGTCCTTTGATGACATAGATTATTTACCTAAAGTCCTTCCATCGAAAGCTTAACAACGTAATACAGAGTTGCATGAAGTGCTTTGCAGCCCTGTTGTCCAAAAAAAAAATACACTGTCCACAATGTCCTGGAAAACTGTTAACACATTGTTAGTAGTTTCCAAGCAAGGATATCGTTAAACATATTTCATGTTAATGTGGTCTAGCTCCATGGCAATTTTCTCCTAGTAAAGAAATATGAGGTTCTTAAAAGGTTTAAGCAAATAATACAGAGCGGGCTTGAAACACTCACAAGTCATGAATTGAACTTTCACTCCTTGTAGTTTAATAACCAAATAATACATTTTATGACTAATTACAGAGAAATTTTGTATGTGTTGACTTCCAGTGGGTCACATTTTTTATAGATATATGATATTAAGAAATTAAGTAAGAGGTATCACTATTTCACGTACATTTAGCTGGAAGTTTTTAAACAAAATTAAGAGGTAGAATGTGATTGCTTGTTCACTCTACAGTGAGTTGTTAATCAGCAGAAGTTAATAAGATTCAATTAAGAATTAAATGCTTATGAGAAATTTAATAGTGTGTTCTTACAAAAAAATAAATAAAAGAATTTCTTTGTAACAGTAGTATAGAGATAAATAGTTATCGGGCCTCAGGCATGATGACATAAACTAACCCAGTACCAGAGTTAAGAAGAAATTTCATTGGTGTGGCTATTTTTCTCAATTCGGGGCATCATGGCGAGTTTATTCATTTCTTCTAACACATCCATCATTAGATGCAGGAGGAAGCAGGATGCTCGACTAGATGGACCATTGACCAGTTCTGGTATATAAATTCCTGTTTAGAGGCTATAGAACTCTCCAAATTCTAAAATTCGACAGGATTTTTTTTTCTTGACTCTGGAGACTAAATCATGCCTTTGACCAAAGGAGATAGATTTATGCTGCTGAAAAGGAATGCACCCTCTGCAGCAGAGGAGAGAAATTCTACACCACCCAGAGGAGTGTGTCCTCATTTTATCTGTTAGTGATTTCAAAGCCACTGTATTATTTTTCCCCCAGAGAGTTTGTTTGTGTTGTTAGTTTGGTTCATATCACATCTTTTAGATTTGAGGGGTTGAATATATAAAAATTGAGTATTTGGCCCAACTTCTGAAGCTTTAGAGAGAATAAATCCCTTCCAATATGAGTGTTAAATGAGCCACAGCACTGATTTATTGTCTGCTAAACACTGGAGAATGTGGAGTATTTGTTAGGGAAACGAGGCAATGAGGGAAAACTGAAATGTTGACATGAAGGTTTTCATATTAAACTCTAGCATTTTCCATTAAGCAGTCATGCATTTTTTAGTGATTAAAACCGAAAATTGGAAGTAGAAACTTGCATCCCTATTTGCTACAAATAAATTAACTCTACTGTATAACTGGTATATCCTTGAGAACATTGTTAGAAGGAAAAATAGCACAATGGTAAGACAAAGTACACACACACAAATGAGTATTTAAGAAGACAGGTAGTAAATGTCTCAATGGATTGTTTTCCTATGAAATCAAGAATAAATTCTCAAGAGTCAAAGGATCTTAACATTTAGCTTTCCCAGACTCCTTATCTGGAATTTGAGTTCCTCTGCAATATTCACTCATTTAACACTCAATCTGCCTTGCTCTTACTGACGTTCAAGAATAGCTAATGGCTAGGCACAGTGACTCATGCCTATAATCTTAACACTTCAGGAGGCTGAGGTGGGAGGATCATTTGCAACAGGAATAGCTAACTATATTGACAACATTTTTCCTTAAGGAATTATGTACATGCACAACTATCTCATTTCTTGATGAGACATCTCTGTTGTAATAAAATTATTATCAATATTAAAGGAAAGTTAACATCCTTCTTATTTAGTGTTTACTGTGCACCAAGGATTGGTCATTTTCTGAGTATTTAATCAAATAAACAAAACAACCCTTTAAAATCAGAAAGACAAACCTCTTCCTCAGCTATGGATTTGCAGTGTCTATGTGGCACTTTTGACTAAAACAGCAAACCTTGTGTTTGTGGACAAAAGAGAAATGTTTATAGGGTTCAGCTATATCACACACCTAGGTGATATAAATGCACAAACAAGAGTGCATTTGAAGTGAAGAGACAATAAATAGACAATGGGCATAAACGGAAAACTAGAGGCAGAAAAAAACATTAAAAAAACCATTGCAATGCTATAGGAAAGAGTTCACTCAAAACAAGTCAAGGACAGAGGAAGTATACAAAGGGGTGAAGAATGCAAGAGACTTCTCAGTGATGAAATAAATAAACTGATGCAGGCTTTACTCTATAAGAACCATGTGATATATTGAAAAGCGTATGAGCTTTGGAATGACTGGAATAAAATTAATTCTCATGTGAATCTGAGCTCTATTATTTGCATTCTGTGTAAATTTAAAAAAAAAGAAAAAGAAAAAACTACTAAATTTTGTCTCAGTCTCAGATTCTTTCTTATAAAAGGTTGTAAATAATATGGGATCTCCCAATATGGAGATGCTAGCACAGAACTTAATACAGAATGGCTACTAAATGAGAGACACACATCATTGTTAACTATTCTAGTAGAAAACTTTGGTTTTCTCTTTTAGACTTTATTGGTGGTAAAGAACACCTTATCTTGTTTACTCCTTATCCTTCTCTATTACCCTGCTAAAAATTCACCTTTTCTATCTTCTCCTGCCATCTTGCACATACATACAGTACCCATTAATCATTAAGGATTAGAATTATGAATCAGGATCAATATAAATCAAATATGAATTACTACAGAAGTGCTTATTAGTACAGTCTTACTCTATTACACATACAGCTAATAGAGATAATGCACGTGCAATAATTTTTGACTTAATATGAAAGCTAATTATTGAAATTATATTTCCAAGATAATTTTTTATGAACTATCACAGACTTAGGTTGCAACCAAAAGGCACATTATATCATTACTCCAGGTTCAATACTTCATGAAACAGCATTAGTTCTTTGCAGAGAGTAAGTACTTTCTGCAGAAAAAAATGGTTGAAATTTATATTTTAAGATTTCTCATGGTCTATATTCTTTCCCTGGTGGGTGACACTCAATGAACACTCCACCTTCTTAACGACCATATCTTTATGGTAGAAGCTGGGTAGAAGGATGACAAATACCTTAACTGCACATCTTATGTTCAGGGAATTCTGTGAGGATTCCATTAAAATAGTTCCGCCTTAAAAATGGCTAAGGGCAAATCCTATGATAGAATTAGTGTTCTCTTTCAGCTTTTCGCCACAATTTACATTCATTCATTCAACAAATTTTCTGAGCTTCAAAAACATATTTGCATCAAATTGGAATAGTTATTATAATATAAAATTAACTACTTTCAAACCCTGGTGCTCATCTGTCACAATCCAGGCAAATTTAACCCTTTTCTTATGTGTTTCTTGATTCAATAGAAAAAAATTCTTCCTTTCTTTGTCCTCCTTTGGAAGTAATTGATGTATGTCTTATTTTGCCTATTATATTCTGCCTTTCACTGCAATTGGGGATATTCATCTCTCAATAACAGATTATGCACTCTTAAGGATTTTGCGCCACTCAGTTTCCCATATAGCTTGACATTATATCTTGTAAGCATAGGGGCTCGATAAATATGTGGTGAATTGAATTGATCTGAGACAAATCACATTCCATAGCAATGTGCATCGATCTTCAGTAGAGAGATTATACAGAAGAAAGACAATTTAAGCAAATCATTCTTTCAAAAGCCTTAACCTTGACCATAGCTAGCCCCTTTTTGATGGTTAATTTTATGTGCCATCTTGCCTGCACACAGGCGCCTAGATATTTCATTAAACATTGTTCTGGTTGCATCTATGAGGATGTTTCTGGATGAGATTAACCTTTGAATACAGATTGAGTAAAGCAGTTTGCCCTCCCCAATGTGGGTGGAACTCATCCAATCCCTTGAAGGCCTGACTAGAACAAAAGGTGGAATAAGGGAGAATCCACTCTCTGACTGACTGTGTTTGAGCCTGGACATGAGTGTTCTTCTGCCTTGGAGCTCAGACTGGAATTTACTTAGATCATCAGCTCTTCTGGTTCTCAAGCCTTTGAACTCAGACTGGAAATACACCATTGGCTCTCTTGGGTCTCGAGTTGCCCATTGCAGATTGCAGGTTTTGGGACTTCTCAGCCTTTGTAACAATGTAAACCAATACCGTAAGCATATAAGCCATATATATATGCATATATGCTCCTAATTAGTTGTTTCCTTGGAGAACTAAGACTAATACACCTTCATAATAAGTTTATCAATCCAAGAAACGAGAAAATTGTGCTTAAAATGGACATGCTACATTGACCTATGTACTCTCGTCTCCATTGTCACCTTAAAGTGTTGAAAATGAGAACAAAGAGTCAACTATGATGCTTAAATCATACATTATCTATACCTGGACATTCAACTGACATAAATAACACATTTTTTGCATGACCTTCAGGGATGCCCCTTGTCTTGTCACATTAAGAATAAATAAGCACCCAACATTCTAGGTGCCCCACTTCCCCCTTACTGCCTGCCAGCTACAGCTAACATAACCCCAAGGGACAGTGATCACCCTAAAAGAAATTCATTACAACTTATAAGTTGGGGTCTGAAATATTTTATCTGGAAAAATCTATCATATAATACCTTCAGACTGCTTGCTTATTTCTCTTTAGAAAGTACAAATAACTTCAAACATAATCACTAATAACGAGATAGATGAGAAAAGTGGCAACAGAAAAAGAAAACACCCTCCCGTCAACCTCACGCCTACGGAATTAACAAGACAAATCAGGAAATTATTTATATGAACTAAGGTTAAAGAATAAAAGTGGCATTTTGGCCTCATTGTACAAACGATGCCACAATAAAACCCAGGTAAATCAATAAATAATCACACACATCAATTGTGTAGAAGAGAACATATACTGCAAATCACTTAATAAGACAGTTTTAATCATCAGGAATGGTGACCTTCATTTTCTTACATTTTACTTAAATTCATTCTATTTTGAAAAATTTTGCATCCTGTATGAGCAACTAGCTTCAAAAATACAATTAAACTTTTCAAATGCCTCAGGGAGTATGTCCTTTTCCTATCCTCCCACCATAAAATTAGAAACGGAAGGCGATGGCTGTTTAGCTGACAGGATCCCTGTGGGTGACTGGAAAGTTGCTGGGGAGGAACAGAGGAGACATTACCTCTATTAGGAAGGTCACCGTTATTTTGAAGGAAATGGGTTTTTGCCTCAGTGCCTATAATACTAATGTGTAGATCCAGGAGCTATACATTGACTTAGCATTTCAGGAAAGTACAAGCCATGCCAGTGTGATACATTGACATAGAATGCCAGGAGACACCTATTCAGATTTATCAATATTTACTCTAATACTCTCTAGAGTCAAGCTACTTAAACATTAAAGTCACATATATCCATGTAACTAAAGAAAAAGACTTTCTATAAAGCACTAAAGGACCATATCTAGTTCTTTATTTTCTCTTGCCAAAATCATAAAGTTTGTGTAAAGATCAATTGAAAGAATACAGGGCAAACTGTCATAAAAAGATTGGAATTATTATAATCATAAATTATTCCTCTGATGACTGTTGCTGTGGTATAGTTTGTTCTATACAGCACTATAATGAGGCAGGATTCTATGACTGTCAAGTTTTTTGATCAATAACGATAACGAACTAAAGTAATTCACATTATCATTACATGGAGCTCTTCCAAGACCCAAACATTGTTTATTTCACTGTGAATGCAGACTTGGGTATTTTGCGATGTTAGAATAGCCAGTTAATTTCCCAAACACTATATTCATTTTTAAAAGAAAGGAGGAGGGCTTTTGCCTTGGGATCAACGATAGTAATCTCTAGATTCAGATTCTAACTCTACGAGTTAGTTTTCACTCTGACCCACGTTCAGCAACAAAAATATACTCAAGACACCTGTTGCAAAGATGCAAATCTATCTTGATTAATAAAATTGTCACAAATATTAAGCTACGTGTATAACCTGCTTTTAAAATTCATTGCTCTTTGTTTTACTTCCTTTGGCTAAACAAATACCAGTCCCCTACAGATGTATAGATTGGATTGACAAATTCAATGAGTGACAGGTACTGATGTATATGTTAGCTTACAGTATGTACTGGAAAAATATAAATGATGAGAGTGAGAAAAAATACTTCTAAGTTTAATATAAAAAGGGCTTTCTTTCAAAGTTAGTTATTCCATTCTTCTTTTCTTTGGAGTAATTTCCAGTCATTGTTGGGTGGGGTGATTGAGAAGAATTGATTATTTAAATAGGACTGCATCTTTGGAGGTTGCACTTAGGGCAAAATGAATATTGGATATCCTGGTAATGGAAGCTCTCCCTAAGGGTATTTGCATTTTCTTTCAGAGTAGGTTAAGTGCCATGATTAATACTCTGAGTAAGTATCATCTGCTATGTTATCAAAAGACATGAACAACTTGACATAGAAAGATGATAATTCACATTCTAAATACAAACTAAATGTAGTTTTAGCCCTTTTCCAAGGCTAGGGTACATCAAATGCTGCTTGAAGTTTGACTCAACAGACAAATTGTCCCTTTCTTCTTTTCCTCCCTGCTCAGATTGTTATCTGGGAGAGAATCATTTGCAGGAAGATAATAACTTCTCAGAAAGGAGAAACTGCACAGAAGATCCAAAGGTTCAACTGTTCCCATATGTACTGGACTTCAGATTCATTCTGGTTCTCAGGAAATAGGTAGATCTCTGTTTCACAGCAATTTTCAGAGGCATTTGGGGGCTGTCTGGCTGCTATGAGCCAGTAGCTGCTGTGTATCTGCAGGAGGAGGTCATCTTGCAGAGGAGTAGAGATGTTAGCTTTGCAGGGAAATAAAGAAAGATAAAGAAGGAGCTAGTCTGCCTTGTGTATGTCATTTATCCCTTCCTTAGATTGGCAAACAATTTTCTTTCAAGTAAAGGGAAATAATACATTTCAACATTGTCAAACATATTTATCAACATATTTATATGCAATCTGAGTCGTTCATAATGATTTTCCTTTCTCCAGGCATTGGCAAACGTAGATAATCAATGTTACTCAGTGACTGCAAATAGTTTTCTCAAAAGGCTGTCTTCTCTTTTCAACAGAGGTTGTCAAACTACCAAACAGTAATGCTCAGTGTAGCAAAAATATCACTTAATTGACTAATTACAAATTAACACTTTCTAGGCATCAGTAATGTTAGAAAGCTTTAATGGTTGTAGTAGTTTATTTTCCTTAAAGACAGCCCAGGATTCATTAAAGAAGTCACTTGCTTATATAATACCACTTAGCAGATATTTTCTCTTTCTTCATGCAAACTTGGGATTCTTAGTATCAAGCAGATGTCTTGGGGACAAAAGCAGTAATCTGAAATATTATTACATTTCTTCAAAACAAAACAGAATGAAATTTGAGGAATAAAAATATGCATATATATAGTAAAATAATTAACAAATGAGTAGAAGGGTGATGATTTACAAAAGCGTAAAATAAGTATTAAGATTTCAGTAATTCATAAAGAATGAAGATAATATAGGGAGTCTGGCTAGAGTACAGACCATTGAAAAGTTCCTGGTTTGTTTCAAGATTAAATAACTTCTCAGAAATCAGTATGCAGTTCTGATGCTTTTCCCCCATACCGCGATACACCCACCACTTCATTATTTATAGAGACCTAGGCCGTATGATTGAATATGACTCTGTTCCCAGATCTAAAACTTCTGGGGATGGCTGATCAATTCCAGCATTTCTAATACTCTAAAGCGCATACTCTAACCTAGCATCACACCTGGTTTGATCCCAGACTCCATGGGTTCCTAGGGTTCTTTTGAAAGAAGGGTAGAGCAGCTGGTGGAGAAAGCTTGATTCGCATCCAATGGGAACATTTTTATTTATATTATTAAAATCTACACGTTAAACTTCTGAAATTTAAGGTGACGTCAAACTAAGATGAGATGATAAATCCTGAGGGAAAAGCATACATTGTCAGAGATTTTACTCTTACGATGCAAAGCTCCTTAGAGCTTAACAGCATTAGTGTTGTCATAAGAAAACCTTGGTCATGGCTTTGACATTTACCAGCTGTATGACCTCAAACACGTGATTTAATTTTTGTCTCAGTTTCTTCTTCTGTACATGGGAATAATGATTCACAGGACATTTTCTGATGATTACATAAAGTGATGATCACAATGCTACCATATTTTACATGTTCAAAAATAGTAATTATAATATTTTTATAATAATAATAATAATAATGATTTTTAAGGACTTTAAGGAATTATATGGGAATGTTTCTCCCTATACGACTAGCTCAGTGTGATTCTTGGGGCAGTAATTAGAAGATCATTTTAGCTGGAAACTACATGATCTTCTGCTGCTGACAACTGTTTTCTCATCACTACTTTGCTTTACATTTTTAACTTTGCCTTCAGTAGGTACTTGCCTGCTGACGACGCTATTTCTTAAATAACAGATGAACTTGAAGAATGATGACCGACTTTATTTAATGATTTTTACTCGGTTTTCTCCTCAATTTTGCTTCCACCTAAACTCATGGCCCTCATTTCCCCATGATATGCTTAATTGTAAAAGTTTCTCCAACCCCTGTCAGACTGCACAATCACAATCCAATAAATGGAAAATAAATTTAATAAGTCAACAAGTGACCTTTACTGTATGTCCCAGACACTGCTCTAAGGACTGCTCTAAGCCTCAGTGACAAGACAAGATGAGCATTCCCTCCCTGACATCCCTCATGAAGAACGATTGCGATTTTCAAACGGAACTTCTTTATCGTTGTCAACTATAGTCAAGTATGCTTTGAATGAAGATGTTAGATCCATTTTTCATTATTTCCTCTCAGTGCAACATTTATTTACCTTCAGAAACTTTTTAATGATAACCTTTTCCAGAAGATCCTTGTTCATATTTCTCTAAAGACGGAGTTTTCTCTAAAGACGGAGTTTATACGTAGCAGTGCATGCTTAGATCTACCCAAAAACCAATAAAGCAAAACAAGAAAAACAACAACAACAACAACAACAACAACAAAAAAAAACCTATGCAGAATCACAACCATTAAATTTTCACCTAATCTCAGACTTAACTGAAAAGGTATATTTTCTACTATATGGATAATGGAATTTTGCACAGACCCGCAAATTTTACTGCTGAGGAGTGAAGGTAAAGGGGCGAAGGGAAAGATTCAGGGAGGTATAAACTCCTTCCTTAGGAAACTTAAAGGAAGTGCTTGAGAACCAATGATTTAATAAAATCAAGCATATCAGTACATTCAAAAGAATAAAAGTTAAATGAAATGAGAAAGAGAAGAGGGTTTACATCAAATACTGCATTCATTTATATGGCAACTGAGAAATGTATCTCCATTGAGAAATTTGATATCCTTAAAATCAGGCCCTCTCACTATTCTAATTTTCCTAATATTAATTTAGTTTGGTCAAAAATTTAGGTCAAAAAAACTTGTCAAAATAATTTACAATCAGACAATGAGGATTTTTTAATTAGCCTCAAGGCAAAGAATGCTGTATTTGACTGCACAAGCTGCTTGGGAAGGTAGTCACGGATTGACTCACAGCTGAACCCTGGGCATTCAGTGGGCATTGTGACACCACTGGATACTAAAATGATTAGATAAACGAGGTGGAAAATACAGCAATGGCCCATAAAGAAAAGGGAAACAGAAAACACTTTATTTTTGAAAATCTGTTAGCATCTTATTTGCAGCAAAAATTATCACCCACTGATTATTTTAGTATAATTAGGATGCTAAGGTTTAAGTTATCAAGATCAATAAATAGAGATTGAAAAAATAATTATGTTCTCCCAGTTTCGCCCAGTATCTTCAGTCAAGCAGGTAATAGGGAAAAAAGAAGAAATACAAAGTATTTTCTTACATTCTTCTTATCTGACTTGTTTTAAAATTAAGGTGAAATAGAACTCTAGTCACAAGATGTTTAGAACTAAATGAGCTTACGTGCCACAGCTATGTCATATTATTTTGAAGGGAAAGGTAATTATTATTGTGACAGGCCCATTTCCTATTATCACTAATAATCTAAAATTATATATTGTTGTCATGTAATTATTATCTACCAAAAAACAGCCAGTAGTGTGTTAAACTGACACTGAGAACTCCTTGTTATGCTCCAACTCCAAGGGCAAATTGTCTTGAATTACATTCATACTGTTTATTTTATTCATTATTCAATTGTTTGTTCAACGTCCCAAAATGAAAGATCTCACAGAATTTCTAAAAAAGTCACTGCCTTTCAACAAGTTATGCAATAGGTATTTGAGCCAATCATGTCTGTGTTATGATGCACACTGACTCTACCTGGGTATATTTTACACTCTCTAAGCCTAGATTACTCATTAGTAAAACGATGATAAACATTGTACCAAGTCACACAATTGTTGCAAAAATTATGGAATAAAAAGTACTTAGCAAAAAGCTCAGCCAGTGTTAAGTTTCATGAATCAATTTGATCCTAACAAAAACCCAGCACACTATGTGTATGCCCATGTGTGTATGAATGTGTGTGTGTGTGTGTATGTGTGTAAACTAACAAGGTGAAGTAAGGAAATTTAAAGGACCTAGATTAACCAAGATTATTCTGAAGAAGAGCAAAGTTGAAAGATCTATAATACCACACAGTGATTTAGTATAACACTATAATAGTAAATATATTATGGTATTGGCTCAAGATACGGAAATAAATAAAAGAAGATTGAGTCTAGAAATAGACCCCCACACATATTGTCACTTGATTAATAACAAAGACGTCACTACAATTCAGTTGTGGAAAGGATGGCCTTTTATACAAATGATGCTAGGATAATTTGAAAAACTGAATCTTGAGGCCCTAACTCTCATCATACACAAAAATATTCAAGATTAATCATAGATTTAAATGTAGCAATTAAAATAACAACGTTTCTAAGAGAAGACACAGCAAAATATCTTCATGACATTGGAATAAACAACTTGCAAGTAACCCTGAAAGAAAAAAATAAATTGGATTTTATTAAAATTAAGAATTTCTTCTCATCAAAAGATCGTTAAGAAAGCAAGAAGGTAATTCAAAGACTGAGAAAAATACACTTTCAATGTATATATAAAATAAATGATTTATATACAGAATATATAAAAAAATTCCACCATAAAAGAGTAAAAAAAAAAAATTGAATCAAAATTAGGCAAAAACATGAATGGCACTTCAAAATACAGGATATCCAAATGGCTTTTGAGCACAACATATTTATTCATCAGAAGAAAACAAATTAAAACCTTAGCCTGTACCATTCCTACCACCAAAATGGCTAGTATCAACAAGTCTAATGGCGCCAAGTAGCAAGGACATGAAGCTCCTGGAATTCGACTGCATTGTTGGTTGAAGTGTGAATTGATATGGGCAGACTGAAAAATATTTGGAATTATCTATTAAAGCTAACTAAAGGTATGCCTACCATATGATTCATCAATATCGTTCTTAGGTATATAGCCAAGAAAACAATGTGTTAATATCTGTAAGTAAATACAAATATCCAAAAGAGTTTTTTTTTTTTCAAGTAATAGTAACTTTGTACAAGAATGTCCTTTGTTGTGCCACTGCACTCCAGCCTGGGTGACAGAGCCAGACTCCATCTCAAAAACAAACAAACAAACAAAAAACTCCTTTTTTAAAATAAATCCCAAAACTGAAAACAACCAACTATCCATTGACAATAGCATCTATGTAATTCTTTGTTCATAAAGTGTAATATGAAACAGCAATAAAAATTATAAACTACCGATGTACACAGAATAGACACTATGTTGAATAAAAGAAGCTGGGCAAAAAAGTACATATTGTCTGATTCTATTTATATTAGGTTCAAGAAGAGGTGAAACTAACAGAGGCTATAGGGAGGATAAGTTCTTGAGATGAAAGTGACATACGTGCCATGCTGGAAATTTTCAACACTTTTATCTCAGTAGTGATTCTCAGCGACGTATATTTGTACAATGTATTTGTATTTAACATTACATATTTTATTATTTAATTGCCCCTACCTCAATAAAATGTTTTTAAAATAAGTTATTATATAGCCACAATCACTAATCTGATTCTTCGTTTGAATGAAGAGAATGGGTTATTCCTGGTGGGTTCACCAGTTCTTCCCTTGGGGCACTCTGCCAAAAGGTGACTGTGAATTTGATTAACACAGTTTATAAATCACAAACCATAAATTGGGAAAATTCAGGTACTTTTCCCACATTCATTTCTATTGACAAACACCTGGCATTTGCTCTTTGTACCAAACATGGCAACATTAAAATTATAGAGGAAGAATGAGGGCTCAGGAAGAGAGAAGGAGGAGACAGGGGCAGTGGCTCACACCTGTAGTCCTACTACTTTGTGAGGCTGATTCAGGTGGATCGCATGAACCCAGGAGTTTGAGATCAGCTTGGGCAACATGGTGAAACCTCGTCTCTACAAAAATAAGAAAACTTAGCGAGGCATGATGGTGCGCACCTGTAGTCCCAGCTACTCAGGAGGCTGAGACGAGGGACTCACTGGAGCCCTGGAGGCCAAGCCTATGATGAACCCTAATTGTGCCACTGCACTCCAGTCTGGGAAAAGAGTGAGTCTCTTTCTCAAAAAAAAAAAAAAAAAAAAAAGAGAGGAAAAGATGTAAGAGGAAAAGAGGTATTTTTAAATCTATAGAGAATATTCTAAAGCTTGGTAAGAAAATAATATTACATATTACATACATGTATACATACATATACAGAATAATTGATTTTAACATTTTTAGAAGGTACCAGACAACAAATCAAGCAAAAACTTGTTAATTTAAATTTAAATTAAATTTAAAGCTTGAAAAGGAAGGAGACATTAAAGTGATACTTGAAGAACATGTTTGTTAACTTAAAAAACCAATGAAAACCTACAGTGAAAATAATATATATGATAATATAGTTTAATGGGTGATTTGATACAAAATTAATTTGTAGAAAAAATAGACATGCTATGTAAACAACAATCACTGAGAAATATTAAATAGAATTTGAAATAATAAAATATTTGGTAACAAACTTAAGAAGAAATATGCAAGATTAATATTAAAAATGCATATACTGCTCTTAGAAGACACAAACAGAAACTTAAAAGCTAAGATAAACGATGGTGTGTATAAGATAGTTCACACAATGGAGTTTCTCACATTAAACTCTAATTAACAAAGTCAAATGAAGATACCAACAAACTCCCTTTCTGTAAAATGGCAAACTTATTCTATCATATTATGACTAAATAAGAAAGAAGAGACAGAAGCATTCTAAACATAAATATTAACGAGAACTAGCTTTCATTTGTATTAAAACATGAGCAAAAGCTGCAATAATTAAAATAATATCGCACCAGTTGAAAAATGGACAAACAGATCAATAGAACAATACAGGATGTCCAAGAAATATGCCAAATTCATACAGGAATTTAGTACATGATATGGTAATAATAAAATTTCAAGTTACTGGGAAAAAAGAAAAATCTTTTAATACATGATTTTGGGGAAAAGGGTAGCCACTAGTAATAACAATTGAATTTCTACTACCCACCTTACTTCAAAATTACTTCCAGGAAGGAAAAAATGCCAATGTAATAGGATTAGAATAATATATGACAAATATTAATACTTTTGGGAGGGGAAGACCTTAATATGTTGGATGAGAAATTATCCAGATTCCATAAGTGGAAACACTGATATAATTAAATGTAACACTTTTTTGAAAGTCTGCATAGCAAAAACACACAAACAATATTGAAAGACAACAAATTTGGTGAATAATTTACAGCTTATACCATAATTCTTTAATTTAAAAAAAGCCTCTAGATATCAAGAAGAGAATTGTCTAAAACCAAATAAAAAATTGGCAAAAAATCAGAACTGATAGTTCATAGAAAAGCAAAAAAAGAAAAAATTACTTCTAAAAATATGAAAAGTTACCAAATCTCCTTCATAAAAAATGAAAAAAACACATAAGCTACAATGTAATTTTTTATTTGCTAGCAAAAATTGAAAAGATTATTAAGCCAGTGTTTATAATGGTTTTGGAAAACAATATTTTCACTTAATCCTTTTTGGAATCTAAATTTGAATAATTTCCATGGAAACTTACATTTTAAAAATACCGTTCTACTAGTAAGTTGCCCTACAGATATACGTGCTCCTTGATTAAATGTTGTTTCTATAGCAATAGTAATTGAAGCATCAGATGTTATAACAAAAAAAAAAAAAAATTGAAATACTCATCAATATGGGGATTGTTACATAAATGCATATAAATTATGGTATACTCATTCAATGCAACAATCATTTATTGGAATTATGAAATTAATGTAAAGACTGAGATACTTTTATATGAACTAATCTGGAAGGATCTTTAATTCTTATCGTCCAGTGCCAAACATCAAAGGGCAGAATGGGTGTTACATACGCAGAAGATGATATAAGAAGTTGAAAGGCTGAGTGTGGTGACTCACACCTGTAATCCCAGCACTTTGCGAGGCTGAGGCAGGTGGATCACCTGCGGTCAGGAGTTCGAGACCAGCCTGGGTAACCTGGTGAAACCCTGTCTCTATTAAAATCATTTAAAAAATTAGCTGGGTGTGGTAGTGGGCACCTATAATCCCAGCTACTTGGGAGGCTGAGGCAGGAGAATCACTTGAACCCGGGAGGTGGAGGTTGCAGTGAGCTGGGATTGCACCATTGCACTCCAGCCTGGGTGACAGAGCGAGACTCTTAAAAAAAAAGAAGCTGAAAACAAGCGCCTCTAAAAAAGGAGGCCAGACAGTTCATTGAGAAGCATAACCTTTTAAATTCCTTGCCAATTAATTGTATTGCCAGCTAAAAGTATTTTTTTCTAAGTTAAATATTTTTTATCAGCCAAGAAATAAACTATTAAAACATGTTTGTTAAAACACAGTAGATTACCGCGTATGTAAATCTCCAGTCTGTCTCAGAACCTCCATTAAGAATGGGTAATTATTTTTAAAATCATAAATCCACACAAATGAAGAGAATGAATGGGAGAGAATCATTTGGGTATCATGAGATATAAAGAAAATGTTGGAAATTGGAAAACAGATGAATAGATGGTTAGAAAGCCATTCAAAACTGAAGCTCACGCCTCCATAAGTAGAGTCGAAATTACAATTCACACCCAAAACTCTGAAATGAGTTACAATTTGTAAAACCTATAAAAATAGACATATGGGGAACCTCCACTAAAAATGCCACATTTTTGCACTCTTATCTTTCTACATTGAAAGTCACCAGTTGACAAGCCAGGTTCCAATTTTTAAAGACCTCTCCAGAAACGGCTGGCCAAGGATTATTATATGTTTATGGAAAGCCTCTAAAATGAAAGAGGACAAACCAATTCTACAAAATAAAGGAACTTCAAGGAAACAGAGGCAATGCCTATGGCAGGAAAAGCCTATTAAAATACTATAATTAGTATCAGATAAGAAAACTATATTGCATCAATTGAGCAACTGAATATTTAAAATAAGCATTAAGATAACAAGAACGAACTCATAAAAATGGAAAATATGACAAAGATTTTTAAAATTATAAT
>NC_045439.1:20424760-20456886 GCF_002776525.5 Piliocolobus tephrosceles
ATTATAATCGACATTGGGAAAACCAAGTTGAGAAAACAGTAAAAAAAGAAAAAAGGCAAAGAGATATAAAATTGGAGGAGAATAAAACAATCAAATTATAACATAAACTCAGAATACAATTAAAAAGAGTTCTAGGAAGAGAGAACTGGAAACACTAAGAGGAAAATGTATACATCAAATGAACAAATAAATACAGTTTTTTAGTTCTGGAAGGGCACGAGTATTTAAATAAAAAGGGATTGCATAAAGCTCAGCAAAATGAACAAAAGGAGACCTACATCAGGTTACACCACATAGAAATGGTAGAAAACCAGGTTTAAAAGTTTCCAAATATTTCAGAAGAAAAAAAAGTTTTGGCTTCAAAAGATAACATCAAAAGATATATCACTTTGATGCAATGCTTTCAGAATTATTAGAAAAAATGATATCCATTCTATAATACTATACTCGGTACAAAACAATAATCATATGTGAGCATGGATTAACAAATTTTCAGACAATGTCTCAAAAACTATCCTTTCATGTGAGAGCTGCCCAGAAAACTGTGCAGAATGTACTCTGCCCTGCCTTAGGTGTGACTGTTCGAATTCTAGACTGCAGGGTGTATGGAATTCCTGGGTTTCTAAATCAGAGTGGTTCTGTTGCCATTTATCCTTTGTGAAGAAGTTACTAGGGAATGAGATTCAGTAAAAAAAGCAAAAATCCAAGGAAGAAAGAAAAACCGGTATCTAGGGAACAGTAGCGCCAGCCGGGCAGAGAGGAAAGGAATTCCCAGGATTGTAGTTAAGGAAAGTTTTCAGACTAGGATAACAGCTGTCCATTATGCTTGGAGAAAAGTCCATATTGGACAGGAAACTAGACCTCTTAAACTACAGTTTGTCTACAAGGAAAAAGTCGAATATGTTGATTCCCAGATGTGTTTTATCATTTTGTGAAAAGTTTTATAAGTCCAGAAGATACTTTGGCAATTAATTAGTAATGGAGACATGTACGACTAAGAAAATAAATAAGGGAAGCAATTATTAACTTTAGAGAAAATACAAAAGATTGTAAGTGAGAAAGTATGCATTACATGGCTTTACTTTGGAGAATATTTATGTTGTAATCACAAATCAATGTTGAATATTAATTAAATTTAAAGTACTATATACGGGAAAGGGGGAAACGGGAAGTGTGTATAGCTGGAGCAGTGATATATGTATGGCTGCTACATCCTCTTCACCCATGACAAGAAATCAAGAGATACTATCTAAAATTGAAAAATAAAAATGTATCACTTTTAACTATGTTCTTTGAAGGCACAAAAGTAAATAGGAGAAAGAGCTAAAAGAATTAAGGGTGGTTGGCTCTGAGAAGTGGAACAGAAGTGGTAGGAGTGAAAAATGTATGTGTACGTCTACTACAATGATGAAAATGAAATTTAAATAAGAAAGCACCTGAAAATTTACATGTAAGTACCTGATTTTTCTAGTAGCAAGTTTAATTATTTTGTTGATTTGATTCTTCTCAACTCTTTGCAAAAGTTCTAATAACTCTTTTAAAACAAAAGGTTAAATGTCTTTGACCCAACCATTTGAATATTGCACAGACAAGAGCTTGATTGAGGTACAATGGCTTGAGAGTTTGACGATGGTATTATCAACATTAGAGTAGGACCAATGCACACCTCCAGGGAAACTGCAAACAGTGTATTATCATACAAAACACTTTTAAATTATTCCCTTTATTAAACCAAATTTTTCTGGCCTTGTCTGTATGTTTGCTTTTGTACATATTATTTACCATTTGCTGCATAATAAACCAACCCCAAAACGTAGTAGCTCAAAGTAACAGTAAACTGATTGGCCCATGATTTTATGGTCAGCAATTTTGTCTGAGCTCAGAGGTGAAATTCTTCTGCTGGTCATGCCTTGGGTCACTCATTTGCCTACTGGCACTCACGTGCCATCAGGAGCTGGGTGGGCGAAGATGGCCTGTCACAGTCCTAATGTTGTTGTCGGTTTTCCGCAGGTACCCCTCTTACAACAGGTCTCTTATCCTCAGGATGGCTAGGTCTGCAATCTTCACGTGGTAGTTTCAGTGTTTCCAGAAGACAAGAACTGAAGTTGTAAAGAGTTTTGAGGTTTAGGCTCAGAACTACCACATCACTTTCATCAGATTCTATTGATCAAAGCAAGTTGCACAAACAGCCCAGATTCAAGGGTATGAAAAAATGGTCTCCGTCTCTCCAGGGAAGAAGCTGCAAACAATTTGTGGTCGTGTTTAATCCACTACATATATCAAAATTGACTCTAATCTTAACCAGTTTATAAGTTAAGTGAATTTAAGGTGGCATCCTCATAATTTTTATTAGGAAGTCTGATGGTAGTTTACACACCTCTCTTCATATCTCAGGTCCCCATCTCCACTCACTTTTCACTCACTTTTAACTGGGGGCCATGGTATTTTTTTTCCTAATTTTTCTGTATGTCTGTTTCTTTACAATATTGCAAGTTTCAATAGGAGTAGAACTCATGTGTTGTTCACTCTCCTGTCTTGCATGATGATTTATTAAGTCGAAGGTACAACAAAAAGAGCAGAGAAGTTTTCAATACAATACATTTTCCCTAATGCCATTAATAAGGTAAAAGAAAGAGGACAGCAACAGTGCAAGAAGGTGCATTTGAAATATTCCAAGTAAGATATTTCAGAACATGTAAAACAGTGTTTTTTAAAATGTAGGCAAGGAAAACAAAGAAAATAACAAAATGTCAAATGTTAGCTAATTATACAATAGAAAGTAAGTTTGGTGTTTGCATCTGTTAAAGGGAAAAAAATCCAGCTATTTCTTGACTTTTAATTATTCTAGTCACCATTTTCATTAGGTTTAATTTGTCTTACTGGGAATTGAGAGGCAACTGGCTGTTGGCAGAAGCCACCTACAATGTCCCAGAACTATTAGCAAAAATGCTATGCATTGCTGCATTTGGTTCTACTTTTGTATGAAAGGGTATTATTATTTTCATTAGATAGCTCTGACCATAGCTGGTAGAGAAACAGGTAGTAAAAGGCAGATGAATCTTAGACTAAGGTCCAGAGAATAAAATTAAAAGATATTAAAGAATAGCAAATTCAAACTAAAGGTTTTATTGGATAATGTGAGGGCAGGAAATGGGAGTGAAAAGAGCCCTTTACTAGGAGCTATTACACAATATTGAATTATTTAGAGTAGTGCAAAAGGACATGCCCAGGACCAATGGAATGAAACTAGGAAAACGAAGATTCTATCAGAGAAATGTTGCTAACATCAAGGATAAAATGAAACTGTCTCCCAGGAGACCTATTCCATCTAACATAGAACTTTTCAATCTTAAAAGCTAAAGTTTCATCTGACCCGTAGCATCCCAGCCTCTCTTACCTATGTATCACTCTAGCAGAATGAATTGGGTTTTCAAGCAAAAGACACTTATATTTAATGAGTTATTTGCATGTCAGAAATGAATTATTTCATTAGTCCACATAATAACAATATCTACAGTCATCACCAACAAAAATGAAGACAGGTCTTACTGAAATTATTACCAACATCGATGGTCCTACCTTCTGCCTTATCATATGAACATGTGGGAAATCTATGCTGTAAGTCCTCTAGTAGGGAAAAATAATTTCTGTCTTTCAAAAGATATTAGTGTCTCTATCAACAGAATGGGTCACTATGATGTCAGCATCATTCCTATAGCAAATATCAAATAAATAAATATACAAAACCCACACTGTGATGAATACTTTTGTGATGTTTAGGAAGTGCATAGGTTCTTCTAGGGAAGAAGGGAAAAAATGCAGGTCTGGAGTTTCTCATTGGAAAGCCTCGGGGCCAGATTTATTTATGTATTCATAATTTTAGAGAGTTTGTAAATGTAATATAGTGCATCTACCTTAAACCTTTTCAGCAGGCCAGTAATCAAAATAGCATCATTTCTGCTGTGAAACATCTGACTGTTCACATTTAGTGGAAATGACCTCAGGTTTTACCATTACATTGATTCACATAAGGTCAGGTTTTGCTTTTAAGAAATTATTATTTTTTAACTTAGTTTTCAGGGTTTTTGGATTTGAGAATTACAGATAAGAGATTGTGGGCTCATACCTATGTTCAGTATTTAAACAAATCTGAAAACTGGGTGGAGAAAAAGATGTCCAAATGCCTCTAGATGTAGTATTTCCAGTTAGATTTGCATACCCAATTTAATAAAATATCTTCTGTTTTGCACTTGGGCCAAAAATAATCATAATTTAATGAACAAAAACAAATAATAAGTGAGGAAATCAATGTGATGAAGGACATTAAAATATTTTAATATGCCCAATAAAATCGTTAAACTGATATGCCCACTATTTTTTTCCTTTTAGTTGTGGTCCAATAAACAGGTCACATAACTCATTCTAAAGGTTTGTGTTTAATTTTCAATATTCTCAACTACTCTTGTTTGCTTAGTAATGAGTAACCAGTAAATATTTTTTTCTTTGTCTTTTTGAAAATATAGAAGTGGCTCTTTGACTTTACAGGATATTTTGGAAATTAGTTTGGGATTAAGATAATTCATTCACCAAAGTGAATTTAAGCAAATATTGTAAATTGCCTAATGGATATCTGCTAGCGACCTTTTCACAGGGTCTAATCACAAAGCAAAACTGCAGGAGGAATTGTTCAATGGGAAATATGTGTGTTTTTATTATTCAGACACTGATCAACCCATTAATGAAATTGGGATTGCATTAAAACCAGTCAATAAGTTTGAAATTCAAAAAAAGAGAATGTTATTTGAGACACAAGATACACACTCACATGTTACCAAAAAAAAAAAAAAAATCCCATTTTTTAGAAATTTAATAGTCCATTTCTCATTCTTCCTTATATTATAGATTCGAGCTAAGGTATCATTAGGTTCTTGGGATCTAAGGCACTTGAAAAACTTCAACAGGGCTTAGTGACTGGATAAGCAATAATTTTTTACATCAATGATTATTGATGCAGAGCTTAACAAGTTTTGTTTTGTTTTTAAGTTTTCTTGCAAACATTTAAAGGTACTCATTGATTTTTATTGCCGTTGTGTGACAGGAATCTTTATGATTTTTCTCTCACTAGGTTTGATTATCAGAAAAATTTCTAATCAATTTGCTATTTAAATACATAAATCTAAAAATAAAATCTAAATATTATGAGCTTTAAGGTTTTATGGAATGTGGGGTTCATACAAATATAACTCTAAGAAGATCAATGTACTGTAGACCTTCTAGGTCTGATTTTCAAAATTTGTTTCTGCTCTATATTATCTTAATTTTAAAACAATTTTGTAAAATGGGTTCTGTTAGAGAAGTAATAAAGTAATAAAATTCTAAAAGAATAAAACTCTAGCGAGACTCCGTCTCAAAAAAAAAAAAAAAAAAGAATAAAACTCTAAATTGTATTTACTCAATTGTGTCTATATCCATAATGAGTATGTTTACATATTTCCTTCAGCAAATGTACTTTTACAAATTACCACCATCCTTTCTCTAAAGCCAGGGCCTATTAATCACATTCCTGATTAACAGGAGAGTAAAGGTTAAAATCTGAAGGGAAAAAAGGTGAAAGAATAGAACTAATATTTCATTAGCATAGTCTATGTTTCATCAAGCCATCATTACAAGTTGATTTACATTTCCCATTTTACTTGAGAGAATGCTGCATATGTAGTTTAAAGACTCAGAGGTAAAACAGCAAATCCAAAGTTACACAGTGACTAAAAAGCATAACGATACATTTTCCACCTCTCTGTACTGCCCATGGAAAGTTACTGTGGCACAAAAACAAGCTAAGCAACCTGTACATTATAAAATAAATCTCTTGCCATTTCATTACACATGACATTTTGATTTATTTTTGTTTTGAATTATTTTCACCACTTTTCTCTTTATTTATGAAATGAAAACTTAACTCTTTGCAATCTTCCTTAACAAAAATGTTTTTATTCCTTTTGCATGTATCCTGCAAAGATTAAAGTTAAAGCCACAAGGTGAGTGCCCTCTTACATCTGAGAATTTGAATCATTATACGGAAAGCTTAGTCCTGACACTCCTAATTCGTTATATGCTTATACAACTATGCTATGCTTTGTTGGAATTTGGCTTATAATTGTTTGTAATTTCTAAACAGTTGCATTTTCAAGGATGGATTCCCAAAGCTCATGGATCAGAATCATTTAAAACATTAATCTTATTGCTTACATACCAGTTGTGGGTCGAAGTGTATCACCTGCCAATTTCAAATGTTGATGTTTTAATCCCTAGTGCTTCAAAGTCCCATCCTACTCTAGTATGACCTCATCTTACCTCATGACATCTGCAACAGTCTTAAGATTACTGGTGATGCAGTGAGATAAGATGAGGTCCTACTGGAGTAGGATAGGCCTTTACTCCAACATGACTAGTGTTCTTACCAAAGGGAAAAATCTGGACACTGTTACACTCACAGGAAAAACTCTGTGAATATGAAGACAGAAATCTGGGTAATGCATCTCTAAACCAAGGAAAGCCAGAAGTACCAACAAACTAGAAGCTAAGAAAGAGACAATAAATTCTCAATCACAATCCTCACCAGGAACCAACCCTGCCACCATCTTGACCTTGCACTGCTATGTTCCAAAACTAAGACACAATAAATTTCCGTTGTTTAAGCCACTGAGTCCGTGGTACTTTATTATGGCAGCCTGAAAAGACATAGGAAAAAAACAAATTCGGTTTCTCCAACTATACCCTACATATGTGAGGGGTTTTCCCTACCAATAACCCACTCTGCAGATGACTCTTCAGCAAACCCAGTTGGATCCTTTGGGTCCTCTAGCTCAATTCAATTCTGACACCATCTGCCTGAAGATAATGTCAGATCCCATAGGTTGAGGGCTCAGTCCCACAAGACTGTCCCCCACTTCAGATGCCAGTCATGAGCACAGGTTGTGACCTGGTCTTCTGACCCGCTGGTTATAAATTGGGGTTCCCATGTCCCCTGCCCACATTTCATTAACTCATTTGTGTGGCTCAACAAACTCAGGAAAACACTTCACTTGCACTTACCTATTTATTATAAAGGACATTACAAAGGATACAAACGAACAGCCAGAAGGGGGAGATGCAAAGGGAGAAGTATGGGAGAAGCAGGCAGAGTTTCTATGCCCTCTCCAGGTGCACCACATTCCAGGAACCTCAACATGATCAGTTAGATGGAAGTCCCCAGAACTCAACTTTTGGAATTTGATGGGTGCTTCCTTACATAGGCATGATTGATTACATCACTGGCAACTCAACCTTCAGCCCTTATCTCCTCAATGGAGGTCAGTGGGGTAGGGTTAGGGAAGTTCCAATCTCATAATCACAAGGTTGGTTCACCTGGCAACCAGCCCTGAACCTGAGGCCATCTAGGGGCCCCCCAGCTACTAGCCATCTTAATAGCATACAAAAGGCACTCTTTGAAAATGTAAGCTAGGAAATGGGATGAAGACCAAATATATAGTTCACAGTATCACACAGCCCCCCAAAAACTCATGCAATACACAAATAGCTACCACTTAGGAATTCACATTCTACTAAGAGTACATTACTCTCTGTACATAATGGATACACACCCTGATATGCTCTCTAAATAAAATGTGTTCAGTTTAACACTCTATATCAAAACTCGGTGATGAGTTAGGAGTTTACACACAAGAAACACATGATTACCTTTATCATTCTCAGTTTTGTCTTCCCTACCATCTTAACCAAGAAATAAACACCAACTAACTATAGAATGACAGCCAAAAAGATGTCTTGTGGACTTTCCTTATGCCTTGCTCAGCTAAAATGCCTCCCAACCATCCTATTGACCTAATGTTATGACCTGACTTTTCCCCTCTGCCCAAGAAAAGGTGGGTGAAAATAATTTCTGTCTTGTGCTCAAAATAATGACCCTAATATTCAGGGGTTATCTTGACCATACCCTCTGTCTAAGATAAATTCGCCCATAACTTATCTCAGGCTTTATCTCAGGAGAAGAAAGCATTTAGAGCTATCTAATAATGGATCTTGCTTCCTGGAAAAGCACAGAAACCATTCTAGCAAAGGGATGTTGTACAGGAACTCACACCCACCTGAGGACTTTGAATCAGCTGACAACCAACTTTCCACCAAGCCTAAGGTTTTTAGCATTACAAAGCAAATTTAAGTACTACTGGATATTTTTTAAGAGGAAATGTCTATCATGTTCTTAAAGGATGTAAGCTTCCTATGCAGGGATACCAGGTTTTGCTATCTTAGTTTATTGCACAATGGGCATTTAATCAATGCTTAGTACTCCTAATGGTAATAACATTAAAAACATAATCAACAATACAAGCTTCAGTTGCTGCTTAGCCTCTCTCTCACTGCAAATAATGAAAATTTTATTCTCGACTAAAGAGCTATGGAGAGAAAGGATGTTTGGATCATAAACCTGAGGAAAGTCTGGGGAAACCACAGAGGTATAATGAAACTGCACCATAAGAAATGAGCTATCAAGGTAATGGTCATTAAACTGTAAGTTTCTGTAAAACAAATACAACTAATTAGATGGCCAGAACCAATTGCAAATAGGAAACCAATGCCTATTTTATTTTAAATTTCGTAATACAGCTTCTAGATATAATACGATTTAGTTTGGGGGGGGGAGTCTTATACATAGATGGTGAAATGATCCTTAACACTGAATCGATCAATAAATATTTTTAGCATTTAATTAGCCTCGTGACTTCAGTCCACATTATGTGGTGCAAAGTGGAATAATTAAGCAACAAACATATTCAATAAGATTGTCCACATCTTATTTGGTGATAATGGGAATAACAAGTAAATTTAAACATGCTACTTCTGTCTAAGATGTAGATGCTTCAAAGAATGTTGTTCCCATTCTAACAGCAGTAAAAATCCAGGTGAACTTTGAAATCATAACTTTTACTTTTTAAAAGGTGAGTTCTCAAGGCAACAAAAATCTAAAAAAATAGGACAATCTCTCCTAGAAAGCAAGAAACAAAGGGTGGTCTCCCCTAGCAGAGTATGTTAGGAAGAGACACTAATCTAGCTGCATAAAATCATGTAAATTGATGAGATAAAACATCAGCTTCCAAGTCAATGTAGGATAACACGGAAATCCAAAATTTCTGGGAGCACCTGAAACTAAAAGGGATCTGCAGTCATTTACAACCTCTTTTCCACAGCCTCTACCAGGTGCTAAGGAGAAAGAATGACGGCAGGGCAGGAAACCTAGGAGCCCACACTTACTGCTGATTGGGACTAAAAAGTTGGTTAGTAATTCAAAGGATACGGGCAAAAGACAATGCGTTTCTCCAAACCCTTTTCTCCGATGAAGCAAATGTCTTAAGCTGCAGAGGAAGATTCAGCAAACCCTCTTGATCACAAGGCACAGGTAAAGAGACATTGCTGTTGAGGGAAGAATAAAAGAAAAAAATCAAATACTGGGAAAATTATAGAAAATGCCTTGAGCCTAAGATTACATGCTAATAACAAGTAGTCATCTCCTGTAACTGGAAGACGGACAAGAAGACAGCATTCTAGAGAGACTGTATATACAAAGCAGAAACCGGCTTCTACCAGATAGAAACAGTGAAACCTACTCCTAAGGGTAAGATACACAATTCCTAACTAAGATTAAAGATGCAGTAGAACAACAGAGAACTGTCTCTGCCCCACAAATTATCCTAGCACAGAACACTAACCAAGAACAGTCTAATCGTGAGGGAGAAGCCAGAGTGCTGTAAAAGAACCCTTTATGCAGTTCACATATTCTGGCATAGCTGAAAGAAGACAGTGGAGGCATAATTATAAGAAGAATTCTTCCAGCACCCTGCCTCCATTCTAAGCAGTAATGCAACATTTGGAGAATTTAAGCTGAAGTCCATGGAAAGTAACTGTAGAAATAACTGAACCTTAATCCAGTTCAACTACTCACTAGATTAACTTCCGCCTGTAATGGCCAATCTTATGTATCAACATGGCTAGACTGTAGTGTCCAATTGTTGGGTCAAATATCAGTCTAGATGTTGCTTTGAAGAAAATTTTTTTGGTGTGATTAACATTTAAATCACTAGATTTTGAGTAAGGCAGACTATTCTCCATAATATGAGTGGGCCTCAACCAATCAGCTGAAAGCCTGAAGAGAAAAGACTAATGTTCCTTAAAAAGACAGGTAATGTGTCCACAGATAGACTTTGAACTTAAAACTGCAACACTGACACCCTCTGGAAATTCCTGCCTACGAGCCTAAGCCAATTCCTTAAAATCTCAATCTCTCTCTCTCTCCGACCTGACCACTTCTATCTCTAACAGGATACTTGATATTTGGCCCAGAATTTCCCAATTAATAAAATACATCAAATTGCTGACTAAAAATCTCAGAGAACCACAAGCAAGGTGGGAGGAGGAGGGAGGATAGAAATTCATCATAGACAAACTGCTGAAAGTAGTAGAAAAACAGAAGATATTAAAGTCATCCAGTCAAAAAAAAGAAAGAAAGGATACATTACACGCAGAAGAGAAGGACATAGAAAAGATCCAAAAATTATGGAAATCAGAAGACAATAGAGTAATAGATAACTGTGGTTTATACATAATTTTGAAAAACTATCTGTCAACCCAGAGTCTTATACCCAACAAAAATATTCCCAAAATGAAGGGAAAATAAAAACTTTTTCAGTAAAAGTCAAAATCATTCGTTTCCAGCAAACTTGGGTTATAAGAAATGCTCACAAAAAAGAATGAAGTCACGTTCTTTGCAGCAACATGAATGGAGCTGGAGACATTATTCTAAGCAAAGGATTGCAGGAACAGAAGACCAAATACTGTTTGTTTTCACTTATAAGTGAGAAGCAGACAATGAGAACACATGGGCACAAACAGGGGAACAACAGACACTGGGGCCTAATTATAGGTGGGGAAAGGGAGGAAGGAGAGGATAAAAAAAAATCTATTGGGTACTGTAGTTACTATCTGAGATACTAAATAATCCGTACACTATACCCTCACAGCACATAGTTTACTTCTATAAGAACCCCATACATGGATCCCTAAACCTAAAATAAAAATTAAAATAAACTTTTAAAAAAAGCAATCTTAAGGAAAATTCTTCAGGCAGGAAGACTGTGATACCGAAACAGAAACTCAATCAACACATAGAAATAAACAATCCATGGATGTTCAAAATAAAAATAAAGTAAAATATATTTTCTTATTAAAAACTCTAAAGATAACGAATTATTTAACTCAAAAATAACAAAAATACATTGTGGAAGTATTACATATGTAACAGTAAAATTGTATCAACAGTAGTACAAACAATGGTAGGGAAGAATTGAATGTATGCTGTGTAAGATTCTTCCTGTTTAAAAGGTAGCATAATATTACCTGAAGGTAGCCTGTGATAAATTAAAGACACATATTGTAAACTCTAGGGTATGCAATTCAAAAACAATTTAAAAGTGTAATAATTTTCAGATAGTTATAAATACTTTTAAGAGCCATAATCTAATTGTAAGTATAAAAAACAAACATGAAGCTGGACTCAGTGACTCATGTTTGTAATCCTAGCACTTTGGGAGGCCGAGGCGGGCTGATCATGAGGTCAGGAGATCAAGACCATCCTGGTCAACATGGTGAAACACCCTCTCTACTAAAAATACAAAAATTAGTTGGGTGTGGTGGCGGGCACCTGTAGTCCCAGCTACTTGGGAGGCTGAGGCAGGAGAATTGCTTGAACCCGGGAGGCGGAGGTTGCAGTGAGCCAAGATCGCATCACTGCATGCCAGCCTGGACATCAGAGTGAAACTCTGTCTCAAAACAAAAACAAAAACAACAACAAAAAAAAACCATGAGATTCAATTAATCTAAAAGTAAACAGAAAAGAAGGAAAGGGAGTAGAAAAAAAGAAAATAAGTAGCAAAATAATAGATTAAAATCCAACCATGTCAATAATTACATTAAGTACAATCAGCCCAAACACTCAATTACAAGTCAAACATTGCTGAATTGGATTTAAAAATATGAGATTCGATTATATGCTATCTAGCAGAGATTAATTTTAAATATAAAGAGAGATTAAAAGCAAAATGATGGGAAAATAATACTATTTAAATACCAAAAGAAAGGTTATGTTGCTATATTAATAATAGAAAATGTAGCCATCAGAACAAGGGTTGTTATCAGTGAAGATAAAGAATATTACAAATTTTATTAAGGGCATAATTTATCAGCAAGAAATAGTAATCTTAAATACTTGTATGGATCCGATAGTAGACCTTCAAAATATATGCAACAGTAATGGATGGAACTGAGAGTGTAGTAGAAAAATCTGCAATTATATTTGGAAGCTTCAAAACTCACCAACTGATAGAACATTAAATCGGTAAGTACAGAGATGACCTAAACATACATCAACCAACTTGGTCTAATTGATATGTATAGAATACTCCACTCAAACACAGCAGAACATGCTTTTTTAATTTATTTTATTTTAATTTAATTTTTTGAGACAGAGTCTCACTCTGTCATCCAGGCTAGAGTGTGGTGGTGCAATCTCCGCTCACTGCAAATTTCACCTCCCGGGTTCAAGCAATTCACCTGCCTCAGCCTCCCGAGTAGCTGGGATTACAGGAGCCCACCACTGCACCTGGCTAATTTTTGTATTTTTAGTAGAGACAGGTTTTCAGCATGTTAGCCAGGCTGGAACTCCTGACCTAGTAATCCACCCGCCTCAGCCTCCCAAAGTGCTGGGATTACAGGCGTGAGCCACTGAACCCGGCCAAACATGGATTCTTTTTATGTGAACATAGGACATTTACCAAGATGTTCATATTGTGAACACACAGACTCTATTCTGTGTCACAATCACACATTATTAAATTTTTTAAATTTGAAAGAATTAAAACACATTGCTAGCACATGGAATTAAATAAGAAGGATAGATGGGTAGATGATTGATGATAGGTAGATAGATAGCAAGAGCGAGAGAGAGACAGAGAGAGAGAGGGAGGAGAGAGATACTGCTATGACTTGGTGATAAATAATATGATGGAGACAAGTGGCGCAGGCCTTCACAAAAAAGGTTCGAATGATAAAGGTTGAAGTTGCTGAAAAACAATTTCCTTGAGAGTTAGATATTTTTCATTCATGATGTATTGTCATACTACTGCTATGTAAACTCAAAGTGAATGTTGCTACTTCCTTGCTTGTAGATGCTTGACAATGTTCTATTTTTAGATCTATATATTCCTACTTCCTTAGAATATTAAGCAAAGCCCCTTTGAACCTGGAACAAATTGTCTATACATCCCCTCTTCCATGTGAAAGCCACATTCTCTGACAAAGATCTTGAACAATAATATAGAACTTGATTTCTGAGGGAATGATTAAGAAACACAAGTCATTCTGATGTAGTTTGAACCCAGAAGAAACAGCAGAAAGAATAATTGTTGGCCAATGAGACAAAGAAAGTGTCTCCAAGAGACCAAGAACAAATGGACCCAAGAAAAATGTTATCCAAGAGATAAATCCAAGATTAAGAGATAGAAGGAGACAAAGTCAAGAAGAATCTTAAAAAAAAAAAAAAAAAAAAGAATAGAGAATAATTGTCTATAACAGTGGTGGAACATTTTAGAGTAAGGCAAAACAATGGTTCCTTATTGGCCTATTACTTCAGACCTAGAAGAAACAAACTTAGTATGACTATCTCATACGACATCTCATCCAACACTTACAATCTCCATCTTGCAAAATGATGACCCAAAAAAGAGATGATGCTCAAAAACTTGTTTATTTTGCTTAAAGAGTGGCAGCCCTCAGAGATTCAAAAAATTAAATAAAAATATAATTAGTACCAATATTATAAAACTATACATTTGAGATTTAGTATTTAATATTAAAAATATGTACTTTTTAAATTAAAAATTCTGTCTTTGCCCATCTATTATTCCAACATGGCAACAATTATCTGAAGTTGAACACTGGTTGCTTCTTTCACAGATGGAAGTGCATAAGCCCTTTACAAATGTACTTTATGAATACAATCTGGTGTCATTTAAATACGGAGATATTTCTGAGAAATGTATCATTGGGTATTGTGCAAACCTCATAGAGGATACTTACCGAAACCTAGGTGATATATAGCCTACCACATGCCTACACTCCATCGTATAGCCTATTTTTCCTAAGTTATAAACCTCTACAAATACTACAGTACTGAACACGGTAGGCAATTAGAAAACAATGGTAAGTATTTGTGTATCTAAACATATCTAAGCATAGAAAAATACAGTAAGAACATGGTATTACCACCATCATATACATCCTCTATTATTGACCAAAATGTTATCATGTGGCATGTGACTAAAATATCTTTCTACATCCCAACATCTAGATGGTTTGACTTTAGTACCTCCTGACCCATAAAGACATTTGAGATTTTTAACCTCTACTCTAACGCCATGGGAGTATTCTCTGATTCTCAGGATTAGAATAAATATTTGTGCTTACCCCTTTTGCTCATAGAATTCTATGCTGGGATTTCTTTCCTTTTTTTCTCTCTTGAGTGAATTTATTCCACTATCGAAAACCTAGTGAAAGACTTTCTCTTCTGTGACAAACTGTAATGCTCAGACAGAATAAGATATCTCTTCCTTTGTGCTTTCAGAACACTTTCTACATTTTTCCATTAGAGCCATGGCCACATAGTTGTTCACACATCTCTTTCCCATGTTGTGTAATAAAACTCTTGAGATCAGGATATACTCCCATTGATCTTTCTTACTCCAAAATCAATGATTTGCTTCGTGCATGGTAGGTCCTTTGAATCTCCATCTGCCAAGAAGGGCTATATGTTGGTCTGTATTTTTAGTAGATAATAAATGGGAAGATGAGAATTCTCATTTCAAGGGACAACCCAACATACATTGAGGCAAATGCTGATAATTACTGTGGCATGTGCAGAGTTGGGAAACAGCAGCAAAACTTGTGAGAATCAGCACTACTGCAGACGGCAGTAGGATCAATAGCCTATCTTATACATAAGGAAGTATGATAGTAGATGCTGTACTTTTTAGAATCATCAATAGCTCAGAGGCAGGCACTGATTTTAATTGAGAGTCAGTCATAACAGTTGATATCCTGGCTCTGTAGTTTCTGTAGCATCTGCTCACAGGAAAAATAAAAAACAAATATAGCAGCAGATGCAACATTACAGGTAAGGAATGACTTCCTGGGCACAAATGGGGACAACCCCTGGGGACACCAATAGAATAAAGGCTTATTGAAGAACTACAGCTCCTCCTAAAATAACAGGTGGGAGGGGAGCCATATAATGCTATACCAAGTGTCATTGTGATATAAATGTGTATGTATAAATATGTACACATGATTGCACATATATGTAGATATATGTATACACACACGTATGCATGTGAATATATATAGTTAGCTACTAAAACTTTTTCCAGTGTCATAAGAAAACATTCATAGCAGAAGCAGAGGAAGTAGGAAAGAATTACAGAAATTTGAGGGTTATTTTTTGCTGTGGAAGAGGAGACAGAATCACTAATCAAAGGGATAGTTTCACACATATTCAGCAGAGGAAGTATTGTTTTAACACAATTTTTTTCAGCTATATATGAAACACATGGATCTTAATTTATATCAAAATGTCATACAAAAGGAAGCATTCATCTTTAGAACATTTGCAAGTAAGCTTTCCATCTGTAAACTCCCAATTATGATTTATCAAAGTGTCCAAGTACAGAGAGAAGTTTAGTTCTTCGGTATGAAAAAAGGCTTTTTAAGCATTTTAGTTTACTTAATGTTCAACAAGGTAGATAAAAGTATATCTCACACTTTCTATTTACATGAAAATGAATCAAGGTAGAAAATCCATAAAGCTAAAAAAGCAGAAACATTTTCCTTGGAACAATTAGGATCTTAATGTAAGAATGTTCATGAATAGACAGGAGATAATGGAGAACTCACATAAGAAAATATTTCTTTGAATGTGAGAGGAAACAGTCCCCAAGTACCTATGCCCAAGCAGAAGGAAGCAGGACAAAATAGAGGTAAGTGTAGATAGGTTTGAATAGGTGGAAGCAGAAATTGAAGGTGATATCATATTTCCTCTGTGAAGAGATAAGATTGTTCTTTGGCTGGGAGCTGGGAAGCTGAGTTCAAAAAGTTTGAAAATATGTGGGGAAGAATTGACACTTTTAATATAATGATGAAAAGAAATTGTCAATAACAAATTCTGAACAAGATTTATGATTAGACAGTAAAGTTGATAACAAAAATGAGACGCCTAAAGAACCCTACAAATTTAGAAATGCCATGAACTGGGACTCTCACTGTTGTACAGAAATGACCATAGGTAGGAAAGCAAGTTGTGCTCAGAGAGTGTAATAACTGAATTAGTAATTCTGTAGTAGAGATAATCTGCATTTATAACAAAATTCATAGTGTGAGAGATACAGATGTATGATGGGGCAGAGGACAGATATTTCAGAGATGAGTATGTTAAGCACAGAGGATTCATGTGTCGTGAAGGATAGCAATGACAGAATTTGGGTGAAGATATGTTAGTGAACCAATTACCAGAAGTTAGACGATAGCAATAAGAAAGCAGCTGGAATTGTATAGTGAAACATCATGAATCTCAAATGAATCTCAAATGTGTTTAGTGTGTCTGTGTGTGTGTGTGTGTGTGTGTGTGTGTGTGTGTATGTGTGTGTGTGTAGGTGAGTTGGATCCGTGTACCACCAAATCTTAAGTCAAACTGTTGGACGTGGGGACAGGATTATGGAGGCAGAGTTCTCACGAATGGTTTAGCACCATCTCTTCTTTGTACTGTACGGTGAAAGAGTTCTCAAGAGATCTGGTTGTTTACATGTATGTGGCTCCTCCTCTACCACCTTGCTCTTGCTCCAGCCATATAAGATGTGCCTGCTTCCCCTCTGCCTTCCACCATGATTGTAAGTTTCCTGCGGCCTCCCCAGAACCAAAAGCTGCTGTGCTTCCTATACAGACTACAGAACTATGAGCCAATGAAACCTCTCTTTTTTTATATATATAAATTACCCAATCTCAAGTATTTCTTTACAGCAATTTGAAAAAAAGTCAATACAGTACGTGCATGTGTTTTTTGTTAGTTTTACAAGAGAATGGGTATCTTATTGCTAAAAGTGCCACAACAGTTTTGGGAGTTCAGAAATACCACCTTACCATCCAGGGGTGTGTGTGTGTGTGTGTGTGTGTGTGTGTGTGTGTGTGTGTGTGTGTGTGTGAAAATAAGCAGCTAGCATTATGAGGGAAGCAGTGCAGGTGATATCTTCAGATGAGTTAAGTTTCACTTATGGCAGGGAATGTAGAAGTTGAAGATAGAGTTTTGTTGATTATTCTACATGGATAGTTCTAGAAAATACTGTGGGAAAGTTTTGAAGATGAGGATACAGTAGAGAGCTGAGTCCAGAAAAAGGAAGTCCAGAACATTGAGAAGAACACTACAGTAGATGATAGAACATCATGTTTCCTTATACATGAGGCATTGACCAATATAAACAGAAAAGAGAGCAATGGTGGATGGAGAACCCTTTTGTGCAGGGTGATGTCAGAGTGTAGGGACTTGACAGTTTGCCTCTTTCAGCTGGAGTGACCCTCCCCAGTGGTTTCCAACTACGACTATATGATAAGTTGCCAGGGTGAAGGTGGTTAGAGAAATCACCACCATTATAAATTAATACATTGCCATGTATATTTATATATCAATCCCTGCCAAGTATTTTTAGTGTGAATCATTGTAATAGTATAATAAAATTTTGTATATTGACACAATTGATTTTATGCACCTGCAAATCTAATGTCCAATATTTAAATTACTACGTTTCCACCCAGGTCATTGCATTATGAGATTTGCAACCTAATAGCCAAACAGTCAACTTTGGGGGAAAAGTCATACTATCTTCTCATGTCTTTTAAATTGAAATACATACAAAATAGGATTTTTATCGTATATGAAAAAAGTAATCAACGTATTATTTTTTGTCATAATGAGACAGGCTATTCTCTCTCTTAACCAATAGCTTATATCTTATTTTTCTCAACTGTTAAGAGTATGCAAAGAACTGCCGATCTTTTACACAACTGTATATACTGTCAACTATCATTGGATTAATTTTTCTAAAGTAGAACTAAATTATGTAAGACCTTTGAAAATCAGAGGAAATTATATGGGTTGGCTGTGTCTGCACCCAAATCTCATCTTGAATTGTAGCTCCCATAATCCCCACGTGTCATGGGAGGGACCTGGTGGGAGGTAATTGACTCATGGGAGGGAGTTTTCCCATGCTGTTCTTGTGATAGTGAATAAATTTCGTGAGATATGATGGTTTTATAAAGGGCAGTTCTCCTGTACATGCCCTCTTGCCTGCTGCCATGTACGACGTTTCTTGCTTCCTTTTCGCCTTCTGCCATGATAGTGACACCTCCCCAGACATGTGGAACTGTGAATTAATTACACCTCTTTCCTTTATAAATTACCTAGTCTTAGGTATGTCTTTATTAGCAGTGTGAGAACAGACTAACATAGGCATGAAATGTGACTCCTGGGTTTCTTTGTTCCTTTTGCTCACTCTGTCAACATGAATTTTTCTAGAATACCTTCTAGATATTAGTTATTGAATTAGACCAAACCTCTGACCTTGGGGAGTTCATGAGTTGATTGTGTTCAATTTTCCCATCACTCTGGTGATCCTGCAGAGGGCACACTTCAGTTTCTAGATTTCATTTTAAATATTGATTTTCCAACAGTTTAAACAAACAAAGGTCATCCTAGAAAAAGATTATTTATTTTAGTAACAATTGTTTTATATTTTTTCTTTTCTTTTTTTTTTTTTTTTAAACACAAGTGCCAAAAACCCTGGCCTTCATTCACACAAAGTTTCATTTAAACAGATTGTCTTCTTTTCTCAGACTTGAATTTAGCTGGTGACTTGACAGTTGAACAGCTGTTCACTTCCATTTCCATAAGTCTGTATGTTTTGAAAAAGAAGAATAACATACTTCTCTTTTCTGTTCAGGTCCAACAAAAACAAGGGCAGTTAAACCCAAACCATTTGTCTAAGGGAAAGGGGATAGAATTATTTTCATCTTTGCATTGTGTCCTTTCATATAAATACTCCTCATTCCACACACACTCACCTTTGGCTCTCAAAAGAAGCTAAAATTTAATTTTTCATGGGATGTGTAGAAATACAAGTAAAGAAAATAATATTGTTTATGCAACATCAAGGCTTTCTAGATTTGTCTATCTTTACCAGCAGCTTTTAAGAACATTCACTTAAAGCAATCTAGATAGTTATCCTCATTGGAGAAAACATCAAAACCTCCACCAAAAGAAGAAAAAAATAGAAATGCCCTGGCACTTAATTAACACTTTGAAACAGAGATCCAGGATATTTTAGATTTATTTGAGAGACCCTAGGAAAACACATATGCACACCTTTTTTATTTGAACCATCCATTCATTATTCTTTTCTGTGTGTAAACCTGGCATTAATTCAAGTGGAATGCTCAGATGATTTGATGGTGGCATATTTAAATAAAACACATAATTTTGTAATGTAGGTAAGGAGACAAAATCAGTGAACAGCACTTTGTGGGTAATCTGTTGAGAGGAAAAGAATAAGAGAATAAAAGGTAATGATACTCTGTTCTCTTATTCTATTTAGTGTATAGTCATGGTACTCTCTGTTCTGCTTTCAATGTAAATTCCACATCCTAAAAAGAAACAACAACAAAACACAAGTATGCAGTTACCCTGGATCTTAAATTAGACAATGCAGATAGTGATTTACGGATAATGAGCTTCATCAACAAGATCCAGGCTGGTGAACTGTGTGGCAGGTTGAATCAAGCAAAGCTAAGTGTGATACTGAGTTCAGTAGATCCAGCAGGGGATTCAGAAAAGTCAGTCAAGGAGAGCTGCCACGAAAAGAGATATTCAGAGTTGTATACATATTTATTTAGATTTCACATTTCAAGAACATCCTAATGTATGATAGTCAAGGTGTTACATTTTACCTGAAATATGCATGTCATGAATGTTAAATTGTATTGAACAATTTGAAATTTAATACAGGTCACCAATATGATTACAGTTCTGTGAAGTTCCATTCATTCACTCAGCCAATATTTACTGAGTACTTAACTAGATTCATTCAGCAAACATTTTGTGGGCACCTTCCTTGTGATAGTAGTATTTGGGGATATTGAGGACACAAAAGTGCTGGTCCCAGAAATATAAACATGAATGGCCTATTGTTTCTTCCTTTAAAGAGGTATTGAAAAACCAGAGAGATAAGCATTCCTAACTAATCTGATACATTGTGAAAACAGATAAGATAGGAAGTAATTAAAAACTTACTAGTGTTAAGAGAAAAAATATCAATTAATTTTGAGTATATGACAAGCAGCAGGGGAAATTTTCCAGATTAGGTATTGATGATGGTCCATAAGAGGAGACATGCTGTAAGTAGTAAAAACAAGTACTCAGACCTGTGATAGGTAAGGAAGATTGTAGTCAGTTTCAATACATTGTTTTTATCTTCTTTTCATGTTGTTATTTCACATACAAATTTCTGTATAAGCCTATAGTCCAAAACCATGCCATTTAATACCCTTATTGAATTTTAATGCATTGAAAAGTGTGGTTGAATAAGCCATGCACTTGCTATTAGATACTTGGTTGCTTCTAATTGTTCATTGAATGATCATATACAATTTTGAAAAACTGAAATATGTTCATAGAATTGACCTTCTAGTTTACAGATGCCATTAAAAGTTTGAGGATTGATCACCAAGGAAACTGAGACTGTTTTAAATGCCACCAGAGACATAAAAGTACTCTAGATTTCCTAGAGCTTATTCCATTTTTACTAGGGCAACCATTCAATTTCAGCTTCTGTAGGGTAGAGACCATTTCATTGGCTAATACAATATACACTGAGGATTTAGCATAATACCTCATATATAGTAAACAGTATTTAATTGTCAATGAATGAATAAATGAACGAATGTTGATCACCATGTTAGTTTACCTTCATTTATTTAGTAAGTGCATTGTAGCATTATATAGTTTGTATCCACATTTTGATGTATTATTCTATCATCATATAATATCCCCTGTGTACTGCATTAATGTAATAGATCTCTGCCACACACATTTTAGTTCTTGACCAATAGCCATTCTGCTCATTTTTCCTGGCTAACACATGCTGATTGTGTTTAGAAGAATTATGTGCTCAACCCCAAGGACTAATAATGACTATCTAAGCATATAGACCTCATCTTTCTTTGCCAGACTTTTGCAGCTAGCTGTGGCCATATCACTTATTTCTTGCCACTGAGTCTATGATAAAGTTTCCTAAAAAATCTTCAGGGAATTATTTCTTTCATTTGCTGGAAAAAACAAAAAGGAAAAATAATAACTTGAGGAAAAACCCATTTTTATCAACATCTCCTATGATTATTGGCTTTGAATGGAGTCATGATGTCTGGAGGTGTTGCAGCCATCTGGAAACCATATTTCAATATGCCTGTGATCAAAAAAGCAACCAGTTGCAGACACTGGAGTAGAGGAATGCTCTTGGTAAAAATATTGAGCTGTGCTAACCCTGTATTGCCAACCTCCAGGCTTCCTTTTATTTAAGATAATTAACTGTTGTTATTGCTTAAGACACTCTAGGCAAGGTTTTCTATTACTCGCGTCCAAAATTCTCCCTGGCACAATTTTACTGTGAAATTTTATGAATGACATACTATACACCCATACATTGTACTTTTAGTGTTATCATGACAGTCATTATTGATTAATCTTCTTAAGGTGTGAAAAGAACATTACATTCTGTTGTCATCCTTAGTTTTACAAATTAATTTCATTTAGGTGTATTCCTTGCAGCTTATTTCAACATATGGAATGAAGAACAGGATAAATTAATTCATCTTTAAACTCAGAATTAAAGCCCATAAGAAAATGTTTCACTATTTTCTGTATTCCTTTTTGATCATAGTTAGGATTCATGTTGTCAATTATTTTAATTTTCTTTCCACCGATCACTTCGTACTGCTTTTACTATTATGCCAAAAGATTTTGATCATTAAAAATGTTAATAGATTTGAAAAGCTTGCATGGTAAGTTTATCATCATTAATTTTAAAATATGTTCATCACAGATTAAATTAATGTTTCTAATTTAATTTTTCTAACAATTTGTCAAGTTCTATAAAATATTCCATGAAGACTTTAATTATCAGTCACTTACTCAAAAAATAAAACAGAATAGATCTATTTAATTATTTATTCTTTCTCTATTTTTCTAACTGCCAACCAAGGAATTTCACAAATGAATTATGCATTTCTAATTGAATTAATACTTAAGCTTGGCAATTCTGCTCTTTTGGTAGATGAATATTTTGGTAGGCTGATTAATAGCCCCTGAAAACTATTCATTGTAATCCCTGGAGTCACTGAATGTTACCTTTAGTAAGAACAATGACAACAAAAAGGACATTACAGGTATGATTAAATTTATAATTCTGGAGGTCTGTTCCAAGATGCCTGAAAAGAAACATCTCCGGTCTGCAGCTCCCAGTGTGATCAATGCAGAAGATGGGTGATTTCTGCATTTCCAACTGAGGTACCTGGTTCATCTCACTGGGACTAGTTGGACAGTGGATGCAGCCCACAGAGGGCAAGCCAAAGTAGGGCATGATATTGCCTCACCCTGGAAGCACAAGGGGTTGGGAATTTCCTTTTCCTAGCCAAGGAAACCCATGACAGACTGTACCGGGAAAATCGGGACACTGCCACCTAATTACTGCACTTTTCCAACGGTCTTAGCAAATAGCACATCAGGAGATTATATCCTGCACCTGGCTCAGCAGGTCCCACGCCCATGGAGCCTTGCTCACTACTAGGGCAGCAATCCGAGATTGAACTGCAAGGCTACAGCTTGGCTGGGGGAAGGGTGTCTGCCATTGCTGAGGCTTGAGTATGTGAACAAAGCAGCCGGGAAACACCAACTGGGTGGAGTCCACCGCAGCTCAATGAGGTCTGCCTGCCTCTGTAGACTCCACCTCTGGGGGCAGGGCATAGTTGAACAAAAGGCAGCAGAAACTTTGGCAGACTTAAACATCCCTGTCTGACAGCTCTGAAGAGAGCAGTGGTTCTCCCAGCATGGTGTTTGAGCCCTGACAATGGTCAGGCTGCCTACACAAGTGAGTCCCTGACCCCAGTGTGGCCTAACTGGGAGACACCTCCCAGGAGGGGCCAACTGACATATCATATAGCCAAGTGCCCCTCTGAGATGAAGCTTTGAGAGGAAGGATCAGGCAGCAATATTTGTTATTCTGCAATATTTGCTGTTCTGCAGCCTGCGCTGGCAATACCCAGGTAAGCAGGGTCTGGAGTGGACCTCCAGCAAACTCCAACAGAGCTGCAGCTGAGAGACCTGACTGATAGAAGGAAAATTAACAAACAGAAAGGAATAGCATCAACATCAACAAAAAGGACATCCACACCAAAACCCCATCTGTAGGTCACCATCATCAAAGAACAAAGGTAGATAAAACCAAAAAGATGGGGAGAAACCAGAGCAGAAAAGCTGAAAATTCTAAAAACCAGAATGTCCCTTCTCTTCCAAAGGATTGCAGCTCCTCACCAGCAATGGAACAAAGCTGGATAGAGAATGACTTTGATAAGTTGACAGAAGTAGGGTTCAGAAGGCTGGTAATAACAAACTTCTCCGAACTAAAGAAGGATGTTCTAACTCATTGCAAAGAAGCTAAAAACCTTGAAATAAGATTAGACGAATGCCTAACTAGAATAAAGAGTGTAGAGAAGACGTTAAATGACCTGATGGAGCTGAAAACCATGGCACAAGAACTACATGACACATGCACAATCTTCAGTAGCTGATTCAATAAAGTGGAAGAAAGGGTATCAGTCATTGAACATCAAATTAATGGAATGAAGCGAGAAGAGAACTTTAGAGAAAAAAGAGTTAAAAGACATGAACAAAGCCTACAAGAAATATGGGACTATGTGAAAAGACCAAATCTATGTTTGATTGGTGTACCTGAAAGTGACAGGCAGAATGGAACCAAGCTGGAAACCACTCTGCAGGATATTATCCAGGAGAACTTCCCAAAGCTAGCAAGGCAAGCCAACATTAAAATTCAAGAAATACAGAGAATACCACCAAGATACTCCTTGAAAAGAGCAACCCAAGACACATAATAGTCAGATTCACCAAGGTAGACATGAAGGAAAAAATGTTAAGGGCAGTCAATGAGAAAGGTCATGTTACCCACAAAGGGAAGCACATCAGACTAACAGCGGATCTCTCAGCAGAAACTCTAGAAGCCAGAAGAGAGTGGAGACCAATATTCAACATTCTTAAAGAAAAGGATTTTCAACCAAGAATTTCATATCCAGTCACACTAAGCTTCATAAGTGAAGGTGAAATAAAATCTTTTACAGAGAAGCAAGTGCTGAGACATTTTGTCACCACCAGGCCTGCCTTACCAGAGCTCCTGAAGAAAGCACTAAACATGGAAAGGAACAATCAGTAAGAGTCATTACAAAAACATGCCAAATTGTAAAGACCATCAATGCTAGGAAGAAACTACATCAACTAATGGGCAAAATAGCCAGCTAACATCACAATGACAGGATCAAATTGACACATAACAATATTAACCTTAAATGTAAATGGGCTAACTGCCCCAATTAAAAGACACAGATTGGCAAACTGGATAAACACTCAAGATCCATCAGTGTGCTGCATTCAGGAGACCCATCTCATGTGCAGAGACACACATAGGCTCAAAATAAACAGATGGAAGAAGATCTACCAAGCAAATGGAAAGCAAAAAAAAAAAAAAAAAAAGTAGGGGTTGCAATCCTAGTCTCTGATAAAACAGACTTTAAACCAACAAAGATCAAAAGAGACAAAGAAGGCCATTACATAATGGTAAAAAGATCGATTCAACAAGAGCTTACTATCCTAAATATATATACACCCAATACAGGAGCACCTGTATTCATAAAGATTCATAAAGCAAGTCCTTAGAGACCTACAAAGAGACATAGACTCCCACACAATAACAATGGGGGACTTTAACACCCTACTATCCACATTAGACAGATCAACAAAACAGAAGGTTAACAAGGATATTCAGGACATGAAATCACCTCTGCACCAAGCACACCTAATAGACATCTACAGAACTGTCCACCCCAAATCAACAGAATATACATTCTTCTCAGCACCACATCACACTTATTCCAAAATTGATCATATAGTCATAACTAAAGCACTCCTCAACAAATGTAAAAGAACAGAAATCACAACAAACTGTCTCTCGGACCACAGTGCAATCAAATCAGAACTCAGGATTAATAAACTCACTTAAAACCACACAACTGCATGGAAACAGAACCTGCTCCTGAATGACTACTAGGTAAATAATGAAGTGAAGGCAGAAATAAAGATGTACTTTGAAACCAATGAGAACAAAGACACAACACAGCAGAATCTATGTGACACATTTAAAGCAGTGTGTAGAGGGAAATTTATAGCACTAAATGCCCACAAGAGAAAGCAGAAAAGATCTAAAATTGACACCCTAACATCACAACTAAAAGAACTAGAGAAGCAAGAGTGAACAAATTCAAAATCTAGTAGAAGGCAAGAAATAACTAAGATCAGAGCAGAACTGAAGGAGATAGAGACACAAAAAAACCTTTAGAAAAAACATCAGTGAATCCAGGAACTGGTTTTATGAAAAGATCGACAAAATTGATAGACTGCTAGCAAGACTAATAAAGAAGAAAAGACAGAAGACTCAAATAGACACAATAAAAAATGATAAAGGGGATATCACCACCAATCCCACAGAAATACAAACTACCATTAAAGAATAGTATAAACACCTCTACACAAATAAACTAGAAAATCTAGAAGAAATGGATAAATTCCTGGACACATACACCCTCCCAAGACTAAGCCAGGAAGAAGTAGAATCCCTGAATAGACCAATAACAGGCTCTGAAATTGAGGCCATAATTGATAGCCTACAAACCAAAAAAATCCAGACCAGTCAGATTCACAGCCGAATTCTACCAGAGGTACAAAGAGGTGCTGGTACCATTCCTTCTGAAACTATTCCAATTGATAGAAAAAGAGGGAATCCTCCCTAAGTCATTTTATGAGGCCAGCATCATCCTGATACCAAAGCCTGGCAGAGACACAACGAAAAAAGAGAATTTTAGACCAATATCCCTGATGAACATTGATGTGAAAAACCTCAATAAAACACTAGCAAACCAAATCCAGCAGCACATCAAAAACGCTTATCTACCAAGATCAAGTTGGCTTCATCCCTGGGATGCTAGGATGGTTCAATATACGCAAATCAATAAACGTAACCCATCACATAAAGAGAACCAAAGACAAAAACCACATGATTATCTTAATAGATGCAGAAAAGGCCTTCAACAAAATTCAACGGCCCTTCATGCTAAAACCTCTCAATAAACTAGGTATTGATGGAATGTATCTCAAAATAATAAGAGCTATGATGACAAACCCACAGCCAATATCATACTGAATGAGCAAAAGCTGGAAGCATTGCCTTTGAAAACTGACACAAAACAGGGATGCCCTCTCTCCCAACTCCTATTCAACAGAGCGTTGGAAGTTCTGGCCAGGGCAATCAGGCAGGAGAAAGAAATAAAGGGTATTCAGTTAGGAAAAGAGGAAGGCAAATTGTCCCTGTTTGCAGGTGATATGATTTTATATTTAGAAAACCCCGTCATCTCAGCCCCAAATCTCCTTAAGCTGATGAGCAACTTCAGCAAAGTCTCAGGATACAAGATCAATGTGCAAAAAATCACAAGCATTCCAATGCACCAATAACAGACAAACAGAGAGCCAAATCATGAGTGAACTCCCATTCACAATTGCTACAAAGAGAACAAAATACCTAGGAATCCAGTTTACAAGGGATGAAGGACCTCTTCAAGGAGAACTACACACCACGGCTCAACAAAATAAAAGAGGACACAAACAAATAGAAGAACATTCCATGCTCATGGATAGGAAGAACCAATATTGTGAAATGGCCATACTGCCCAAGGTAACTTACAGATTCAATCCCAACCGCATCAAGCTACCAATGACTTTCTTCACAGAATTGGAAAAAAACTACTTTAAAGTTCATGTGGAACCAAAAAAGAGCCCTCATTGCCAAGATAATCCTAAGCAAAAAGAACAAAGCTGCAGGCATCATGCTATCTGACTTCAAACTATACTACAAGGCTACAGTAACCAAAACAGCATGGTACTGGTACCAAAACAGATATATAGACCAATGGAACAGAACAGAGGGCTCAGAAATAATGCCACACATCTACAACCATCTGATTTTTGACAAAACTGACAAAAACAAGAAATGGGGAAAGGATTCCCTATTTAATAAACGGTGCTAGGAAAACTGGCTAGCCATATGCAGAAAGCTGAAACTGGATCCCTTCCTTAAACCTTATACAAAAATTAATTCAAGATGGATTAAAGACTTAAATGTTAGATCTAAAATCATAAAAACCCTAGAAGAAAACCTAGGCAATACCATTCAGGACATAGGCATTGGCAAGGGCGTCATGACTGAAACACCAAAAGCAATGGCAACGAAAGCCAAAATTGACAAATGGGATCTAATTCAACTAAAGAGCTTCTGCACAGCAAAAGAAGCTACCATCAGAGTGAACAGGCATCCTACACAATGGCAGAAAATTTTTGCAATCTACCCATCTGACAAAAGGCTTATATCCAGAATCCACAAATAATTCAAACAAATTCACAAGAAAAAAAACAAACAGCCCCATCAAATAGTGGGCAAAGGATATGAACAGACACTTCTCAAAAGAAGACATCTATGCAGTCAACGGACACATGAAAAAATGCTCATCATCACTGGTCATCACAGAAATGCAAATCAAAACCACGATGAGATACCATCTCACGTCAGTTAGAATGGCAATCATTAAAGAGTCAGGAAACAACAGATGCTGGAGAGGATGTGGAGAAATAGGAATGCTTTTACACTGTAGGTGAGAGTGTAAATTGGTTCAACCAATGTGGAAGATAGTGTGGTGATTCCTCAGGGCTCTAGAACTAGAATCACCATTTGACTCAGCAATCCCATTCCTGGGTATATATCCAAAGGAGTATAAATCAGGCTACTATAAAGTCACATGCACATGTATGTTTATTGCAGCACTATTCACAATAGCAAAGACTTGGATCCAAACCAAATGTCCATCAATGATTGACTGGATAAAGAAAATGTGGCACATATACACCATGGAATACTATGCAGCCATAAAAAAGGATGAGTTAATGTCCTTTGCAGGGACATAGATGATTCTGGAAACCATCATTCTCAGCAAACTATTACAAGGACAGAAAACCAAACACCACATGTTCTAACTCATAGGTGGGAACTGAACAATGAGATCACTTGGACATAGGGCAGGGAACATCACACACTGGGGCCTTTTTGCAGGGTAGGGGCCTGTGGGAAGAATAGCATTAGGAGAAATACCTAATGTAAATGATGAGTTGATGGGTGCAGCAAACCAACATGGTACATGTATACCTATGTATCAAACCTGCACATTGTGCACATGTACCCTAGAATGTAAATATAATAAAAAATAAAATTTAAAGAAAAATTTAGAATTTTGAGATGAAATTACCCTGGATTCTCAGGTGGGCAATCCATGCAATCACATTTGTCCTTATAAGTGGGCCACAAAGGGAATTTTTACTACCAAGTTAGAAGGAGAAAAGGCAGTGTGACCACAAAGACAGACTATTGGAGTGATTCAGCCACAAGCCAAGGAATACCAGTAGTTATCAGAAGCTACAGGAGGCAAAGAAAAGATTCGCCACTAGAGACCGTGGAGGGAGTTCAGTTCTGCTGATACCTTGATTTAGGTCCAGTGATACTGATTTTTGACATCTGGCTTCCACAACCATAAAGGAACTTTATCTGTTGCTTTAAGCCACTAAGTTTCTAATAATTTGTTATAGTAGCCACTGGAAACCAATACAAATATCTTTGCTACTGTTTCCATCATTCTTCCATAGAAACATTACTTATACACTGAATTTGGCTAATTGTACATTTTTTCTCTATTAATTTTTTCTAAATTTTCCTAATATTCCTCTGTAGAGTCCTCATCTGTAAGATGTACTATTTTCATTCCTTTGTTTCCTATTGCCATATTTCTTATACTCTTTTCCACTGGAGATATTGCTTGAATTTCCATTGCAATATTAAATAGAAAGAATGGCAGTCTGTATGCTAATCAATATCTTGTTTTGAAGAAGAACAGGTTCTTGTGTATTATCTAGAATGATGGATAGTGACTTAGTATATTAATGTATATTTTTGCTTTATACATCTTTAGAAATAGCATGGGTTCTTATAATATTTTACCATATAATGATGTAAAATGTTACTAAATGCTAGTCAAATGGATAGCATAATGCCTATGAAATGTGTACCTCTTGTATGGCACATTAGGTTAATAATTTCTTGAAGGTTATCATCACATGTCTATATTGTATATTGAGCCCTTATTGTTTTATTAAAGACCACTTTGATATTGATAGTTTATTCACTACTAGTCTAAGAAGGCTACCAAGTCAAGTATTTGAATATCTTCTCTAAAAACTTGGAGATAGGGGTGGCTATTGATAAAAGCTGAAGAGTGACGGATCCAGAAGGAAAAACTTCCAAGCACCAAGAATTAAAATGCCACATGATACTTTTCTCTTTTTGAAATACAGGCTTTGTAGAAACGATGGTGCCAAATTGTCCAAGAATAGAGGACTTTAAGGTTAGAAAGTGGTAGATTTAGGGACAGAGGTCTTGTCTAAATTTTCTCAAGGTAAATAAAAGAAATAAATTCAGAGGAAGTTTATTAAATGGTGGAGACTCATTCCCTGCTCCAATACATAGTGTTTAAGAGTGACAGGCAATTTGATAGGGAAGAAAGCAGCGGCCAGATCATTAAAATTGAGACTTGGAAACCATTGCAATATCCTCACACAAACTTGGCAAGGAAGCAATGAAACCACAGACCTTAAAGGAAATATGAATGTTTAGGCAGTGAGCCTATGAGACATAATGAGGAATGACTGCAACCCAGAAAACACTTCTCTAAATGTTTTTTAAACAACTTACACCCCTTTCCTCCTTCACCAACTCTACAGGGGAGATTCACCCACAATGTGACTGAATTTCTTACAGCCAGGTTGATAGAGTTCAACCAATAAACTTACAGACTTACATAATAGTAATATTAGTAATGTCATATTAAAACATTTACTTCACTTGATTGTAAAGCAAGAAATGTGTATGAATTAAACATGTCTTGCCTTTCTTCATTAAAAGTACTCCATCACTCAGAGTAATAATGTATTGAATTCTGTTTAAACTTCATCAAAATTCATAAATGACATTTCAATCTCCTTTTTCAGGGCATTTTGGTGGTTTTTCTAACAATTTATATATACGTGTATACACACACATGTATTTGAAACTGCTTATAGAATCCAAAAACTATACTTTAAGCATCTGTAGCCATCATAGGGGATCCACTGAAATCTTTTAAAAAATTATTTTGGCAAATTTTTACAGCATTTCACTATGTTTCTTGATTATTCTTAGACTTCATTTGCCCAGAAAATGAGTTTTTCCTCATCATGATCTATGCAACCTATGCTCACATTAGGTTTCTTGATATATATAGACACAGTTGGTTGACATTGAGTTTATTGTCACTTACAACATTTAGCACTTCTTTCAGATAGGATTCCAAGTCATTTTCACAAGTTCTATAGTTACATATTTGAACTTATGTTCTTAAGTGAAATAGTATATTAAGAATTTTACTAAACTTCATCTTGATAGGTTTACACTCATTTACTTTAGTGATTCCATCAAATAGTAATCATTAAACAATGTTGAATAGATAAATAAATAGATATTCAAAAGAATGGCTTTGGGAGTCTGATTCTATCATTTTCAAATTTCATAAGCATGCAATCTTCCACATTATTATTTGAAATGTTGCATAGAGGAAGGCAGGAAAACAGTGTTTGGGAATGTCTCTTGAAACTTCCCTTAATTTGCATATCAATTTCTTAATCAAAGACCCTTGGTTTCAGTTGTTCAGTCACTTACAAACCCAATTTATTTTATTATATCCAGCCACATCTCTCCTTCCTTAACATAATGTTATTATGAGTTAACTGGTCAATACATTGTTGGAGTCCAGACTCACTTTCTCTATTACATTTTTCTTGATATATTGGTCTAATAATCTAGGTAAATAAATTAATTAGAAATTAGAATTTGGAATTGCAATTGTATCTAGAAGTAATTCTATTTGCTTTACTAACAATTTCCTCAAGTTATTTCAATGTTATATTGCTTGAGATATATACATTTCTTGTTAGTGTTTTTGTTAGTTCTTACCATATATTATATATTCTTTAGAACAATTTTACATTCTTTAAACTAATTTTTCGATTATATATGTATTATCTGATTCCACAGTTAGGAATGCATGCATTTCTGTTATCCACACAAGCCTTGTAAATCTTATATTATTTTGTTTCTAGTATATTTGTGTCTTCCTCTTATAAACAAAGTTATCCTAATTTTGTTTATGGAATCTAATCTGTCACCACTTACGTTTCTATAAGGTACATTTACCCTTATATATGCATAATTACATTTAACCTTACCTATTCATACATACACACATATATGCATATATATAATGCATATGTAAGTGCATATATGCATATCCATATATATACACATACACACATTCAGACATGTGTATGTGTAAAGGTAAATTTCCAAAACTGTTGAGGATTATACACACACACACATATGCACATATATATATAAGTGTAT
>NC_045439.1:20456986-20673416 GCF_002776525.5 Piliocolobus tephrosceles
GAGGATTATACACACACACACATATGCACATATATATATAAGTGTATGCATGCATATCCATATATGGATATAGGATACAGTGTGTGTATATATGGATATGCATGTATACACTTATATATATATGTGCATATGTGTGTGTGTGTATAATCCTCAACAGTTTTGGAAATTTACCTTTTACTATTCTTATTTTTTTATAAATGTATTTGGTATTTAATGAGATCAGATTATTTATTTCTTTCCAATTGAAATAATTACATAAGTTCAGAAGCTGATGGAATATACATATACACAGAAATTGTTATATAAATTTGCAGTAATTTTTTAAATTTCTCAAATTTTTTTTGCATTACAGTTCTTAAAATATACTATAAAGCATCCTCATGTTCTCAAATACTTTAGCAAATAGTTTTTAAGTAACTTTTGATAATTCGTTTCGTTTTATTTCTTCAGTTACTTTTTTCTGAGTAACTCTTTTAATTTTGCTGAAGAAAATTTGGGAACTAGCTTAATACTGCTTCATAATCCTTATATAAATTTTGCTATTTTATCTTGGTTACAAATGACTTGAAAAAATATTTTACACGTCATGCTATATTGCCTTATTTTTATTACTGTATTTTGCTTAACAAATCTAAACCTATGTTAACATTTAAACCAACTGTATTCTCTAAACTTATATTGCTCTTTAAGTTCTAAATCTCTTGCTTTAAACTTTGCAATAGAGATTACCAATTGACAAATTATTTTGGTCTCTAAATTTCATATTCATTCACTTTCTGCCTTTAAAGTAAAAATCATTTTGACCAAGTTATATTGACATAAATTCAATTATCTTTATTCAACTTCTCCCGCATTCTTCTTTCAACAGGGGCTTGGTATTGAAATTCAAAATTATTTATCTTCACAATTCATCACTTCTTGCTTTCTGGCAGCTTATAAGATAATATCTTTGTTTTCAAAGTTTCAAAACTTTTTGTTGATGTCTAGATATTATCCCTTGCTGACTGTGCCTGTCAACACTGCTGAATTGCTGACTGCTTTTTAGATTTAATATAAAAAATACATCTCTAATATTATCCTGAATATAAATACTGTTTACATCTTTCTAAGCTCTCACTCCTTGAAATAAGAAATTATGCTTTATTTGTAAGTTTATTTACTGTAACAAATATAGTACCTGCGTATATCTTTATCTGCATGAATATACACATTTAATCTTTCATTAAGCTATATCTAATCTATCAATCAATCGTCCAATTAGGCCAATAAACAAGACTTTGTAAAACGGCAACAGACTACCATAAACTTAACCAAGTAGTAATTCTAATTGCAGTCACGATCTTGGATTGTTGTCATAAATGAGATAAAATACTTGATACCTGTATTCATATTTGCAAAGAGACTTTTTTTCTATCTCATTTCAATAAAGAGAAAACATGACAAGCAGGGTTTTTGTGTTCTTTAATTTTCATGTCCCGTAAGACAGATCTTGTCTGCTGTGCCTCTGAGATCAATTTTTCCAATTTGTACCATGCTGAGCCACACAGATCTTGATCATCACAGTAAATATCATCACGTCATGCTGGTCTAACACAATGATGACCTCATGCCTACAGAATGTGTAGACGAAAAAGAAGTAAGCACCATAGATGCTTTTGTAAGACACTTGCATTATTGATAATTGGAGATAAATTCCATGCAGCCAAGAGTACTACTCGATACAACTAGTTTTGTTTTGTTGTTTTGTTTTGTTTTGTTTTAGAGGTAGCTGGCTAGCTAGATTGATTGATAGATTAGATATAGCTTAATTAAATGCCAGATAATAGGGAACTCTAATCAGAACAATGGCAGGACACCATTTTCAAATCCTGGAGAGCCTGGATTTTGAGTACATTGGACCTTACATTGGACATTAGGTTTTCTCCCTTGGGTATGAAATTACTGTTTCCTACATGTGGACAGAAAATTAAAGTGGTTTTGGAGGAAGCCTATGTAAGAAATTCGCAAAATGTTCACAAAACCTGATTTTTCTCCTTTGCATAAAGCTAAAATACATTTCCCAACCACTTCTACTTTGGTGGGGCATGATCTTGGCATCTACAATGAAATGTGAGTGGATGTAGTATCTTTTTCTGGTCCAGTTTAGTTAAGAGCATGTGTGAATGCTCTCATTATATTTGCTGATTTTTGACTATTCATAGATGGCCAGGAAAACCAGAGAACTAACATATTGAAGAGATAGCCTCTTTCAGCTACTGCCTATGAATGTGATTGTCTGGGAGAAGCTAGATTCCTATCACCACCACCAATACCACTCACAACACTTGAAAACATTTGTGAACCAGAAACAATTTTTTGTTGTGTGAAGCTACACAGATGTTGGCATTAATTTTTACAGAATTTAGCATACTACAACTAATACAAACATGCTCAAACAAGTGAGAAGTAGCTTTATCAAATACTTCAGACTTGGAGAATCAGGCACTGAGGATTTGGCACTCTTCAAAACTTCCTAGCAGTTTACTATACTCAAATATGCTTCAATTTTCAAAAGTATTTGATCAAACCTGAACAAATGAAACCCTCAGTCATTTCCTGGTTTCCATCCTTCATTCCATTCATTCTTTCACCCATTACCTATCACATTATGACTTGGGCTGGACTCTGGGCTGAGCACTGGGAGAGAAAAATGAAGATGACAAAATCTTTCTCTCCAACAACTTCCATTCTAGGAAGACGGCTTCGTAATCTAGTATTTGCATCACAGCACGTCTGCCACGTCTGCAATGGCAAGCATGCATATGTGCTGATAGGCAGAGAGGTGGGCTCTTAAGGGTGAGGTACTACTCTTCCCAAAGAAGAGAATCTCAATTGTAAATGTAAAGGATGCATAAGAAGTATGAAAGTGAAAAGCCCTTGGTCCATTTAGTCATTTTCCTCAAAAAGCTCCATATGGTTGTTTATCATACTGATTCATTCATTCATTCATTTACCCAACAAATCTAAACCTTCCTTCAATTATAGAGACGCTTCTGTGTGCTAGTCACCATGTTAGGCCTTGTATTAGTTTTCAATTTTTGCTGTAACAAATTGCCATAAACTCAATGCCTTAAAACAACACAGCTTTATTATTTTATGGTTTTGTAGGTTAAAAGCATGACATGGCTTCACTGGACTAAAATTAAGATGTCAGCGGTGCTGTATTCTTTTTTGTAGGTTACAGGGGAGATCTATGTCCTTGCATTTTTAAGTTTCTAGAGGCCACTGACAATCCTTAGTTCAAGGTCTCCTTTTTCTGTCTATTATTAAGCTAGCCAGGGCAGATTGATTTCTTTTCATTTTGCATCTCTCTGATTTCTTCTGGCTCCCTCTTCCACTTTTAAGGACCCAAATGATGACATTGAGCTTACTTGGATAATTCAAGATAATCTCCCCATCTCAGAACCCTGATGCGATTACCTCAACAAAACCAAAAGTAAGGTAGCGTATTGACGGATTCTGGGGATTAGGAATTGGACATTTGCAGTGGGGTCATTACTCTACAAACAACTATACTGTCCACTTTTATTCTTGAGATCAACAATTGTACCCAACTGTGACTGTCTCCCCAAATTCTAATTAGCTGTTTCAGCATCAAGACAGCAAATAATCTAAATATTGCACTATGTTTCATCTACTCTCTGAGCAAGAAGCTATTTTGAGAAGTTAATCTCTTTTTTAACTCTCATTTTAGATGAGTCAGATGATATTCCAGAAGTTTAATTAACATGCCCAAGGTCACAGGTGATAGGAGCAGAATATTGTTAAAATTCAAACCTTACGACTACAAGTCCATTCATTTCCCAAAGAAAGACAGTCGATCTCATATACTGTATAAATTGAGTCATTTTAAGTTTAAAAAACAACAAAAAAGCGCCTGTTATTTAAAATCAGACTAATGTAAGGAAACACGTATAAATCCTAATCACGTTTTTTCTTACTTCACTAATAGAGCACCTTCAGACATTCAATGCAAAGACACTGAACAAGAAACCCCGAGATTCAACTCCATGACAGCCGACTCACTTTCTAATAACTGATACTTGGTGATGCTTCTGTTCACTTCCACCCCGGGGAACCTCTCCCGTGCATATTTCCATTCTAAATAAATTGCCTTAAGGTGGATTTATTGTAATTTTGCTACATTTTTTCAGCAGCCTTCAACAGCTAAGAGGAAGGAGTTATTTTTGCCCCTGTTCAAGTTTTGTTTTACCCCACTATTAACAATTTGTATATTTCTAGACCATCTATACAGAACTCAATTTCTTTAAAAATATTACTTATGGTAACAACCAACCAAATAAGAGTGATCTCTTGAGTCTGATTCCAGGGTGACAATGCTTACAGAGCACCTTCCAAATAGAACACAATCCATATGAGCCCATCTAGATTTACAGATAATGTCCCTAAGGAGATGGCACGGTGTGATTCAATGAACAAGGAGACAGATTCAGTCACAAAGCTAATTCGTAGCAGAGCCCAGAATTCAACCAAAACTCATGTTCTTTCAATTGTACCGTGCTTCCTGCTAACACATCACAAACTTTGTCAAATACTAGGAATAAAACTTTCTGACGTTTTAAGCCATCTCAAAATAGATCTAAACCCTACTGGTTCTATTTTACAGTGAAAAAACATGAAAACAAAAATAGTTCAGCCCACTATCACAAAGTTAATGTTGTGATCTATGGGGTAAATATTTCTTAAAGATTCAGACACTTTCATCTCCATTAGAGAAATGCTGAAAAAGACATATGCTGAGAGTCTCCTGGTCATAAGTGCTTAATGCTAAAGGCAGTCAAGCAATACAGAAGCAAGAAGCCTTAAAAGCTTTTGGAGTCTAAGGTTGTAACCTTTGGGTAAAATGGCGAGGCTGTCAGTCCACTGAAACCTAGCACTTCCCTTCAAGTATCTGTCTTGCCCTTCCTTCCACACTAAGTGCCTACTCGGAGCTCCTCTGGCCATTATATAAAGCTTTTCAGGAAACATCACTCCAGACAGATGTTTAACCCCAGGCTCTAGGGGGACTATGCTGCATGTTGCTGGGTCTGTTGATTAATTTTACATGTACGCGCATGCTAATGTAGCCTGACATTGAGGCCCTCACAGTCAGCCAGCCATGTTAAGCAAACAAAGTACGACAGGCAAATCTGCACTGAAAGTTGTCTGCACACAGATGCATTTCACCTCAAATCTCAAAGGAGAGCTGGTTCTTCTTTTTCTTTGCAGCCAGCATCAGAGGCAATCTGGTCAATATTATCCCAAATTGTCCTTGATTCACTTGTATGTAATACACTGCCCCATTTTTTAAATCGGCTTTTGTGAAATATGAGATATTTAAATGCAAATGTGAATTGAAGTTCAATGACAGTAAGACAATAGAGGGGCTTCAAAGACACTGATTACAATGAGTGACCACCATTACCTAGAAAGTCAGCTGCATAATGTGTGGTCTCAGAGCATGTTTTGTGAAATTTACCAAATTACAAACATTAAAGGTGATATGGAATTATTGCTTCAAAATAGTGATGATTTTGAGAAAAACACTGGTGAAAAATAATATATCATTTCTAAATATTAATATTACAGATTTTTCTTATGATATTGGCAGATAAACTATGACAGACTAATTCTCACAATGAGACACACAAGAAGAGTAAGGGAAAATATTTTTTACAAAATTTGACCAAAGGCATTGCAGAAAAATCAAGTCAGCCTGACCTTAAGAGATACAAGTTTTGAAGAAAAGCAAAGCTCAGGTGTTTCCTCAACAACCAGTGTAGCTTTTCCCTTTGGGGCATTTGCTAACCCACGAGTGTGGGATCTCGATACTGAGAAGCTAAGGAAGCAGTTCCCAAAATTGTTAAGGGTTCAAGGAGACAAAACCTGGAAATCAGGACTCAATATGGAGGAGGAATCCTAGTAAACACTACCAGTTTCCGTGGAGACCCTGAAGTGTTATATCCAAAGAGGGGAGGGAAACCAGCGTCCCCACAAATCAAACTGGATTACGATGATTTGCCTCTACCCTAGTTTCTTTCAAGAGAAAAAAGTAAACATCACTGTGACAGTGCCTAACAAAAAACACCTTCAAATAAGTAGGTAATAAATAAAAATCAGTTAAATTTTGTTCTTATTAAGAACATTAAAATACTTTCCAGTAATAATAAAAGGAATAGCAATAACTACCTTTCCCTTTTGAGCCTCTCACAGATGCAGTCTTGGCTATCTCTAAATCTTATATCTGCAAGTCAATAATATTTATGACTGATTACAAAACTGAGGTTCAGGTTCATAGATGTTATATGACTTACGAATCCACGTAGCTAAGTAGACAACTGAGTTAAGATTTAAACTCTGGACTGTTTGACTTCAACAGACACTTTCTGTGGGTGAGGTGGGTGTACATTTTCATGAAATATGTGAAGAGGGGCTTACTTTAGAACAGAAAAGAGAGGAATCTGTAAGGAACTGTGAGATGGTTTTTGATGAAAATGATCTCTCGGTGAAAGGCAGTCCTCTTAGATGTTTTTCCTTGTCTTTTCAATTCACATACTATTTATTGAGTGCTTACTATTTGCCAGGCACTATTCTATATTTGTTAACTATAGCAATAAGCAAAATAGACAAAAATCCCTGGCCTGATGCAGATGAGATCCTATTGAAGTGGACAGTTAGCAAGTAAATAAAGATCAAATTTAGGGAGTCATCCATGCTGAACTGGTGTTTACAACCAAGCTGATGTGATGGGGGAGAAAACAAAGACAGAAAAGCTATTAGAGACACTGTGCATAGGGCAGGAAAAGTATATAATTCAGACAATGCCCGTGGGGTTATGTTTGAAAAAGTACTGCTGCACACGATTCTTCCACCGGAGCCCTTCCCCGTTTTGAAGATTAAAATATTGGGAGGCAGAGGATCCTTGGTCATATATTTGTCAAAAGATCTGTGATTCTAGGCCAGGCATGGTGGCTCACACTTGTAATCCCAGCACTTTGGGAGGCTGAAGCGGGCGGATCACCTGAGGTCAGGAGTTCGAGACCAGCCTTGCCAACATGGCGAAACTAAAAATACAAAAATTAGCCAGGCTTAGGGCGGGCACCTGTAATTCCAGCTACTCGGGAGGCTGAAGCAGGAGAATCGCTTGAACCTGGGAGGCAGAGTTTGCAGTGAGCTAAGATCGTGCCATTGCACTCCAGCTTGGGCAACAAGAGTGATACTCCATCTCAAAAAAAGAAAAAAAAAAAAAAAAAGATCTGTGATTCTAGATGGTGAATTGAATGTGGACAAAACCATGAGAACTGTGGCATCATATGTTACCTTCTCAACCTGTAAAATTACAAGCTATTTGAAAGTTACTGTGATACAATTAAACTCTACATTAGAATGATGGGGGAGAGAAAAGATAAAATTATACATGAAATAAAAGTGTCCAAATAATAAAAAGACACCAGCAGCAACATTCTTTTATTCTACATAATATTTTTGTGGAACAACCAAAATTGTAACTTTTCCTGCAGTTGTGTAGGCATCTGTGCCAAAAGCATCACAGGAACAAGGTCCTGAGTTAATTGCCTCATTAAATTGACATCTATCTGCAACAGTGCCTCCTAGGGCCAAGTTAATGGCTTACAAAATGCAAACATGATATAAATTTAACAGAGCATTATTTCTGCAGGCATGAAAATCTCCGTAGTGACTTTGGTGCTAGAACCAACCATCTGAGCCTGCTTATGAAAGAGATTTATTTATTCCAAATTGTATTTACTCTAAACTGAGCCCAGCTTTGCCGACCAAAACAATTTTCTCAACTGAAGGGCCTTAAATGCCACCCGCATTCCAGTTCTATAAATGCAAGAGATTTTTCTTTCAGTTTCCAGGCTGGAATTTCATGGTGGTGACGACTTCATTTTATCTTGAATATTGCAAATCACTCAAAATAATTGAATAGTTAAGCACAACGAAATCATTTCACTGGAGAAAGTACAGCAACAGAGTGTACGAATATTGCAGCTACGAAACCATTTTCCCCATTTACTAGTACTTCCAACTCATACTTCCTAACCATAAAATCAGTGTTACCACCTAAAACATTTCCTACATGTTATTCAGGAATTTAAATCATCTTAAAGTTTTCAGAGCAAAAAGATAAGCACACTTTGGTTAGAAGACAGAAATGAAGTTTGAACCATTAAGTGCAGTTTCCACTGAGCATGGATAGAGAGAAATAAAATGATTTTAATTTAGATCACCTCTAAAGTACTATAAATTACCTAGTTAATTTATCTAGAGGAAATTACACCAGATATAAACAGAAGTTACTCAAGAAATATCTAACAGATTCTACAGTATCTGCATCAAAAATATAAAACCATCAAATATTGAAACATTGGCTATGCGGTTTTCTGCTTATGATAATAACAAAATTAAGACTTAGGGAATGTTTTTAGTAGTCAACGGTATCAATCCATAGTTTGAAAGAAACACTACTTCAAAAGCAGTAGTGGTTTCATCAATTTAGTTTGATATAAAATACTTGTTTCTCTAGCGTTATTGGAGAATGAATTTTTTTTGCAATTCATGCTTTTCAGATAGTTGAATGATATCTTTCTTTATTTCAATTTCTGTTGGGATTATTTTTTTATTTAAATATATTTCACATATTTCCAGCTGCCCGAACTGAAGGCTGTAAATCAGCAGCTTCCAACCTTTTCAGCACCAGGGACTGGTTTTGTGGAATACAATTTTCCCAGGGACTGGTTGCGGGTGGGGGATGGTTTTAGGATGATTCAAGTGCAATACATTTATTGTGCACTTTATTTATATTATTATTACGTTGCAATATATAATGAAATAATTACACAACTCACCATAATATAGAATCAGTGGGAGCCCTGAGTTTATTTTCGTGAAACTAGACAGTCTTATCTGGAGGTGATGGAAGACAGGGACAGAGGATCAGGCATTAGCTTCTCAGAAGGAGGGTGCAACCTATTTCCCTTGCATCCCTTGCACAGTTCACAATAGGGTTTGCGCTCCTATGAAAATCTAATGCTGCCGCTGATCTGACAGGAGGAAGAGCTCAGGCAGTAATGCAAGCGATGTGGAGTGGCTGCAAATACAGATGAAGCTTTGCTGGCTTGCACACCACACACCACCTGCTACGCAGCCCGGGTCCTAACAGGCTGCACACTGGTATTGGTCTCTGGTCCAGGGGTTGGAGACTCCTGTTCTAAATCATAATTTAATTTTTACCTAATTTCCCAAAAGGATAATTCATATTAAATAATTTTTTTTTAGGATTTTACAGGTATTTTTGGCCCCTACACTAAATGGCCACACACACACATGTGTGTGTACATGTACACACAAGGTTTAATTTTGAAATTTTATTTCTCAGTGTCAAGTTATCCATCATCACCTCTCACTAGTCTCAAGGAAATGAACACCAAAATATTGTCTTACTGCTTAATACTTGTGATATGGTTTGACTCTGTGTCCCCTCCCGAATCTCATCTCCAATTGTAATCCTCATGCGTCACAGAAACGACCTGGTAGGAGGTGATTGGATTACGGGAGCAGTTACCCTGATGTTGTTCTCCTGATAGTGAGTGAGTTCTCATGAGATCTGATGGTTTTGTAAGTGGCAGTTTCCCCTGCTCTTTCTCTTTCCTGCCACCTTGTGAAGAAGGTATTTGCTTCTCCTCCACCTTCCACAATGATTGTAAGTTTCCTGAGGCCTCCCCAGCCATGCAGAACTGTGAGTCAATTAAAGTTAATGTTAAAGGCAGTATACTTTATTGAACATAGCCTTACAAAGTTAGAATTTTATCAAAAGATAGTAAATTTGAATCTAAAATTTTCTATGTTAAAGCCAAACATGTAAAAAAAAAAAAAAACCATATGTAAATAATCCACTTTTTGCTCCATTGCTGCTTTTAAAAATATTTAATAAAATATCCATGTTATGGACTTATTTATATCCTTCTCGAATTCATATTTGAAGTTCTCATCCCCAGTGAGACTGACTTTGGAGACAGGGCTTTTAAGGAGGCAATTAAGGTTACCCGAGGTCATAAGGATGGGGCCTTAATCCTATAGAACTAATGTCCTTATAAGAAAGGGAAGAGACCCCTGAGCTTTTTCCTAGTGTGCAGCACAGGGGGACGGCCACATGTAAAGGCAGCCCTTTGTAAGTCACAGAAAGGGGCCTCATCAGAAACCAACTCTGGCAGCATATTGATCATGTATTTCCAACCTCCAGAACTGTGAGAAAAAAAATTTCTGTGGTCTAAGCCATCCAGTCTGTGACATTTTGTATGACAGCCCAAGGTAACTAATAAAATGAGCAATTAAATACTCTTCCCTATTTCTGACTAGTTTCTCTGTAATATTAGCAAATGAAAGTGTTACAAAATAAAATAGAACAAATGTTGTCATCAAAAATGTTCAGAGACCCCTTGAGTAAAAGAACGTAAGAATTGGTCTGGTTTCTACCCCTGGAAAATATTTCCAATTATGCTGTATTGAAACCTGCCTTTGTATCAAAGGGTCTCGAGATTCTACAGTATAATGAAACCCTCTCAATGGCTTCAGTTTATTTTTAAAAGGTGCTTTTCTATTTTGAACCACAGTCCTAGTTTGTGGTTGAAAAGAAAAATGGGGGCAGTATCTTGGGAAAAAGGCCCAGTTGTTGCCAAGAGTAAGGGCCTCCATTGGTTCAGTGCTTAACAACAACAGCTTGGAGTCGAGTTCTGAACCTCTGCTGGGAATTCTTTCAGTCCTGTCTGTATGAAACGCATATTGTCCCTGCATGGACTGCTGTCATGTTCCACACAGAATGTAGAAGACTTCGCAAAATGGAGGAAACAAAAACCAAGTATTTGTCTAAGGTCTTTCCTCCAATTGTTTTTTTCTTTCCACTTGCATGCGGAAAAGAATTAAAGCAAATCAGCCACAATTACCTAAAGAATGACAGACACTGTATAAGTATCAAGATGAAGACCCCCCCAAAAAAGCATTAAAAAGTAGCCCGTGTGCTAACTGGAGTTTTAAAACAAATTATCTACAAATATGAAGACCATACATAGACTTTAGCTATCCTCTGGTCCAGCCATTTTTAGAGACCGAAACCTTAAAATCCCAAATGACAAAATGAAGTTTTGTGCTCTCCTCGAGTAGGGTCTGGATCAATAGAGAGGTTCGGATGCTCAGTCGAACTTTTGTAATTTAAGAATTTTGGGCATTTAAACTCCCTTGGATTTGCGCACCCTCAAGAATAAGCCATGAGCTTCTGTATCTCTTCCTATGATTCACCTGGATCCATCTTTCACCATATCTTTACTACCCGGCCTTCTTTTCCCAGTCCTTCCTGCTGCACTCATCCTTGTCTTGGTAACTATTCAAGCTTCCAACCTTCTGCTCCCTCACTCACTTCACTTTCTTAATCATCTCTTAATATCTCTCAGTACTCTTTTCATGGTAAATACAGGAATCAACAAGAGCTGGCTAATTGATGATAAGTAAAGTCAAGCATCACAGACCCGTGAACAGGGATGCTGCTGGCTTTCTGGAAGAGTTTTAGCAGAACTAAGACGTGGACCTGACTCTCTTTTAGTCTTTTATTTGTGTGCTTCATTTCATGTCAGTTGGGAAAGGTAGAGTCAGTTGGATGTGACTTTTTTTTTTTCATTTTAAGGGGAAATAACTCATTTGGACAACCTTAATAAAGGAGTTTGGTTTAAAACACATGTGAAAGTTACAGACACTGAATACGATGAGTATTTATCTAGATTTCTAAAGGGTAATTCCATTTATTGAAAGCCTCATTTCAGAAAGTATGTCTAAGTTGGTTAAAGATGGGACTACAAGAGCCCAATAGTAAACAAAAAGCAAATTTAGCAGTTAGAGAGGAGGCAAAGATGGATATTAAAGAGAAGTAGCTATTAAAAGGTGCTTGGGTGGTGAATTACACAAGTCGCCTCCCTTAATGGGAAAGTTGACTTGATCAGGAGGTGATGGGGACAGATAGTATTGTATGTCTTAGTCCCAGTCTTTAAAACAATAGTCACTAAGAGTCTTAAATATTGTACAATTTAACCCAGAAACTTTCATCCTAGCAATATATAGTAAGTATATATTCAGACACTGTCCTAAAGAAACAACCATATTAGAAAGTACAGATTTTTATATCCACATTTATCATAAAGGCATAACCAGAATAAAACCTCAGCCACATAGTCTTGCATTTCCTGGCTAATTTGTGTTAATGGTTTGTTGCTGAGTCTGCCCCACTGTGGAAAAGACTTTACCAGAAAATTAACCTACCTGGGGGAGAAACATTTCTCCTTCTGTATACCTCTTCAGTCTTCTGTATCACCTATGGGGGTAAAGAAAAATTCTAATAAACACATCAACGTTACAGGCTTCCTGTCCCATAAAGGGTATTGACTATCCTAACATCGCAAATAAAACCTTATTTTATTTAGCTTGTAGTATGTCTTCTTTTGTGTCTCACTTTTTTGTTCTATGTTAGCTCTGTAAGATTTATCCATCTTGTCGATATCCTTATTATCATTCTGGGTCATTCTCGATCTTTCATTCTCATTACTGAATAGTATTCTGTTGTGATTTTAAGTATCCAGTCTTCTCTCAGTGGGCATGTGAATAGACTCCAGCTGGGACTATTAACAATAGTTTTGTTATGAGCATTCTAGTTTTTTCTTTTTCGTGAGCATATGTATCATTTCTTGGTATATACTAAGAACTGGAATTGTAAGATCATAGAATATGAAATTATTCCACTTCAGTAGATACTACTAAATAGCTTTACAAAGTGATTTTACTCTCATTGACAATTATGAGAGCTGCAATTTGCTTCATATTCTGGCCAACACTGGGTATTTTATTGTCTTTCACATTGTAGATATCTGGTAGTTGAATATGGAATCACATTTCTCTGACAGCTAATGAAGTTGAACACCTTTAATATGTTGATTTGCCATTTGGCTATCCTCCTGTGTGAAGTCTTTTTTTCTTTTCTGATATGGAAGAATTCTTTTTAGATAGATAGATAGATAGATAGATAGATAGATAGATAGATAGATAGATACATATAGACAGATTTTTGCATTGGAGTTCAATATTAGCTATATATATAACAAATATCTTCTCTCACTCTGAGTCTTGATTTTTACTTTCAATAGTATCTTTTGATGAACAATAGTTCTTAATTTTAGTATAACCCAATTTATTAATTTTACCATTTATGATTATTGTTTCCTCTTTCTGGTCAAGAGATGTTTTGCCTATTCCAAGGCCACAAAGATGTTTTCTAAATTTTCCTGTAAAGGTTTTATTATATTATCTTTCATATTTAGACCAACAATTCATTTGAAACTGGTTTTGCTATGGTTGAAGTAAATGTTCAGAATCATTTTTTTTCAAATGACTATCCAATTGACACAGCACCATATATTGTATAATTTATAATAACTCAGTACAACATATTGTACTAATGTAGACTTTGTTGTATTCAGGAAATACGTGTGAATTTGTTTGGTACTCTCCAGTTGCTTTTATAGGTCAGTTTATCCATTTGATGCCAATAACACACTGTTTTAGTAACCATAGTTTTGTAAGAGTTTTTGAGATCTGTTAGTATAGATCTTTAAACTTCATTCTTCTTTAAGATTGCCCTGGCTATTTTTGGTTAATTACATTTCTTAAATTTAAAATTAAGCTTGTCAATTTCTGTAAAATACACTGGTGGAATTCTTTATTGAGAATTTATTTAATTGAGGTTTACTTTAGAAACAATTAACATTCTTAAAATATTGAGACTTGAATCAGTGAAAATTTTACATCCCTCTATTTACTGAGATTCTTTAATTTCTCTAAACAATAGATTTTTTTTATATGTGTGTGCTAGTGAGGTGGAGTTCTTTCAAAACTAGGGTTAAATTTATTACTAGATATTAAATGTTTTTTATGTTTACTCATTAATTTTATTATCTAAGTATTTGGTGTTAGTATATAGAGCTATATTTGACTTTTAAAATACCTATTTGTATCCAACAAACTTGCTAAATCTATTTTTAATAGTTTACAGACTCTTTTGAGTTATCAATCTGCATAATATCATCTATAAATATTGGCAGCTATAATTTTTCTTCTAAAATGTTTCTGTTTCTTCCTTTTCCTTGGCTTACAGAAACATGGACTAGAAGTGCCAATAATGGACACTCATTTGTTTTCTCCAATTTCTGGGGAAAAGTGTCAATAGTTCACCTTTGTGCATAATATATGATGCAAGTTTTGGGAGGTATTCTTTTGCAAATGGATGAAAATTTATATTTCTAATTTTCTAATGTTTTCAAAAAAAATCATGAATATGTGTTAGATATTGTCAAATGACTTCGCCTTTTGAATATTTATTAAAATTATCAACTTATGTTTCTTTTTTCTGTTAATGTTGTAAGTTTTAATAATAATAATGCTAATGTGGTAAATAATATTAATCATTATTATTTATATTTTTAACAGATAGCTACATTTAAGCATTTTATATCTTACAAAATATCTGTCAATAATATATATTTTTTCCTTGAAAAGAACATGTCAATATTTGGAATCAAAATTATGTTAGCCATATAAAATAGAGCCAGAAATTACTCCCTTTTTTCTACTCAAGAATGAGTTTAGATGAGATTTGTATTCTAATGAGATCACTTGGACACAGGAAGGGGAACATCACACACCAGGGCCTATTGTGGGCGGGGGGGGGGAGAGGGAGGGATAGCATTAGGAGTTATACTTAATGTAAATGACGAGTTAATGGGTGCAGCACACCAACATGGCACACATATACATATGTAACAAACCTGCACGTTGTGCACATGTACCCTAGAACTTAATGTATCATTAAAAAAAAAAAAAAAAAGATTCGTGTTGTTCTTTGGAAATGCCATCTCGTCCTGGGGTTTTATTGTGGAAGACTTCAAATCAGGCATTCAATTTTTAAACAAATACTGAAGTAATCAAATTTTCTATTGAATGTCTCTCAGTCTTGTATGATTCAGTAAAGTTTTCTATTATATCCAAATTATAAAATTTGCTGTTATGAAGTTGGTCATACTACACACACACACACACACACACACACACACACACATTCCTTTCATCATTTGACATCATAATTATTCATTACCCTTTTTCATGTCTAATATTTCTAATTCATGATTTTATTATTTTCTTGATGATTCTTTCTAGTGGTTTATTTAGTTTACTGGCATGTTCAATGATCTAACTTTTAGTTTTGTTTTTATATATAGCATAGTTATCTTAAATTGCATTTTTTTTTCTTTTTGGTACTTGTCTTGTTGTACATTCTTTGGTTTTATTTGACTTACTTCTTCCAGAATTTTGGAATGAATATTTCAACCACTATGTTTAGCCTTGTTAATTTTTCAATATATATGATTAAGCCTATAAATTTCTTTCAAAAATTTGATTTAGCTATATTCCACATTTAAAAATTTTTTTATCTTTAAAAGATAAAATTTTTTTTATCTTTATCTTTCATTTAAAAATATTTTCAATTTGAACTGTGAATTCTTATTTGACCCTGGAATAATTAGAGGTATCCTGCCTAATTTCTATGAAGTTTGGGATTTGGAGGTTATCTTTTTAAAAAAATAGATAACTAAATTTCAACTTAATCCCTTTGTGGTTAGAGATCATACTCTGAATAATGTAATTCTTTGGAAATTTGTTGAGTCTATCTTTATGGATCCATCTCCTTTCTATAGAGAAGAGTTAACATATTTTTATTTGGGGACTAAAAAACTGTCATTTTACATAATAGAAGATAGGAGAGACGGTAATAGAAGGGCGAAATTCTAACTGTCCCACTTATTCCTGATAGAGTTCTTTAATTAATTACACTAACAATTGTCCTGTGTCCCAAGTCTGTCCTTTGTGCAATTAGCTCAGATTTCAGTGCCTTGAGGGCTCCCTCGGTAAATATTTTACTTCCTGCCGGTGTTTTGGATTGTAAATTTCTCTATTAATATCAGCCCACCTGCTTGGAATTTTCCAGATTTTGTCAGACATTCTGGTCCACTGATTTCTTATTTTTCTGTAGTTCTTATTTCTTTCATAACTTTCTACAATCTCAAAGGGAGTTTGGGAATAACAGGCAGTAAAACTCTGTGCTCAGTCTGCTATCTTGAACAAGCTCAAGGATAATTTTTAATGTTAATTTTAAATGTTTACATTTAACATTTAACATGACTTGCAAACGGGTTACATAAACCAGTGTTAACTAAAGCATTAAAACTGGGGACTCTTGGTAAAAAAGAAAAGTTTTAAAATTGAAAAAAAAAAAGCTATTAAGGTAAGATTGTTCCCTATATTCTATTAAAACCAATCATTGATTAGTTCAATTCAGTCAAAGTGTAGCCTAATGAATGGGAGAAGAAATTAATTTTTCTTTATAAATGAATTTTCCAGTTACTTATCACTACCCTGAAGAGTTTCAGTACCACACAGCCAGTCCAAGAGAGACGATTTAAAAAAGAGAGAAAAAGAGAGAGAGCCATATTTATAATCATTTGCGAATTAACAGGCTATGTAAGACTAATTATCAGAGGGATGTTTTATGAACTTTGAGTTGGAGTAGTGTGCAGAGTAGAGAAAAAGTGAGTGACCATAAAGGGCAGCATACCTAGATATGACTTTTTGTGCCGAAGGCCTCATCAATCATCAATTTTCCTTTCATCTGCTGATTTCTTCCAGTCACTTCAAGTGAGATAAAAGTTGACTTGTCAAAAAAAGCTGACATTCTTCCTCTGAATCGTTTCACAATTGTTGTGGCATTTTTGCTTCTCAAGTTTGAAAAAAGAGGAAACTTCCTAAGGGAGAGAAATGGGTAGTTCAGTGCATCACCCTGAAAAAAAAGATTACAATAAATACTCTCCAGGACTGAAAGGTGAATATTTAAGTCAGAAAGTAGAAAGTTGTACTTTATTGTCAAAAGATTTTCTTTGAAATATTTGTCTCTAATGTAACGGGATCTATTTTTACTTGAGATGATCAGCTGTCATGTGAAAAAATACATAAATCTGCTCAACTTTAAGTATGTAGATCATTCTCTCACATCTTACCTGTGAGCACTTCAGTTTCTTAAAATTACTGAAAAATTAGTTTTTTTCATTTATAATCCACCTGATGCTCATATCATGTAAAAAAAAAAAAAAAACTGTAGAATATCTCTCATATAACACATATTTCATGTGCTTTACATGGACTACTGCTAAATTATTTGTAAATAGAGGTACAAAATACATGAATTTTTCATGATGATACTTGATATGGTTTGGATCTGTGTCCCCACCTAAATCTCACGTTGAAATTAATCCCCAATGCTGCAGGTGGGGCCCCAGCGGAAGGTGATTGGATCAGGGAGGAGGCAGTTTCTAGGGGTTTAGCACCAACCTCCTAGTGGTGTTTTGTCATAGTGAGTTCTCACAAGATCTGGTTGTTTAAAAGTGTATAGCACCTTATTCCTCTCTCTCTTCCTGCTGCTCCAGCCATGTGAAGTGCTGGCTCCCCCTTTTCCATCTGCCATGATTATAAATTTCCTGAGGCCTCCCCAAAATCAGAAGCTGCTATGCTTCCTGGACAGCCTGCAAAATCATAAGTCAGTTAAACCCCCTTTTTTAAATAAATGACTAGTCTCAGGTATTTCTTTTTTTTTTTTTTTTTTTCTTTTTTGAGACGGAGTCTCGCTCTATCGCCCGGGCTGGAGTGCAGTGGCGTAATCTCAGCTCACTGCAAGCTCCACCTCCCGGGTTCCCGCCATTCTCCTGCCTCAGGCTCCGGAGTAGCTGGGACTACAGGCGCCCGCCACCTCGCCCCGCTAGATTTTTCTATTTTTTTTAGTAGAGACGGGGTTTCACCGTGTTAGCCAGGATGGTCTCGATCTCCTGACCTCGTGATCCGCCCGTCTCGGCCTCCCAAAGTGCTGGGATTACAGGTTTGAGCCACCGCGCCCGGCCTCAGGTATTTCTTTATAGCAACATGAGAACAGACTAATACAGTCATCGGTAACTAACCAAGTATGCATCAGGAGTGTCCAATTCCCACTGTCTCAGTTGTAGGTGCTGGGTCATGCACAGTCAGATATGACACAGAATCTCCTCTCTTCTACCCCACTGAGTGCTCAAAGGTCATTTTGATCTTACAGTTTATCAAGAAAAAACTATAGATGAACCTCACTCAGAGAAACTGGGTCACAGAGCAAATTCTCATGGCATTGGCCTATTGGCTAGGAGATAGGCTAAAGAGGGCTGTGGAGGAGGTTGGCACAGTGTTTTGACGAATGAGAGATTGACAATGAATGCCTTAGAAGATTTATTCCACAAAGCTGTTCATCAGTAAAACAATGGTTTTTGTAGCACATTTTTTTCTCTATTGCCAAGTTCTTTTATAAAGTGTCCTTTGTCTGAGACCATCTTTCTGCTAGAAGAATCCTGATATTCATGTGCTCTTCCTTTAGATATCTTCCTCAGACTCCACTTCTTTCAGCTAAAAGTCGTTTGCTTCTTGACACACACACACACACACACACACACATGCACTTTTCTGGTTTCTGTCATAACAGCGCTAGAAAACCAGTCAGCAACCTGAATAAAAATCCATTAAAACCACAGTTCAAATCATGAGTAACAGAAAAATATTTTAAAAGATTTTCCCTCTCATAAAGGGCAATGATGACTAAATAACTGTGCAGTTGATACTTACTGGTGAGGAAGAGAGATATGTATTCTACTCCCAGGAAGACAGCTACCCAGCCCAAACAACCCCTCCCACATACTACCCCAAAATGGGTTGAATTAAATATTTCTGATGAAACTAACAAAGAAAATAGAAAGCATATATTTTTGTATCAATTACAAGTTGGCACTTACATTCTTTTAGTCTATACATTAGTGTATATTGAAAATTTTGCTAAGAAAATATCAAAGGCTTTAATTTCAGTCTCTGAGTCTACATTTTTTACTTCTATGGCTTAATACTTTGTCAATGTATGACTTTTAGTTTTCTTAAGTCTCTTATGTCACAGAATCAATGCTTAATGATGACTTGTAAAAAGGTTGAAAAGGCTTAAGGTTTTTAGTACCTAAAGCTATTTTTTTAACATGTTATACTAGCCAAAGAATTTGTCCTAAAAGCATTTATTATCTGTTCCAGGATTCATAGATAAACACACATTATAATTTTATTGAATTCAGCAGATTTTTAAAAATTGAAAAGACATAATTTTTCTATTTATAACCTAACTACAACCTGTGCATTTAAAAAAGAAAAAATAAAACAAAACAAAACAACACTTCAAAGACAAGCTGTAGAGGTAATTTAGTCTCTCTGTATTTAAAATGAGCCAAAAGGAAAAAAAAAAACACCCAAATACAATTGGCTAATTGCTTTCAATTTGGCTTTATTTCCTTGACACTAATGGAGAAATTCTAACATCTACACAACTAATGAGTTTGGAAGTTATGAGTTTTTTCTGAGTATGGATATCAAGTTGGGGGAGAAAAAGTTTATTTGCTGTTTAGAGAATAGCAAAGACTGAACAGACGTCACATATGTCTGCATTTCAGTCTGTTATGTGTCAGGGTGTGTGACCCTGACACATGATTGAAGTAAAACATGGGTGTGCAAAAATATTTTGTCAATCTACTGTGCTTAATGTCATGATAGATGTTCCATCAGAGCCATAGAATAGTCATCTATACAGCAACAATGATGAACAACAATAGCGATAATTGTTAGTACCAACTATGAAATACTCTTTATATCCAGGTTCCTTGCTAAGTGCTTTGTAATGTGTTACTCCTTGAGTTCTCACTGAAGAATATAGGTGTAATTGTCCTTATTCTAGTAGAAACAAATTATAATGATCTCTAAGGTAAATATTTTTTCATAGTAAGTGGAAGATCCAGGATTCACTATCATACTTGCCTCAATCCAAAGCCCATGTTTCTAATCCCTAATCTACATCTGCTTACTTAGCGACTGGGGAAGTGTTCTGGAGAAGATGCAAGATAGCTGAATCTGAAAAGTAAAATGAAATTAAGCAGACAAGGAAGGTGAGTAAGGAAGCTAACTTAATCAATAAGAATGTAATTTATACACCAAATGAGGGAAGGAAATTATGTTTTTATGAAAACCAAAGCAATTTTTTGTTACTTGATTACACATTGCATAGAGAAAGTTGCAGACATAAGGCTGAAGAGACAGGCTGACGTCAAATTTTTGGGAGCGCAAATGCCCAACCAGGAAGCTGGAGTTGCCTCAAGTCATAGGAAATTGTAAAAGCTCAGTCAGAGAAATGGCGTGGCTGGATTTGCATATTTGATGTGTGTTCCATCAGACCAGGTGGGAGGACATCTCACTGAGCCATTCTCAAGATATTTAATAGAGAAAATGGAGCAAATCTATGAGAAAAGAAGGACTTTACATCAAAAAACTAAACTAAAATAAAATAAAATGGAAGAGTTAGCAATGTGTTCACACATGAGCTCTGAAGATGGGTAAGGATTAAAAGTGAAACTTTGAAAATCCTCTGTGTAGGAGGCCACAGTTGTACCTGGCTTAGTTCTCAGCATTGGCTCCCTTGTGTGGGGCAGGACTATGATTTGGCCTCTGGTCTGCCTGAATTTGTCTCACTGTTTCAGACAATGAGGCAGAGCCTGGGCATGCTGGGCCTGCCTCATTCTTGGGCATCTGTACTCAGTTCCATTTGGCATGATCAGTCTATACACAGCTTAACAAAGTACTTGTTCTAAGTCATAATGACTCTTACTTCAGGACTTTGGAATCTTCTTTTTCCTTCCAATATGGTTTGGCTGTTTCCCCAGGCAAATCTCATCTTCAATTGCAACTCCCACTTGTCATGAGAGGAACTCAGTGGGAGGTGATTAAATTATGGTGGCAGGTCTTTCCTGTGCTGCTCATGATAGTGAATGAATCTCATGAGATCTGATGGTTTTAAAAATGGGAGTTTCCCTGCACAAGCTCTCTTTTTGCCTCCTGCCATCCATGTAAGACATGACTTGTTCCACTTTGCCTTCCACCGTGATCGTGAGTCCTCCCCAGCCACGTGGAACTGTAAGTCCATTAGACCTCTTTTTCTTCACAGTTTAGGGTATGTCTTTATCAGCAGTGTGAAAGCGGACTAATAAACCTTCCTGCTCCCTATTATAGTTAACGCTTTTTCAAACTTCATATATTAGCTCCAGCACATATATTCAAGGATGGCATTTTTCCCCACTTCCCCTATCAGATGAGAGACCCCACACCTACTCTCATAGTCCCACAGTTTCCTATACTGTTCTTCCAAAGTACTAATCACTAGTTCTAATGGTATTTTTAAGAGATTATTTGATTATGCCTACCTCTTCCAGTATACTGACACTCTTTGAAGAAAGGGCAATATATGTAGTGTTATTAAATGTGCCTCACAAACCTAGTACATTTCCTGGAACCCAGTGTGGACTTAATATATATTCATTGAATGACAGAACGATTTTCCCATTGGTGCCATCTCATTTGACACCATAAAATGAGAATTATATCTTACCAGCTGTGACCTCATTGATATCTCCCTCATGGTTAAATGGCTATATTTAAAAAAAAATTCAACCTGAGGATTTAATTTACACATTGTAGCAAACATCCTTTTTGGGATTTTCATAGTTTGGTCATTCATTCACTCATTCATTCCACAAACAATAATTGAGCACAATGCCTTCCTCTCCAGGGCTCTGTTAGTTCTGTCCACTCTCCAATCTCAGCATTCTACATTTTTTTTTTTCAACAAACTAATCCTACCAGCTGAAAATAAGTTGCCAGTATCCCAGTCCCTTGTGGCTTTTACTAAAAATTGCCTGCGAAATGAGACATGCCCCTTTCATGATTTTCATTAGAGAGCAAATTGCTTGTGATACTTTTGGCAGAAATTAAATGGATGTATAGAGGCAGTGCTATCTTATTATGCAGTTGAATTTTTGAGAAAGGAATGGGGTTTGACAGACCCAAAGTTTCACTGTTGCTTTAAAAATAATGGTATCTCTGATCTCTCAAGCTACTGCATGAGGACATCTAGTCTGAGTGTCTAGTGACAGTTTTTACAAAGAATTTTACCCTGTAATGATCACACCTGCCTTATTATTGTTTCAAGTGGTTGCAAGGAAGTGTTTTCTTCCTGTTATTTCAAAGAAAACAAAAATATTTTAGAGGTTTGGTATTTGAATACCTTTCTTTTTTCTTAGTTCAAAATCCTAGCAAAGATCGATAGTTAGTGGTATGTGTTGAAATGAAATGCTGCAGTTGGAAGTTGCTATTACAGTTTCCCCAATGTGTCATGCTGATGCTAACCTTTTCACAAGGAAATGCTTTGAGAAACTTTGATTGTTAAACAGTGCACTCTGAGCTGAGAGGAGAATTGTGGAGGGATGATGGGCAAAATTGTTTACATATATTTCTCAAGAGCATTTGGTGAGTATAATGAATTATATTGAAGTACAGCACTTGTTTAAAATGTTACATATTGTAACATGGGATATTAGTATTTAGAATTACTCACATGGTTTATGTATCTATATTGTTTTTCTTTATGATTGGCACTCTTCAAGAAAGACTTGAAGTAGGATTTGGCAATTCTTTACCAATCACCAGATACTGGTGTTTACAACGTACTTTAGTCTATACAAATATGTACTTTACACTATACTTTAATCTATAAAAAGATGAACCATCAAGGCAGGAATTCTTAGCTTTAACAGCAGAATAACAGCAATGTCTACTCATAAGAATGTCTTTAGCTCATATGTGGCCACACTTTTATTTCATCACCTGATATTCATGTTAGATCCAGTTGACTTGGTCTTGAGAATGAATCAAATATATGGGTGCTCTGATTTCCTACACTTAAATGTGTGTAACTCTCATTATATACTTGATCCTGATACAAATGGCCATCTCCTGACTATAAAATTTAAGCTTTAGCATATGTTGTTGTTCTACACGTGTCTTAGCACTAAATATGCAATCAAAGTTAAATTCTACTTTCCACTAACTCAGGTATGAAAACATATTTAGATGCACCAAATAATAGATTTAGAAAAATAATTTGACTGATTGAATGTCAAATGTTGTAATTTCAAAAATTAGAAATTTGAAATTGTCTACTTGATTGACTTAATGGGACTCTCATTCAAGTTTCTGGTCCCATAGAAAGACAACTGATGTTTCTGTGAGCCAAAGCTGAGAATATCAAAATTGCATAGAATCAAAAGGAAATACTGGAAGTAGGAAAATACTTAACACGAAAAAGAAGAGGTGCCTTTTATTGCTCATTAGTAGACTCCACATAACTGAGAAAAGAATCAGTGAGATTAAAAATAGGCTATTAGAGAATTCTCAAAATATATGCAAAGAGAAAAGTAGTACAAAAAACACAGAACATTCAAAAATTGTAATAAAACAAAAACCAAACACAAACTAAAACTAAATAATTGCAGTATAATGTTAACAACCATCCTATGCATATTATTTGAAGGAAAAGACAGAGAATGAAGGAATTAGATTTGAAGTCATAATTACCAAGAACTCTCCAAAATTAATGACAGACACTAAGCCACAAATCCAGGAAATTCAAAAAAAGCAGGAAAAATAAATAAATGCGCACGCACACACACACACACACACTACTTCAAAGCATATAAAATTCGAACTGCAGAAAACTAAAGATAGGAAGAACAACTTGAAAGTAGCCAGATCTAAAAACAAAAACAAAAAACTTACTTACAGAGGAACAATTTTAAGGATAAAAGTAGGCTATCAACAATCACACAAGCAAGAAGAGAGTAAAGTGAAATTTTAAAATATTTAAAGAAACTAACTACCAAACTGAATTCTATAATCAGCAAAATTATCCTTGAAGAGTGAAGAAGAAATAAAGAATTTTATTGGCAACAGACCTTCCTTCATGAAGCGTTAAAAGATGTTCTTCAAACAGAAGGAAATGATAACTCAAAAATGTGTATCTACAAAAACATAGGAGTAAATAAGTAAAGATAAAATAAAATATTTTGTTTTACTCAATCTTAAATGACAAAAAAGATAACTATTTGTTTTAAGTAATAATAGTAACAATTTATTTGGTGATTCAAGCATATGAATAAAAGAAATGATTGATAGCAATATCATAAGGAATGGAAAAAAGAATCAAAAATACTTATTAAAAATAAGATTAATATGAAGTTTGATCTTAGATAACAGGTGCAGTTAAAACTACAAGTCAATAACAAAAGTTTAGGTGAGAAATTTCCAAGTATTTGAAAATCATATAATATACTTCTGAACACCATATGGGTCAAAGAAAAAGTCTTAAGAGAACATCTACAGAGTTTAAAATATAAGAAAATTAAAATGCAATTATTAAACTTTTGAAGAATGCAGTGAAAATGGTGCTTCAAAATTCATTGTATTAAATTCATATCTTGGAATAAAGGAAATATCTACAATCAATAACCTTTCTACTTTAAGAAACCATAGAAATAAGGGAAACTTAAGCCTAAAGCAAGCAAAATAAAAGAAATAATGAAGATTAGAGCAAAAGTTAAATTATTAAAAAGCAGAAAAATAATAGACAAAATCAAACAAACGAAAGATTGCTCTTCGCAAAGTTCAGTAAAGTTGATAAAACTATAGCCAGACTAACCACGATAAATAAGAGAAGACACATATTATCAATATCGGAAATAAAAGCATCATTACTATTGAAGCCATGGACATCAAAAGAACAAAAAATTATTATAATGAACAATGTTATGCTAACATACTTGATAACAAAGTTTAAATAGCTAAACCTCCTGAAAGACAAACTATCAAAATTTACACAAAGGAAAATGAGAATTGTCCTATATTTATTAAAGAAATTGAATAATAATTCATAACTGTTTAAAAACAAAGCATGAGAAACAGATGGTTTCAGTTAATGAATTCTACCAATAATTTAGGAAATAAACAATGCCATTTCTCCACAACAGAAGCAAAAGAGCCACTTCCTAACTTATTACATAATATCAGTATTTCCCTACTACCAGAAGCAGATAAAGACATTAAAAAAAAAAACTACTGACCAATATCCTTTAAGAACAGATGCCAAATTTCTCAACTAAATAATAATAAATTGAAGAGAATGTACAAAAACAATAACACATTACAACCAAGAAAGATTATTCCAAGTACACAAGGTTAATTCACATTCAAAAATAAATCAACTAATATAACGGACTCAGAAAAACTACGTGCTTATATCAATTGAAACTAAAAAATTATGTGACAGAATCCATGCCCATTCATCATGAAAACACACATCAAAGTAGGAATAGAGAGGAACTTCCTTAATTTGATTTTTTAGAATTACAAGACCTCCTACCATTAGCATCATACTTTGTGGTGGGTGTATGAAAAACTTTTCCTGAAGATCAAGAACAGAGAAGGATATATTTTGTCATCATTACTCTTCAGTTTTGTATTGGAAATACTAATTGATACAAAAGGGTAAGAAAAATAAATAAAAGGTATACAAATTGGAAAAAAAGAAAGAAAACTGTCTTAATACACAGATGACATGATTTTCTATGTGGAAAATCAAAGAATCTATAAACAGCAGCAACTTAGAATAAACAGGCAAGTGGTTGGGTGCGGTGGCTCACACATGTCATCCCAGCAATTTGGGAGGCCGAGGCAGGTGGATCACCTGAGGTCAGGAGTTTGAGACTAAACTGGCCAACATGGTGAAACCCCATCTCCATTAAAAATACAAAAGTTGGCCGGGCATGGTGGCTCACGCCTGTAATCCCAGCATTTTGGGAGGTCGAGGTGGGAGGATCACGAGGTCAGGAGATTGAGACCATCCTGGTTAACATGGTGAAATCCTGTCTCTACTAAAAATACCAAAAAAAAGCCAGGCGTGATGGCAGGCACCTGTAGTCCTAGCTACTGGGGAGGCTGAGACAGGAGAATGGCGTGAACTCAGGAGGTGGAGCTTGCAGTGAGCAGAGATCACGCCACTGCACTCCAGCCTGGATGACAGAGCAAGACTCTGTCTCAAAAAAAAAAAAACAAAAAAAAAAACAAAATACAAAAGTTATCCAGGTGTGGTGGCACGTGCCTGTACTCCCAGCTACTCCGGAAGCTGAGGCATGAGAATCGTTTGACACCAGAGGCAGAGGTTGCAGTGAGAATTAATAGGTAAGTATAGAAGTTCACAAGATGCAAGGTTATTATACAAAAGTCAATTCCATGTTTACATACAATCAAAGAACAATTGAGATTTATAATTTTTTTAAAAAAAGATGTTTACAATAGCCTCCCCCAAATTGAAGCAATAAAGTATTTACATGCAAATATAACCATACACATATATTTAGGATCTATAGACCAAAAAAACAATGTGAAAGAAATCAAAGATGTGTGTAAATACATGGAGAGATGCCCCATATTTACAAATTGAAATATTCAGTATTCTTATTTTTTGTTTTTTTTTGAAACAGAGGCTCACTCTGTTGCCCAGGCTGGAGTACAGTGGCATGATCTTGGCTCACTGAAACCTCCACTTCCCAGGTTCAAGCGATTCTCCTGTCCCAGCCTCCCGAGTTGCTGGGACTACAAGCACCCGCCACCACACCCAGCTAATTTTTGTATTTTTAGTAAAGATGGGGTTTCACCATGTTGGTCAGGCTGGTCTTGAATTCCTGACCTCATGATCTGCCCACCTAGGACTCCCGAAGTGCTGGGGTTACAGGAGTGAGCCACCGCGCCTAGCCAAGATTCAATATTCTTAAGATGACAATTCTTCTGAACTCTCTCAAGTGATTTAATTCAATCTCAAAGAAAATCCTAGCACACTATTTTGGAGATATTGACAAGCTGATTCTAAAATGTTGTTGGGGATCAGAAAACGATAACCCAAAATATGGCACTTTGGCATGCTGAGTGCTTTGAATCAAAAAAAAAAAAAAAAAAAGTTGAAAGGCCTCAGAAATAAGCCTCAAGACCATGGTCTCTCTTTAATCTCTAGCCTCCCTTACCCCTTCTTTTGCTGAAGCCTCAGGAAAACCTTTCTCTCAAGTTCCCTTATCTGATTAAAAAAAGTTCCTTCAGAAGTCATGAAATTGTCTTAAAACACACTTCTTAGAAATTTCAACAGTAAACCAGGGAAGATTAACCACTGGAGAAGAGACTAGATCTGAAGTCATCACCATGCTCAGAGAGATTTTTCATCTAGTCTTCCGACGGGAGCTCCAAGAGATTACAAGGGACATTTTATCTGCATAGTAAGCCAAATTTTATTCCTGGTGAACATCTGCCCATCACCTTCTCATAACTTGCCGCCACGTCAAAAGAACTATGTCTGTTTTTTAGGCCCATTCATTTCTCTAAACATCATTGCCTATACTCTAAATTGCCTGCACTCCCATCTCCCTTTCCCCTATGAAGACAGTGTTATTTAAACTGCAGCCATCTGGCCTTTCTTTGAGACTCATATTTTCCACGGCTCCCATGCTTCTGCACATTAATACATTTATGTGCCTTTCTTTTGTTAATCTATCTATTGTCGGGTTTTTTCAGCAGCAAATCCTCAGAGGGCAGAAGAGACGCTTTCCCTTTTCCTCTACAGGAAAAATTAAAAAGCAGAAGATCCAGAATAACCAACACAATCCTGCAGGAACAGAGGAATAATGGTGAGGATTCACACTATCTTATTTTATTTTAAGACAATATAAAGCTACAAGGATTAAGATAACATAACATTGAACCCACCCCACCAAAAAACACATAGATCAATGGAACAAAACAGAGAGGCTATAAATAGGCCCAAACATATATTCAAATTAATTTATAACTTCCTGATGGGTTCATCTTGCCCACTGCCTAGACAGGGCCAATTTATCAAGACAGGGGAATTACAAGAGAGAAAAAGTAATTCACGCAGAGCCAGCTGTGCAGGAGACCAGAGCTTTGTTACTACTCAATTCAGTCTCCCTGAGCATTCAGGGATCAGAGGTTTTAAGGACAATTTGGTGGGTACGGGGAAGCCAGTGAACCAGGAGTGTTGAGTGGTTAGGAAGGAGATAAAATTATAGGGAACTGAAGCTGTCCCGTTGGGCCAAGTCAGTTCCTGGCTGGGGCCACAAGATCAGATGAACCAGTTAATCGATCTGGGTGGTGCTAGCTGATCCATAATTTCTAATCTTTTTTTTTTTTTTTTTTGAGACGGAGTCTCACTCTGGAGTGCAGAGGCTGGAGTGCAGTGGCGTGATCTTGGCTCACTGCAAGCTCTGCCTCCTGGGTTCATGCTATTCTCCTGCCTCAGCCTCCCAAGTAGCTGGGAATTATAGGTGCCCACCACCATGCCTGGCTAATTTTTTTTTTTTTTTTGTATTTTTAGTAGAGACAGGGTTTCACTGTGTTAACCAGGATGGTATCGATCTCCTGACCTTGTGATCTGTCCGCCTCGGCCTCGCAAAGTGCTGGGATTACAGATATGAGCCACCATGGCTGGCCCATAATTTCTAATCTTGTGGCTAATTTGTTAGTCCTACAAAAGTAGTCTAGTCCCCAGGCAAGAAGGAAGTTTGTTTGGGGAAAGGGCTGTTATTGTCCTTGTTCTAACCTATAAATTAAGTTCTTCCCAAAGTTAATTCAGCCTACATCCAGGATTGAACAAGGACAGCTTGGAGGTTAGAAGAAAATGGAGTTGGTCAGGTCAAATGCCTTCCACTGTGTCAGTCACAATTTTGCAATGGCAGTTTCCATTATTCAAAAAGATTCAAAGTCAAGTCAATGAAGTAAATGTTGACATTTTAAACAAATAGTGCTGAAACAATTGGATACTCAAATTAAAACCAAAAGAGCCCAGCACATATGCTACAGCTTTCACAAAAATTAAGTTGAAATTGATTAAGTACCTAATTTTAAAATGAAAAACTATAAAGCATCTAAAAGATAAAGAAACACAAGAGAAAATCTATGGAATCTTAGATTTGTTGATGAGTTTTTAAATACATCACCAAGAGCACAATACATGAAAAAAAAAAAAAGTAACACTTTATCAGAATTACAAATGTCTGCTCTTTGAGAAATATTAAGAGAGTTAAAGGACAAGCCATAGAACGGGAAAAAAAATTTGTGAAACACATATCTGGTAAAGAAAAAATAGAAAAAATAAAAATATTACATCCAAAATATACAAAGGGATGCTTAAAACTCAAGAATAAAATACAACTAAATTAAAAAGTAAGCAAAAGTTCTGAACAGATACTACCATATACATGGCAAGTAAATACATGCAAAGATGCTCAACATTAGTTGTCATTAGTTATACAAAAATTAAAATAATAATGAGATAACACTGTACCTGTATTAAGAGGGCTACAAACCAAAATATGCTAAAACTAAACACTGGTTAGGATCAGGAGCAATAGGAGCTCTCATTCATTACTGGAGAAAATCCAGAATGGTACAACCACTCTAATGGATAACTTAGCAGTTTCTAACAAAGCTAAACATATTTTTACATTGTAATCCAGCAACTGGGTTCTTAGGTATTTACCCAGATGATTGGAGAACTTTTAACCACAGAAAACTTTCACATGAATGTTTATAGAATTTTATAAAATTGTCACCAAAAACTGAAAGCTATCAAGATGTCCTTCAATAGAGAAGTGAATAAACTCTGGTATATCCATACAATGAAAGATTATTCAGAGATAAGAAAGAATGAGCTATCAAGCTGTACAAGGACATAGGTGATTCTTAAATATGGCTTGCTAAATGAAAGAAGCCAGCATGAAAGGACTGCTGTATACTGCATGATTATATTATATTCTGGAAAAAGGAAACTTATAGAGAGGGTAAAGATATCATATGAAAGCATCCTGGGCAAGATGGAAAGACCCTGGCTCTACCAAAAAAAAAAAAAAAAAAAAAAAAAAAATTTGAATATTAGCTGGGCATAGTGGTTCACACCTGTAGTCCCAGCTACTTGGGAGGCTGAGGCAGGAGGATCCTTTGAGCCCAGGAAGTAAAGGTGACAGTGAGCCATATATATGGTGCCACTGCACTCCAGACTGGGAAACAAAGCAAGACCATGTCTCTAAAAATGAAAAAATAAAAAAAAAAAAGTAAAGATATAAGTGGTTTCTAGAGGTTCACAGACACAGATTTGAGTAGATGAAGCATAAGGGGCTTCCTGGAGTGGTGAAACTATTCTGTATGATACAGCAATGGTGGATAGATGATACTATGCATTTATGAAAACCCATAAAAGTCAAGAGGACAAAAACTTAACCATATTGTATGCAAATTTTTTAAAAAATTATTTAGGAGGTTAAGAGATCCCAGATACAAGGTAAACTGTAACTATACAACCATCTAATCTTCAACAAGGCCAACAAAAACAAGCAACAAGGAAAGGACACTCTACTCAACAAATGGTGCTGGGATAACTGGTTAGTCATATGCAGAAGATTGAAACTGGATCCCTACCTTTCACCAGATATAAAAATTAACTGAGGATGAATTAAAGATTAAAATGTAGGCTCTCAAACTATAAAAATCCTAGGAAATGTCCTTCTCAACACTGGCCTTGGCAAAGAAAATTTGGCTAAGTCCCCAAAAGCAATTGCAACAAAAACAAAAATTGAGAAGTGGGACCTAATTAAACAGCTGCTGCACAGCAAAAGAAACTACCAATAGAGTAAACAGACAACCTACAGAATGTGAGAAAGTGTTTGCAAACTGTGCATACCACAAATGTCTAATATCCAGAAACTGTAAGTAATTTAAACCAACAAGCAAAAAACAGCATAAATTAAAAAATGGGCAAAGGACATGCACAGACACTTTTTAAAAGAAGACATACAAGCGGCCAACAATCATGAAAGAATGTTTGCCATCATTAATCATCAGGGAAATGCAAATCAAAACCACAATGCTGTACCATCTTACACCAGTTACAATGGCTGTTACTATACACTCAAAAAACAACAGATGCTGGGGAGGCTAGAGAAAAGAGAACACTTACACACTGTTGGTGAGAATGAAAATTACTTCAGCCACTATGGAAAGCAGTTTGGAGACTTTTCAGAGAACTTAAAACAGAGGTGCCATTCAACTCAGCAATCCCATTGAGACAAGAAGTCTTCTTCCGATAGAAGGTTTTTCTCAATTGAAGGGCTCGTGTCTCAGGGGCTTCAAGGAATGAAGCTGTGGACCTCAGCAGCCAGTGTTACAGCTCCATTAGAGAAATGGGCGAACCTAAAGAGTGTAGGGGGACAAGATTTGTTAAAGTGAAAGCGAAAGTGAAAGTAAAGCTTCCACGTGGTGGAAAGGGACCCCCAAGGGTTTCCATTTCTGGCTTGGGTGTCTTATGCTTGTATCGCCTTACGACCCCTCACCTTTTCCTTTTTCTGTCCTATAGAATTAAATTATTTTCAACCCACTTGTGGGTTGGTGGTCCTGATTGGTTAAAAACATCAGGCTGTAGCTAGAGCTTAAACTCCCTATATGATTAGTTGAAATTTCAATCCCTTAGCTTGCAGCTGTGACTCATTTTGGTTTAGGGGAAAGTCCCCTTTGATTGGTTGAAGTTTCAATCCCTTAACTTGCAGCTATGACTTATTTTGACTTAGGGGAAAGTCCCCTTTGATTAGTTCAAGGTTCAATCCCTTAGCTTTCAGCTATGACTTATTTTGGCTTAGGGGATTGTCCCCTTAGGGAAGTCCATATTGACCCAGGAAGTCCAGCCAACGTAGCCACTTAGTCCCTCACCATTATGGGGTATATAATGAAAGGAATGTAGGTCATTATACTAGAAAAAACCCATGCAATTGTATGCACATTACTGCACTACTCACAATAACAAATACGTATGTGCTGGTTAATACTGAGTGTCAATTTGATGGATTGAAGGATACAAAGTATTGATCCTGAGTGTGTCTGTGAGGGTGATCCCTAAGGAGATTAACATTTGAGTTAGTGGGCTGGGAAAGACAGACCCACCCTTAATCTGGGTGGGCACAATCTAATCAGCTGCAAGTGTGGCTAGAATATAAGCAGGCAGAAAAATGGAAAAGAGAGACTGACCTAGCCTCCCAACCTACATCTTTCTCTTGTGATGGATACTTCCTGCCCTGGAACATCTGATTCCAAGTTCTTCAGTTCTGGAACGCAGACTGGCACTTCTTACTCTTCAGCCTGCAGACAGCCTATTGTGAAACTTTGTGATTGTGTGATATTGTGTGAGTTAATATTTAATAAACTCCCCTTTATATATATATATATATATATATATTCCATTAGTTCTTTCCCTCTAGAGAACCCTAATACAGATATTGGTACTAGAAGTGGTTCTAGAGGAACAGAATATTAAGAATTTAGCTCTTTCATTGGTTTTGGGATTTCTGCTGTTGGCTGCTTAATATTAGATCCCAAAAATGCTAAGGACTCTACTTCTAATAGCATGGAGAACACTGATAATCCTTGGCATGAACTGTTTAGAGAAATATGCAAAATAAATGCATTTGACACTCTTGATTCATCACTCGTGAGAGGCAAGGAGTTTAGTGACTCTACACATAATACATTTGACCATATGTGGAGAACCAAAGAACATAATGAAGCTGGTTGGTTGCTCCTAAGTTCAGTGGACAAAGTGATGAAAGAAAATGATGAACTCAGGGATTCTATCTCTCAGCCTCAGAAGCAGATACTGAGCCTCAAATCTGCTAAGACTGCCCAGAGTGAGAATCTTATATCCTGTAGAGAAAGAACTGAAATTGTGGAAAAACAGACACAAACCCTTATCATGTAGGCTGAAAGATGCATGCACAGCCTCACCAGGTGTCCAATGTTAAAGTGAAAGCTTTGATTAGAAAAGAATGGGGCCCTGTAACTTGGAATGGGAACGTGTGGGAGGACCCTAATGAAGCTGATGACACTGAGTTTGTAAACTCTGATGAAACTTTTCAGCCAGAGGAAACAGCTTCCCCACCCCCAGTAGAGACAATATCCCCTCACTGACCCATGCTGCCATCAGCCTTTCCACCTTTGTCTGAGGAGATAAACCCTGTGCTGCCTGAGGCAACAGTGATAACCTCCCTTGCAGTTTCCAGCCAAGATAATGTTGATTCTCCTCAGGAGTCACCGCCAACACCCCTGTTTCCTTCTAGACCTATAACTAAAGTGCAGGCAAGCCTCTAGAGGTGAGGTTGAGAGTGACCCATGAGGAGGTGTTCTACACCCAAAGGAATTGCTTGAGTTTTCTAATTTATATAAACAGAAATCTGGAGAACAGGCATGGGAATGGATATTAAGGATGTGGGATAATGGTTGAAGGAACATAGAATTGGATTAGGCTGAATTTATTGATCTGTGCCCACTAAGTAGGGATTCTTCATTTAATGTTTTAGCTGGGGGAGTTAAAAAGGGTTCTAACAGTTTATTTGCTTGTTTGGCTAAAATATGGATTAAAAGATGGCCTACTGTGAGTGAGCTGGAAATGCCTGATCTCCTTTGGTTTAATGTAGAGGAAGGGATCCAAAGGCTTAGGAAGATTGGGATTGTGCTGTGGATTATTCACTTTAGACCTACTCCTCTCAGTTGGCAGGGTCCAGAAGATATGCCCTTGACCAATGCCTTGGGAAATAAGATTTGTGAGGGCAGCACCTACATCTTTGAAGTGATCTATAATTGCCCTTCTCTGTATGTCAGATCTAATAGTGGCAACCACAGTCACTCAACTATGAAATTTAAATACAATGGGAATAATTGGATCCCAAGGTGGCAAGGACCAAGTGGTGGCACTCAACCATCAAAGGCAAGGTGGGCATAGCTACTGTAATGGGCAGCAGAGCAAAGTGGCAATCAGAATAGTCTGATTTGTGTAGAGCTCTGGCACCGGCTAATTAATAATAGTGTTCCTAGAAGTGAAATTAATAGGAAGCCTACTGCATTTTTGCTTAATTTACACAAGCAGAAAACTTCTAGGTCAAATGGAAAAAGACTAATTTGGATTATAAAAACAGAGAATCACGTCCCCTCAATCAATTTTGTCTTGAGCCAGTTTACTGACCCAGAACCCCTTAAATGAAGATGAGGCTGGGCCCCCTCGAGAAAGAACCCCACTACATTACTTAGAATTTAAGCAGTGAATCTTTCTCCCATCCTTCCCCAAAGAGACCTCTGGTCTTTTACCAGCATAACTGCATTGGGAAAAGGGAAATGATCAGACATTTTGGGGACTACTGGACACTGGCCTGAGCTGACGTTGATTCCAGGGAACCCGAAATGTCATTGTGGTCCTCCAGTTAAAGTAGGGGCTTATGGAGGTCAGGTAATTAATAGGGTTTTAGCTCAGGTCCAATTTACAGTGGGTCCAGCGGGTCCCTGGATTCATTCTGTGGTCATTTCCCCAATGCCACAATGCATAATTGGCATAGATACACTTAGCAGCTGGAGGAACCCTCACATTGGCTCCCTGACTGGAAGGCTATTAGGATAGGAAAAGGCCAAATGGAAGCCATCACAGCTGCCTCTACCTAGAAAAATAGTAAATCAAAAGCAATATTGCATCTCTGGAGGGATTGCAGAAATTAGCGCCACCATCAAAGACGTAAAAGATGCAGGGGTGGTGATTTCCACCACATCCCCATTCAACTCTTTTTTGGCCTGTGCAGAAGACAGATAGATCTTGGAGAATGTCAGTCAATTAGTGGATTTTCGTAAGCTTAACCAAGTGGTGACTTCAATTGCACCTTCCGTACCAGATGTGATTTCATTGCTTGAGCAAATTGACACACCTGATACCTTGTATGCAGCCACTGACTTGGAAAATGCCTTTTTCTCCATTCTTGTCCATAAGGCCCACCAGAAGCAATTTGCTTTCAGCTGGCAAGACCAGTAATATACCTTTACTGCCCTACCTCAGGGGTATATCTACTCTCTGGCTTTGTGTCATGATGTTATTCAGAGAGAAGTTGATCACATTTTTCTTCCACAAGATATCAAACTGGTCCATTACATTGATAACATTATGCTGATTGTATCTAGTGAGCAAGAAGTAGCAAACACACTGGACTTATTGGTGAGACATTTGTGAGCCAGAGGACAGGAAATAAATTCGACCAAATTTCAGGGAACTTCTACCTCAGTAAAATTTCTAGGGATCCAGTCGTGTGGGACCTGTAGAGATATTCCTTCTAAGGTGAATGATAAGTTGCTGTATTTTGGCCCCTCCTACAACCAAGAAGGAGGCACAATACCTAGTGGGCCTATTTGAATTTTGGAGGCAACACATTCCTCATTTGGGTGTATTACTCCAGCCCATTTATTGACTGACCCAAAAGACTGGCAATTTTGAGTGAGGTCCAGAACAGAAGAATGTTCTGCAGCAGGTCCAGGCTGCTATACAAGATGCTCTGCCGCTTGGGCCATATGACACAGCAGATCCAATGATACTTGAGGTTTAGGGGCAGATAGTGATGCTGTTTGAAGCCTTGGCAGACCCCCATAGGTAAATCACAGTGGAGGTCTCTGGGATTTTGGAGCAAGGCCCTGCCATCTTATGCAGATAACTACCCTCCTTTTGAGAGACAGCAGCTCTTGGCCTGTTACTGGGCTTTGGTGGAAACTGAATGTTTGACTATGGGTCATCAAGTCACCATGTGACCAGAACTGCCTATCATAAACTGGGTGTTTCCTGACCCATCTTCCATGAAGCCATAAAGTGGGTCATGCATAGCGACATTCCATCATCAAATGGAAGTGGTGTATACGTGATCAGGCTTGAGAAGGTCCTGAAGGCACAAGTAAATGTCATGAGATGCCCATGGTCTCCACTTCTGCCACCCTGCCTTCTCTACCCCAACCTGAACCAATGGCCTTATAGGGAGTTCCCTATCATCAGTTGACAGAGGAAGAGAAGACAAGGGCCTGGTTCACAGACGGTTTTGCACTATATGCAGGTACCACGTGAAAATGGACAGCTGCAGCACTACAGCCATTTTCTAGGACATCCCTGAAGGATAGCAGTGAAGGGAAATCTTCCCAGTGGGGAGAACTCTAGGCAGTGCCCCTGGTTGTTTCCTTTTGCATGGAATAAGAAATGGCCAGATGTGCAATTATGCACAGATTCATGGCCTGTAGACAATGGTTTGACTGGATGGTCAGGGACTTAGAAGAAATATGATTGGAAAATTGGTGACAAAGAAATTTGGGGAAGAGGTATGTGGATGGGCCTCTCTGAGTGATCAAAAGCTGCGAAGATATTCGTATCCCATGTGAGTGCTCACCAATGGGTGACCTCAGCAGAGGAGGATTTTAATATTCAAATGGATATGATGACCCGTTCTGTGGATACCACTCAGTCTCTTTCCCCAGCCACCCCTGTCATCACCCAGTGGGCCCATGAACAAAGTGGACATGGTTGGAGGGATGGAGGTTACACAGGGGCTCACCAACATGGACTTCTGCTCAGCAAGGCTGACCTGACTATGGCCACTGCTAAGTGCCATCCGTGGACTCACAGAATGCCTTATCCACTGTCATGATATTCCACACAGCATTGCCTCTGACCAAGGCACTCACTTTACAGCTAAGAAGTGCAGCAGTGGGCCCATGCTCATGGAATTCACCGGTCTTACATGTTCCCCACCATCCTGAAGCGGCTGGATTGATGGAACAGTGGAATGGCCTTTTAAAGTCATAATAATAATGCCAACCAGGTGACAATACTTGCAGGACCAGGGTAAAGTTCTACAGAAGGACATGAATGCCCTGAATCAGCATCCAATATATGGTACTATTTCTCCCATAACCAGGATTGAAGAGGCCAGGAATCAAAGGGTTGAAAGTAGAAGTGGTACCACTCACCATCACCCCTATTCATCCACTAGCAAAACTTTTGCTTCCCGTTCCCATGACATTACATTCTGCTGTCCTAGAGGTCTTAGTTCTAGGAGGAGGAACAATGACACCAGGAGACAAAACAATGATGCCATTAAACTGGAAGTTCAGATTGCCACCTGGAAACTTCGATCTCCTTCTACCTTTAAGTCAATGATCTAAGAAAGGAGTTACAGTGTTGGCTGGGGTGATTGACCCAGACTATCAAAATGAAATCAGTCTACTACTCCACAGTAGAGGTAAGGAAGAGTATGCATGGAATACAGGAGATCCATTAGGACGTCTCTTAGTATTACTGTGCCCTGTGATTAATGTTAATAGGAAACTACAACAGTCAATACAGACAGGGCTACAGAAGACCCAGACCCTTCAGGAATGAAGGTTTGGGTTACTCCACCAAGAAAAATACTATGACTTGCTGAGATGCTTGTTGAAGGCAAAGGGAATACAGAATGGGTATTCAGAATAGAAGAAGGTAGTCATCAATACCAGCTACAACCACGTGACCAGCTGCATTTTTGGTAAAAATATGTTCATGCATGTATACACTTAAGAAAATATTTCCATTTTATTTCCTTTCTCCTTTATCATATGACATAAGGTTTATTGACTTCTCATCAGCATTTACATATTGTTAACTTTATGTAATAGTATTTATGTAACTTTTTGTAATAGTATTTACATAACTTTATGTAATAGAATTGGGGATCGGTGCATTTCCAGTTGTACAAAGGATAGTTGTATTATGTTATGACTTTATTATTGTCTTTATTTGAAATTATGTATGATGTCAGGAGATGTGTATGGATTCAAGTTGACAAGGGGTGGACTTGTGATGGTTAATACTGTCAACATGACTGGATTGAAGGATACAAAGTAATTGATCCTGGGTGTGTCTGGGAGGGTGTTGCCAAAGGAGATTAACATTTGAGTCAGTGGGCTGGGAAAAACAGACCCACCCTTAATCTGAGTGGGCACAATCTAATCAGCTGCCAGGGTGACTAGAATATAAGCAGGCAGAAAAATTTGAAAAGAGAGACCAGCCTAGCCTCCCAGCCTACGTCTTTCTCTTATGCTGGATGCTTCCTGCCCTCGAACGTCGGACTCCATGTTCTTCAGTTTGGAACTTGGACTGGCTCTCCTTTCTCCTCAGCCTACAGATGGTCTATTGTGGTCCTTGTGATCATGTGAGTTAATACTTAATAAACTCCCCAATATATACATATGCATATATAGGAATATATATATATTCCATTAATTCTATCCCTCTAGAAAACTCTGACTAATACAACATAGAATAAACCTAACTATTCATCAATGGTGGATTGAAAAAAGAGAATGTGGTAATTATATGCCATAAAATACTATGCAGCCATAGAAAAGAATGAAATCATGTCCTTTGCGGCAACATGGATGGAGCTGGAGGCCATAATCCTAAGCAAACTAACAAAGGAACAAGAAACCAAATATGGCATGTTTTCATTTATAAGTTGGAGCTAAACATTGAGCACACATGGAGTAAAACATGGGAGGCATGGACACCATGGGCTACTAGAGGAGAAAGGCAGGGAGGGAGCATGGATTAAAAACTATATATTGGGTACTATGCTCACTACCTGAGGTCAGTATACTCATATAACAAATTTGCACATGTACCCCAAATGTAAAATAAAAGTTGAGATTTTTTAAAAATAAAATGAAAAATTTAAAAGAAACGAATATAAATTGTGACAAAAATCTAAGTGTACTACAATGCATGAAATAATATCACTGAAAAGATTGAGAAATTAAGGTATTAATCTAAGTAAGACTGGAAATGAATGGATTCTGTAACACTAAAGGCAAAAGGAATTGTGCATAAGACTATTCTTTAGTTAATGAAGTTCTTTGTCATAAGGGTAGAGTTAACAATTATGACTATATATGTGTATTATAACTGAACACTGAAGTAAAAGAAGAGCAGATGGTAAGCCAGTTTTCTCACTGTTGGAGTGGTAACTTACAGATAAGCAAAGAAAGAGGGCAAAAATGAACCATGTGGTAATAGATTAGAGGTGAAGATAGTATGCACTCATGATTAATGTATATACAGCAGTTTATATATAACAATATTTGTAGATATACATACCTACAGGAGTTAGTACACACACATATATTTCCTTATTTTGTTAGTTGAAAGAGCCTAGAAACAATGACTCCTTTGTAGCACTGAACAACTTAGGAACGAAATCTTGCTTTCTAATAAAATTTTTCAACAAAAATGTCTGCTCCTTGAAGAAATGACTGATTCTGGGACATGAAATATACAAGATAATCCTGGAACATCTTGTAGTGCCAGGAAGTATAGAAGTGCTCAAACAAAAAGGCAATCATATGAATATATCAAAGGAAATCACAGGGACAAGACAGTGGCCAAAAGTACAACAATTTAAGAAACTAAGCAAAGCGTAATGTTACTAACTAAATGAAGTATAATGTTATTACCAAAAGTATTAAATAAATATCCATGAATCCATGTTAATTAAAAAAATGAATTTTAAAAATGAAGAGAATAGATAAATTTCATGTGCAGAAAAATTCCAGAAAACTTATATGGCTTCTCTGCTCTCAAATATATGGAGCATAACTCTCTGATCCTTATGTACAATGATGCATCTCCATCTAAGAATACAACATGGAAAGTGGAGTGAAAGTGGATTAGTGGGATCAGTAAATGAACAGTGGAGAAACTTGACAAATAATACCATATTCAGATGATCAAGATGACTTCATTTATGGTAACTTGGTGATGGTATGTTGTGTTGAGAATGGAGCTCTTCCTCTGTGGCTTTCTAAACCAATAATTCTAGTCTAATCAAGAGGGAAATTCCAATTATTTTTTTTCAGTGAACAATGAGCATCCACTGTTCAGCCCAACTGAACATCCACATGGAAAAGAACAAAATTGAACCCAACCTCACACCATATACAAAAATTAACTCAAAATGGATCAGTGATCTAACTGTGGGCACTAAAATTCGAAAACTCTTAGAAAACAACATAGTTGTAAATCTTTGTGACCTTGGGTTAGGCAATTTTTTAGATATGACACCTAGCACAAGCAACCAAAAAATAGATAAATTGGACTGTAGCAAAATTAAAACTTTGTGTACTTAGAAAGACACTATCAAGGAGTAAAATGACAACCCACAGAATGTAAGACAATATTTTTAAACCATATATCTGATAAAGGTCTAGTGTCCAGAATATTATTAAGAACTTTTACCAAAATAAAAGGACAAATCAATCCAATATAAAAATGGCCAAAGATTTTGCAGATATTTGTCCCGAAGAGATATACAAACGGCTAATGAAAAATAAAAGTTGTTCAATATCATCAGCAATTTGGAAAACCACAATATAATACTACTTCATACTCACTAGAATGACCAAGTTTAAAAAGGTAGACAATGTTGCCAAGTGTTGATAAGGATGTAAAAAAATTGAGACCGTTATAACTTGCTGGTGGAAATGTTAAGTGGAGCAGCTCTGTAGAAGACAATAGGCAATTCCTCAAAAAGTTAAAAGTAGAGATACATATACTCCAGCAATTCTACTACAAGGCACATAGCTAAGGGACTGAAAACATGTTCACTTAAAAATTTGTACTGAAATGTTCTTAGCATTATTTGTAATAGCCCCCAAATCAACAAAATCCAAATGTCCATCAACTGATGAGTGGAAAAATAAAATCTGATATATTTATACAATTGAATATAATTTGGCCATAAAAAAAGAATGAAGTGCAGATGCATGCTAGAAGCCAAAAAAAAAAAAAAAATCACATATTGTATAACTCTACTTTCATGAGTTGCTCATAATAGACAAATCTGTAAGGAGAGAAAAATCTATCAATGCTTTCCAGGGAATTAATGAATGAAGGAATGTGTGTGGAATTTCATTTTGGCATGATAAAAACATTCTGGAATTAGATACGGGTAATAGATGCACAACCTGGTGAACACATTAAAATCTTTTGAATTTCACTCTTTAAAATTGTGAATTTTATAGTATGTTAATTATGTCTTGATTTTATTTATTTTTATTTTTTTAATTATACTTTAAGTTCTAGCGTACATGTGCACAACATGCAGGCTTGTTACATATGTATACATGTGCCATGTTGGTGTGCTGCACCCACTAACTCATCATTTACATTAGGTATATCTCCTAATGCTATCCATTCCCCCTCCCCCCACCCCATGACAGGTCCCCACAGGCACCAGTGTATGGTGTTCTCCACCCTGTGTCCAAGTGTTCTCATTGTTCAATTCCCACCTATGAGTGAGAACATGTGGTGTTTGGTTTTCTGTCCTTGCGATAGCTGTGTCTTGATTTTAAAAAGAAAAAAATTGAGGACTATTCTGGCCTATATTTCTCAGCAGTACCTGACAATGTTGCGTAAAGCTATGATGGTAATGAGAAATAAGGAAGGACTGAGAAATCTTCACAGTGGAGAGGTGATAGGTAAGGAAACATGGTAGCTAAATGTAATGTGTGTTCTAATGAGATAAAGGAACACGACAAAAAACAAACCCGCAATTAAAAACTAAAGAAGTCTGATTATGTAATTAAGTTAATAATAATGTAGCAACATTAGTTCGTTACCAATACACAAATGTACCACAGTCGTGTAAGATGTTAGTTATAGGGGAAACAATATGAAGTAGGTGGGATTCTCTGTACCATTTAGGTTGGTGCAAAAGTAATGGCGGTTTTCACCATCCCAATTTTTCTGTAAGTCTAAAACTATTCTAAAATAAAATTTTATTAAAAGAAAATCAGTTAAGAAGTCCCAGTAATATTCTCCATCACAAAGATAAGGGAATGGAAGCTCAAATGACTTACCTAAGATCATAGCCAGTAAGTGGCCAAGCTGTTATTTGAACCCAGGCAGTCTGGCTTTAGTTTGTGCTTTTGACCATTGTGCAGTGGTTTGCTGATCCATTCCACACCCTCTTCAATCTTTTTTATGTCTCTGAAGGCTGACTTGCGCTGGTTCAAGATTCATTTGACTAATGTGGAGCTCCAGCAGGTGATGGGAGTGTGTAAAGAGAGGAATGCAGTTATTCCCTCCTGTCATCTCTCCCTACAGGGTCATCTTAGCTACCTGCATCTCTGCTCTATCAACCAAAGTTCCCAGCTCCTGTCTGGTGGCTTTTCTATGCAGTTTCTTCAGGTTCCAGTGTTTCTCTCGCTAGCCCTCTGGCTAAGCAGGGTCCAAGTATTGTGATATCCTTTGTGGTTTCCTTACTCTTTATGTGTATCATCGCAAAAGGTAATGCACACATTACATTTTTCTCACAATACTCAATTTGAATAGACCATCATTTTCGGGCCATGTTCATTCCTGATACCACCATTATATCAATTCCGAACTTGTAAAAATATTCCATGAATTAACATTGTAAAGTAGGAGAATTTCTCTTCAGCACCCTCTCACTTATCCCTCTCCTTTTCCACATATTGTTAATTCTTTTTTGAGGAAAGACAGTATGCACTCAATTCTGTAGCCGCATTGCAGAATGTAGTATATCACATAGCATATTTTTAATACATACTTGTTTGAATGAATGAATGAATCAATGAATGAATGAAATTTTTCTCCCCCTCTTCAGCCCTGTTTTTCCATAATGAAACAAAGTACCTCTGTTAACAGACAACTAAGTTTGATGGCTCAAGTACATAACTCAGTTTGATTCTATCTTTGTACTTCTACATATACACAGCTGTATCCCAGTAAGTAGTGAAAGGCAAAATCATAAACATTATCACTGTATTTAGATTTTATGGACTATTTGTAGTTGTAACTGTAATAAATAGTAGCCTAAAAATAAAAATATAAACCAGAAGCTTTATGAAGTTATTCTGCAAACAAAAAGAAAGACAGAAGGACAGATAAAATGAAAGGAAAGGTTTAAAAAAAAAAAAAAGCAAAACAAAACAAATAAACAAAGCCCTGGAAGCCTTAGGCAATAAGAAAATCTATGCAAACCTTGAGATAGGGTAGCGTTGATGTCTTCCTTGATAACAGGTCTGGCACTCAACAAACCACCAGTTGGGCCATCAATTGAATTCTCATTAATCTGCTTTCTCATTTTCCCTCTGATACTTGGAATATCTGTAACAGTTTAAAGATGGAAATCAGCGTACAGATCACTGGCTAATGTCAAAGGGGGTGCTTTGAAAGCAGAATATTTGTAGAGTATTATAGAAATAGTGCATCGAATCAGACCAATAATAGAAACGAAAAGGATTATGGGCAGATTTTAGGCTGGGGTACATCTAGCCTAAATGATGAGGCATCGTTTATCAGTCCTTAGTGTATATTTGATAAAAGTTCTTGCAATCTTACTTCAGGTAAATATTTCACTTCACTAAATAAAAAAGAAATCAAATCAAAAGATGTAAGTAAGGTACTGTAAGCCTGGTTAAAGTAGGTATCACTAAAATAATACTTCCTCAAAAATCTTAAATGATTAAAAACTCAAAAAAAGGAATAGTATGTCTTTTGCTCAAGTAGTCATTTTAATTCAGAAAGCCAGTGATGTTTCTAGGGAGGAAAGTTCTAGAAAGATCTCTAATGGAGTTCTGTTTGAAAAGCAAGAAGTATTTTCTAAAACCTATGTTTCAGATACAGAATATCTTGAGCCTATGTGTAGAGCCGCTACATCTACCTATATCTGCCAAGCTGTCTGTCTGTCTACCTACCTACCAAATCTATTTATGGGTATATAGGCTGAAGAGTCAATGCATTTTGATCAATTAAAAATGGAATAAAGTTGGAAGTAAGAGTAGAAAATTTTGAAGGTGGCTCCCCAGTGATATAACTCTATAAAGGAGGCTATATTAATAGAATTAAATTAACTCATTTTATTCTCACTTCCATGACTATTACAGACTTTATCAGTAGTTTCTTATAAAAAGTTAAGCTGTCAATGAAATATATATATATATATATATATGCACACATATATATTCCATTGACAGTATAATGAGCTCCCAAAGTGAAATTATTTCTTATTCAGAATTAAGCAAAATATGTGTGTGTGTATATATATATATATATATATATATATATATGTGTGTATGTGTATATATATGTGTGTGTGTATATATAAAAATACATATATATGAGTTAGTTGATTTATTAAATCTCTGTGTAATCAATCAAATTTTTGTGAATTGTTGAGAAAGTCCTGCTAAGTCTTGATATTTCTCAGGGGAAATAGAAAAATATAATATATTTTTAAAAACAAAATGAAACCAAACAACAGTAATCATATCAAATAAATCACGTTAAAGTAGACTTTCTATAGAACAAATGTATTCTTTCTTAGTGTAAAAGAATTTTTTAAAATGCTTGTGCTTTCCACATTATCTAAAATATGTCAGAATGATGGCTCAAAAAGGGCACAGAAACAGTTGTTTTCAGCCATATCAATTTCCACAGCAGTTTGAAAAGGACATTGCACATATTTTGATGTAATCTGTCTTCACCAACATACTGGATAAGTTTAGAGATCACTTGGTATTGTATTGTTTTGTTTCGGTTTTCAAAAACCTGTAATTTTTGGTAATATTCACTTTATGTACTTTCTCAAAAATTTGTGAATAGAACACTCAAAAATAAAAGACCCTGTTTTTTTTTCTTATTTCTCTTAACTACTAAAGACCAGATTAGCAGCTTTTACCTATATATAGAAAATTAGGCTGCAAATGAAATGTTAAAATGTCTCCACCTAGCTGAGCTAATTTGAGCCTGCCAATATATACACAGCTTCCTTTGTCCAGTCATACTAGGGGGAAGCCACAGTCAGAACCCCCAGTTTTTATTTCCAACGTTTTCTTTTTCATTTTTAATCCAACAAAATGAACTGACAATTTAGCCTAACTACCTCCATTACCTTCAGAGAATGGCTAATGTTCTAGGAAAGGGACTTGACAATCTCCCTGACAGAATTTCTTTTTCAATCCATTGATTTCACCCTCAGAATATGCTAGTTATCTGTTAGTATTCCAGGCCAGCAGCAGCTGCATGGGAAAAAGAACTACAGATAAGCAAGCTATTGTGTATTCTGCTGTGTACTTTCTCTTCCCATCGGAGTCCAGGGGGAACTCTGACCAGAGAGCCACTTTGCTTGGTGGGTGGCTTCGTTAGGGACATCTAAAGCAAATCAAAATAACCCTCTACTGATGGTAGCTTCAACCAGCCTCCGGCTCATGAAAATTGCTGAAGATTTTCCAAAGCAGGCTGAGCAAATTCACTTTCATGAAAATTGGCCTTGAATACAGGATTGATCCAGGTGACCTTCGAAGTCCTTGTTAAGCCTGAAATTCTGGGCTTCTGGGACCCACTTAAAATTTTACTATAGAAAATGAGTATAGTTTCATATCCTGTCTCCTACTCATTAGGAATTTGTGATAGTAGCAATGAGAAGAGAAGAGTCAATCCAGAGTTTTGAGGTGAAGTGAAAGAAAGTCATTAAGGCAGACACTTTTGGTTTTCTAATTTGACTGATACCACCAATTTTTTTTTCACTAGCCAATTAGTGTTGGACATTTCACACATATCCAACCAAACTGATGTTGCCTTTGGGGACCATATCTCTCTCTTAGTAAAAAGGTAATGCTTCCCTGTGAGAGAATTATTTCCCCTTTTTCCTACCTGAACCACAACCACCATCTTGAAACCATGTGGGGGAAAGCTACCAGATTGAGACAGAAAAATAGAAAGAAGCAGAGTCCATGAGAACATCTAGAAGCAGCCATCCTGCCTATTGAGTGGCTCCCTCTGGATATCTTGGTCTATGAAATAAACAAGGCTGTGTGATTTTAAACCACTATCGTTGTGTTTTCTGCCATTTTTACCCAAAAGCTCTGAAACTAATACATTCATTAAGGTAAAATATGTGGATAAAAGTCCCTAGTCAAAATAATGTGCTTCAGGAACAGCAAGGAGATGGCAAATCTGCAAAAGGTGGAATTAAGAACTGCCTTTTTTTTTCTTTTTTTTTTTTTTTGAGAAGGAGTCTTGCTCTGTCACCCAGGCTGGAGTACAGTGGCAGGATCTCAGCTCAATGCAAGCTGCGCCTCCCAGATTCACACCATTCTCCTGCCTCAACCTCCCTAGTAGCTGGGACTACAGGCACCTGCCAGCACACCAGGCTAATTTTTTGTATATTCTTTTTTAGAAGAGATGGGGTTCACCGTGTTAGCCAGGATGATCTCGATCTACTGACCTCGTGATCCACCTGCCTCGGCCTCCCAAAGTGCTGGGATTACAGGCGTGAGCCACCGCCGGCCAAGAACTGACTCTTAAGCAATCATGTGAAAGTCTGACGGTAAAGCTAGACAAGAGAAACAAGGAAAGTAAATGACAGGCCCCCACGAACATGGTTAGTGTTCTGCTTTTGGGGAGCCTCAAGCCATACCTCTCCGTTTTCTATGGCCAAAATGCTTCTTTAAGACTTAAAGGCAAAGTCGGGGTAACCATCTTCTAACAAAGTAGACTAAGGATCTAGAGACAGAATTTCAAGATCTTATATTCCATCTCAAGGTCATGAATTCATTACGTCAAACACAAAAAGCACTCATGTCTTTAGATTGGAAAAGGCATGAAAATTAAAGTTCTGTTACTCCATTTTGAGGAATAAAGGATGAATCCAGCACCAAGAGAAAATTATGAGCTCTATCATTAAAATGTTTATCTTCTTTTAGAGTAATAAAGTTTAGGAAGAGGTAATTGGCAAATTTTCCTCAGAATTAACGTATCTCAGCATTTTAAAAATTATGTTACTTTTTGCCTTTTCTGATTGGAAAAGCTTGTGGTGAGATAAAGCATAATGAGGATTCTAAACTGGAAGAAGGCAAAATCTAAGTCAAGATCTTATCACTTAGTTATGTTAGTGTGGGTATAACTCTTTGATCTTCAGTTTGCCCATTGGTAAAAGGAAACAATATTCCCCCCTACCATTGTAAGAATGAAATCCACTAATTTGTTGAATAAATGTTTGTTAATTTCCAACTATGCATCAGAGGTTTTGCTAGGCTTTGGGATCACAGAGTTATAGTATTGGACATAATCTCATTCTTAGAGATCTCTCCTAGAATAAATATGTAACCAAACTTGAATACATTGTGATGAAAAATATTTTGGGGAAACCCATTGGGGGTTGAAGGGAGCAACCTAATCCACAGGACAAAGAGATTACAAAAATGAAATAACATTGTAAAGTGTAAAATATTATTTAATCTATATGTAATACTATTGTTTTGAGCTATCCTCATTGGCTTAACAACTATAATAAAAATCTATTGTGTACATATATGTTCTGTCTGGGTATTGATTGCTGTATGTCTGTAACCAGGATGTCAGACCAAGCTCCCAACCAAAATGATCTTCATCTCAAATCCTTCTTCCATAACCAATGGAAAGCCCAATCTGTCCAAGATATTTGTGATTTTTCTGATAGGCTTATATTCTCACTGTCACTTCTGCGACCAGCTTCTATTTCCAGCAGTGATCTTTTTCTATACCATATTGAAATGGACATAAAACTCAGCTAACTCTCCCTTCTCCTCAGGTTCTACCACTAACACCAACAACAATAAAACACTCACATAACCACCTATGTCATTGGTAGATACCACTGAGGATCCAGGGTAATGAGAGAGGTCACATTTATACCAGACAGCAACTATCTAAAAAATTTCCATTAAATGTGCCTCTCCTTTAATGTATTGAAAGTTTTACAAGTCCAGTCCCACCACTGAAGATCTATGAACTCACACAGCTCTTGACTTCTGCCATGTTAACTCCTCTCTCCTTCCCCTTTCTCTTCTCAAGTCCATCCTATTCTTTAAGCTACTCTCAGGAACATAAAGCAATTTCTTCTCATTTTTTTTTTTTTTTTCATTCAGGGGACCTTAGTAACTGTTCTCCTAACCTAGGATGTGACCTTTGACAACTATTCTTCTCAAGATACTTCAATAACCAAGCTCATTGCTCACATCAATACTCAGAAGCATACATTCTTCGTGGAAATTTTCAGAGGGAAAAAAAATCCAGACCCACAGATTCAAAGTCCCTGCCTAAGGTCGTGGAGTCAGTAAGTGGCATGGCTGGAATTCAAACCTGTGTCACCTGATGCAAAAGTCTTCATTTGATTCTCTTTATCTCTAATATAAATAAACCTTCCTTTATGTATTTCATCCAGGCTTTGTTTTTTGAAAGAAATCAGAATATACCCCAAAGTTCTGAGAAAACACTTCCTTCCCCAACATGTAAAATGAGCTTTAATTAAGGCAGAATGGCACCGAAAAAATATTTTCCAATTATGTTGATATAATTGTTTCCACAGCATGATGTCTCCCGGTATCAGCTTTAGCAGGCAGTGGAGACATGGTGATATTGGGCTATTACCACTGCAGGCCTGCTCTTAAATTAGACACGGCATTTGGAAAGCAAGTTCTACTTCAACGTTCTTAAACAAATATAGATGAAAACTTTTGTCTCTATTTAGACTTCCTACTGAGCTTCATTAATTCATGGCTGTCTGGCCCTTTTGGTCCCCCCTGGAAGGCCATAGCTGTAATGATGAGATACAAACCCAACTGAATATTCAACTTCACAACCTGGCAAGATGCCTGGAGCAAGGCAGTGACAGCTCGCTATTCACGTTTCTATGTAAATTTTGACACTTACTAACTGAAAGAGTAGATCATCTGATCATTTCCTCCAAGAGCAACTGTAGAGAAAGCAGAGATTATGATGGAGATAAGACTTTTTGTTAGGGTGCAAGACAAGGTCAGAGAGCTATATTTAACTCTTGTCAAATCTACTAAAGAGGAAAAATACTATAGTACTCCTTAAAGATTTGTGTTGGAATTATGGTTTGAGGTTGCATTTCAAGCTGCCACATTTTATTTTTCCTTATTATGCGATATTATTAAGAACTTTGAGAACTCTTGGCTAAAAATCTTCTTTAATAAGTTCCATTGATATCATATATGAGATCCAGCTTACACTTCTATAGTCCTAAATGGGCTAGGCACTATTTTGAACCTTGCATATATATTAACTCCTTTGATTCTCTATTGAGATAAGTACAGTTACTATTCCAGAGATTCAGAGAGGTTAAAGATATTGAACAGAATCGAATAGCTAAAAAGTGACATATACATATACTATAGCATAATAACTTATATTATCTATTATATATACAATGTAGTTATTCATACAATGAATAATATGGAAGAAAACATAGAAAGACTCAGGAGGAAGGCCCTTGGTTCTGAGATCCAGAATATAGGAGAAGGAAAACAGAGTCCATAGCAAAAGTGTCCACAAAGAAGTACACATATCTGGTGGCTGAAAGACAGAGAATGCCTTTAAACAATTCAGAAATGGAAAATGTGGATTTGTGTTGATTTTTGCTGTATAACATTTTAATATTAACCCTCTTGTTTTATTTAAAGAAATCTCCAGTAAAATACACATTTCTCAGTGAAAGCTTGTTGCAACATTTTCTTTTGATGGCTAACTGAAGTACCAGATTCTGTTAAAACTTCAGAAGGTTAGCACAGGATAAATGTATGACTGCCCATGTGAGAATACAGAAAGGATATGTGCTAGACACATTCCAACATTCTAACTTCATAAAGTCAACTTTGTTAAACTGGAGAACTTAACAATGAGGTTAGAGAAAGACATTCAACTCCCAAACTAATGTCCTAGGTCCTAAAATTCCAGAATGTATTATTCGTACTTACTAATTGCTTAGGCATTAAAAGCAATGGCAAAAACTGCAATTACTTTTGCACCAACTTAATAGAATTTTGACACCACTTTTGTTCCCTGTGTCCAGATCCTGGGCCACGAACTTCACCAGCAGACTTCTTCAAGACCCAGAGCCCCAACTCCAGCTCTGGAACTTCTAGAGGATAAGTCTGTCATTGCTTATTTTACTGAATCATATTACACCAGACATTGAATTTTCTTCTTCATGGACCAGATTTCATCACTAATCTCTCAGAAGCCTACAACATCAAAATGTATGTAGTACATTCAGCAGGTATTACAAATTCTGTTAGGAGAGATGAAAGAAGCATGGAGCTGGGCGCGCTGGCTTGCACCTGTAATCCCAGCACTTTGGGAGGCCTAGGTGGGTGGATCATGAGGTCAGGAGATTGAGATCATCCTGGCCAACATGCTGAAACCCCATCTATACTAAAAATACAAAAATTAGCCAGGCGTGGTGGTGCGTGCCTATGGTCCCAGCTACTCAGGAGGCTGAGGCAGGAGAATCACTTGAACCAGGGAGTCGAAGGTTGCAGTGAGCCGAGATTGCACCACTGCACTCCAGCCTGGGTGATAGAGTGAGACTCTGTTTCAAAAAAAAAACATGGCTCTGGTAGATCAGAAATGGAGAATGTGAAAGCAGAGAAGAGAGGTAAAGAAAGGAGAACTAGAGTGGTTGAAATCTATGAGGAAGAAAAGAGAAGTAAATGACTCATGCCAAAAAGATGCAAACTTTTTCAGTCCTTACTGTATGAAAGTGTGCCCTGGCCACGATCTTCTGGAAACTCATGGTCTGTAGTGGGAATCTTTGGAGTCTTTAAAATACAAAAAAAAAAAAAAAATTCATCTGGATTTCTTTAAAGACAATTGTCTCAGAGTCCTTCTAATATTTTAGCACATATTAAGAATCACAGAAAAACTTATTTAAAACTCAAATGCATGACCCCCACTGTTCTGATTCCAGTGACCTGGAATGAGGCCCAAGAATCTGTATGCTCAATAAACTCCTCAGATGATTTATATACAGATTGTCAGAGGATGAGACTTTAAGAAACATTAGCTTAAATTCAACAAAATGAGAAAACAAACAACCCCCACCCACCCAAAATAGGCCAAAGAACTTAACAGAAGCCTCACCAAAACAGATATTTCGATGGCAAAGAAGTGTACAAAAAGATACTCCACATCACAGGTCAACAGGGAGTTAGAAGTTAAAACAACGTTGAGATATCACTACACACCTATAAGAATAACAAAAAGCCAGGACACTCACAACAACAAATGCTGGCAAGGATGTGGAGCAATAGGAACTCTCATTTATTGCTGGTAGAAATACAAAATGGCACAGCCACTTTGGAAGACAGTTTGGTAGTTTCTTACAAAGCTAAACCTACTCTTACAGTGTTACCTATCCAGCATTTGTGCTTCTTGGTATATACATAAAGGAGTTGAAAACATATATGCAAATAAAAACCTGCACAAGTATATTTATAGAAGCTTTATTCACAAGTGCTGAAATTTGGAAGTAACCAAAAGATTCTTCAGCAGGTGAATGAATGAACTGTAGTATATCCAGACAATGGAATATTATTCAGCACTAAAAAGAAATGAGTTATCAAGTCATGAAAAGACATGGAGGAAAGTTAGAGGCATATTATTAGTGAAGAAAGCCAATCTGAAAAGGTTACATACTGTGTGATTCTAACTGTATCACATTCTGGAAAAAAAAAAAAAAAAAAAAAACTATGGAGATGGAAAAAATGAATGGTTGCCAGGGCTTAGGGAGGAAAGAAGGATGAATAGGTGGAGCACAGAGGACTTTTAGAGAAGTGAAAATACTCTGCATGATACGATCATGGCAGATAAAGTCACTGTGCATTTGTTCAAACCCATAGAGTGTATGCTACCAAGAGTGAACCCTAATGTAAACTTTGGAGTCTGGGTAAAAATCATGTCAGTTGTACAAATATACAAGTGCACCACTCTGATGGGGGACGCTGATAATTATTGAGGCTATGCGTGTGTGAGTGCAGGGGTTTTATGGGAAATCTCTGTACCCTCTTCTTAATTTTGCTCTCAACCTAAAAGTGCTCTAAGGAAATACAATCTTTAAAAACAGAAAGAAAGTAAACAAACAAAACAAACCAAAACAAACAAACAAAAAAACCAGTAGCCCTAAATGTATCTTCTGAGAGTTTTGGGGCAGTGAAGACAACAAGATCTGAGACAGACCATATTTTATGTCTGAATACTGAGCTCAGGGATTTAGAAATGTTTGAAAGTTTTGGTCATAGCAGCCTAGAGGTCAAAACTGTGTGAAAAAGATAAAGAAATCAGCTAATGGTGCAACCAGTACCTAGGCAATCCTTGAGTGAAATGTTCCTGCATTGTGTATTAATATGATGCTAAACTACACTGGAAATTACTCAAGTGATAGCCTGAAAACAGATACCATTATATCTGCTATCTGTTCTCAGGATCCTCAAAAACAATTAAAAGGCAAGTTTACAAATTAAGTTTCCAGCACCAACCCTCTAAAGACATTATTCTTTGTACACATGGTCTATAGATCATCTATAACTGGTTGATCACAATTGAAATTTATTTCTACCTGAAGACAGATCATTCAGATGTTCAAGATGAAATGAAATTGAATTTGGTCATGTACTCTGTCAAGGTGAGCAAACTATATTCCTCTTTATTCTCTAGGCATTTCTAAAAATGTCCTGGTGCTATCAGTCTCCCATTATCCTCTTTCATTGAAAGGAAAATCCATATAGAATAAAATTATATGGTTCTTTGCTGAATATGCCATAGCCACTGGAAATCCTTTATTTATCAACCTCCCTGTGTTTTCATATGGTTCTTATTAAATGTGATATCTAGTCACTGAGTAGTTTAATTTTTAAAAACCTTAAATATATGTATGTATATTTGTGCATATATGTGTATATGTGTATATATAGGTATGTGTATTTGTATGTGCACACATACATATAAAGACACATATAGGTACACATATACATACACAAAATTTATGCACATAGACAGATTTGTGTGTATATTTGTGAATGAATATATTTCTGTCTCTCTCTACATATTAACATATGTATTTAAACAAATACATCCATCCATCCTTATTTATGATACAGCTCATGTTTTTATATATTTTTTGATACAATAAAAATGCAGAGAACATTTTCTATTTTATACAAAATCATCCTGTGAAATAAAATAATTTTAAATGAAAAACCTACTAGACATTATAAAACATACTCACAAAATAGAATTACAATAGAAAAATCCATTTGGGACTCTTACTTAAAAAGTTCTCTTTTAAAAATCCTCGTTTGAGCGGCTGTTACCCTAAAAAGGGAGGGAGAGGCTATGAAAAGATGTAGTGTTACCATGGAAATGTTATAATCAAATGTAAGAGTAAAGGCCCTATCTTAAAAACACATTCAAAAGGAAATGTAGGCAAACAAAGTACTGTCAATGAAAATATAAAGTATTTTTCTCAAGAAAAGAGTCATTAACAGTAAAGAAACCAAATTAATGGTGATTTTAACTGAAGTGTATGTTTTCTTTTTATATTTTCAAGAAAAAATTGTGACCAGTGACCACAATAATTCTGAATCTGGTCAGGCGTGGTGGCTTACACCTGTAATCCCAGCACTTTGGGAGGCCGAGGCGGGCGGATCATGAGGTCAGGAGATTGAGATCATCCTGGCTAACACGGTGAAACCCCGTCTCTACTAAAAATACAAAAAATTAGCCAAGCGTGGTGGCGGGCACCTGTAGTCCCAGCTACTTGGGAGACTGAGGCAGGGGAATGGCATGAACTTGGGAGGCAGAGCTTGCAATGAGCCAAGATCTCACCACTGCACTCCAGCCTGGGCGCTGGAGTGAGACTCCGTCTCAAAAAAAAAAAAAAAAAAAAGTTCTGAATCTGACTAGAGTATCTGGAAAAAAATTGTAATATAAACACTCATTATAAATACCCAGTTATTTCACTGGCATGCATGAGGCAAGGTGGCCTGCTGAATTCCTCAAGCACAACTTTTGGGTGTTTTTCGGTTGTTAGTGTTAGCTGACAAAAAAGTTTTTCAATAAATGAGATATTCTACTCACTCCATGACCTCATTTCAAAGCAATAATTAAACTATGTTCCAGACCAAATTTTGGCATATATGCAGTCATTTATCTATTAAACATGCATTAAACAAGCAAGCACACACACAAAAAAATAGATCACATGGCCTACCTTGCAGACTCAAGGACTTCCAAGTCTTTCATAGAGAGTTTATTCAAGCCAGGATTCCAAATGTAAGACTACTCCATATGGCTGGCGTCAGCAACCAGAATCCTGCAGTTCACAGCTAGAAGCTCCAGGGATTTATCCTCAAGCATTATCCTTGTGGATAAAAGATCAAGACTTCATAGATGTTTATAATGAGGTTTTCACCGAAGTGTGAGAAAACTCTTGGATACATATTTATTCAGTCTCCATATCTTGAAAACTTTTTACAATAAAAGCCTATTTCTAACATTCATCAGGTTGATTCACAAGCAATTAAATCCACAAATGAAAACTCTTTGCTGACATACAGCATGCATATAGATAAAGGAAGACTGTAAAGTCCTATGGCAATAGTATCATCTTTCTGATGTCAGGTATGCTGTGCTAAGATGTGGATTCTGGATTAGGGTATGGGCTCCCAGAGTTAAAATGCTTTTAATTGGTATGTTCCCAAACTTCAAATCAGGGATGGATGTCTTCTGATACTATTGTCATGGACTAAATATTTGGATTCCCCTCAAAATCCATATGTTGAAATCCTAATCTCTAATGTGATGGCATTGAACCTTAGGGAGGTTATTAGGTTATGAAAATGGAGCTCTTATTATTGGAATAGTTTCCTTATAAGAAGAAACAGGACATTTAGGTTGATTCCATGTTTTTGCTATTGTGAAATAGTGCTATGATGAACATACATGTGCATGTGTATTTACAGAATGATTTATTCCTTTGTGAATACCCAATAATACCCAATAATGGGATTTCTGGGTTGAATGATAATTCTGTTTTAAGTTCTTTGAGAAATCGCCAAACTACTTTCCACAATGGCTTTACTTATTTACCTTTCCCTCAGCAGTGTGTAAGCATTCCCCTTTCTCTGCAACCTTGCCAGCATCTGTTATTTTTAACAGACACTGTTGAGGTTGGTGAGATAGTGTTAGATGATATTTCATTGTGGTTTTGACTAGTGTGAGACAGTATTTCATTATGGTTTTGATTTACATTTCTCTAACGATTCGTGATGTTAAGAATTTTTTCATAGGCTTGCTAGTCATATGTAGGTCTTCATTTGAAAAGTATCTATTCCTTTGCCCACTTTTTAATGGGTTGTTTTTTGCTTAATTTATTTAAGTTCCTTAAAATTATGGAGAGTAGACCTTTGTTGAATAAATGATTTGTAAATATTTTCTCCCATTCTATTGGCTGTCTGTTTACTCTGTTGATAGCTTTCTTACTGTGCAGAGGCTCTTTAGTTTAATGTGGTACATATATATAATGGAATACTATGCAGTCATAAAAAATAATGTGATCATGTCTTTTGCAGCAATATGGATGGAGCTGGAGGCCATTATCCATGCAGAACCAGAAAACCAAATGTAAATTGTGGTGACCTTCAACAAGTACCTTAAGCTGTATGAGTCATAGGTTTCTCATTTACAAAAGTAGAATGTTAATACCTCTCCTCCCTTCTTCACAGGACTATGTTTCAATGGAAGTGAAACATACTAAGTTTCTGTGAACTATAATTTGTGGTATAAACATTATTCTTTTTATCATAATCATTCTTGTTACAAGATTTTATTTTTCTTAAAAACATAACTGTTTCTAAGGTCAAATATTTAATGGTCTTTTAATCACAATTACACTAATATACATTATCTGCTATACACATATATTGCTTTAAAAGGCCAATAAACTAGAGATTGTGTGTGTGAGAGAGTGTGTAAACATATATATTCTAGAGTATTTTGAAGTTTAAAAATACATTCTGATTTTGGTATTTTGTGATTATATTGATTAATATACCCATAATAGAAGATATTGATTCTAGTATTCCTGATTCAAACAAAAATAAGAAAAAAAATTACTCAATTTAAGGTATATTTTGTTAGTTACACATTAGAGTTTTCCAAGAGACACCATTTAATAAAACATACTTTTTGTCATTGGTACCAGTGTGCAGTCATTAAAAAATAATGTTTTATCTGCCTTATATTACTGTAAAACCACTATCTACTTCTTTATAGTGGTTCTTTTGTTATTGTTTCCTTAAAAAAAAAAAAAAAACCCACAACAATGATAAAAAAGAGTAGACTTTTTGTATACAGATATAGCAATGCTAATATAAAGATTCTCTAAATTGGATCTAATCCTCACAAATTCCAATCAACAGGTCCAGACTTCCTAGTTTCCTCTTTCCCTAAATCCTTCAGCTTATTTTCTGTGTACCATACACCCTCATCTGTAGTTAGTTGAAAACAAAGGTTAATTTAGAAATGTCAGCTTCATATTATTTATCTACCAAAGTCAAACACTGAATGAAACACACTTGTACAAACAATAGTGGCCTTTTCCTTGTGTAGTATAGGATGTGGTCAATCATTTGGCAATTCAGTTTTGGCACACTATGAACTATTTATTTGTTAAGTTCAGTACTCTGGGCTGCAAAAGCTTGAGGAGAATTTTTTTTTCCTTTTACAGGAAACTATTAAATTTACAGGGTCTAATGTTTATTTCACAGTCAAACTTGTACTATTGTATTGATAAATATTTAATGATATTGAGCTCAGTGGTTATTGTCTTGTACATTTCATTTAAATGATGTTTTATTACGACTCTAAAAGTGAAGTGTGGTCCACCGAGAAAGGGAAAAAAGGGAGAAAAATCTTTCCAACTAGAGATGACATAGAACTCAATTTCAATTTGGAGCAAAGAGAGGAAAAGGAAAAACAAGCAACCAAATCTTTTTTGAGGCCTCTACAGATTGTGGTTTAACAAAGTTTCCATTCAGAAAAAAACATCTGGAAAACTCTATGAAAATTTTAGAATTGTTTAAGTTAAAAGACTCTTACAATGTCACAGATTCAAAATTATTTTGAGAGAGAAATACAGACAGATGTTCATGTAAATTCTAAGATTTCTACAGAAGACATTGCCTTAGTTGATTCAGTGGAAGACAGATGGGGGTCAGGGGAAAAGCAACATCAAATAAGAAATGATTTCTGTAATAGAGAAAGTGGGTATTTGGGTAAATGAATAAAATTAAATAGAAAGCAATCTCTAATGAAAAAGATACTTGGTTGCATTTATAAATGAGATTGAGCTTCTACATAAAAAAAAATACAAGCCATGGTAAAATAAAAATAGATCTTCCTTTTGCACCTGGTAGCTTTACAGTTCAACACAGTAGTTCTTATATTTTCATAGTTGAGGACTCCTTTTGAATGCCAAAGAATTTTCAGAGCTCCACAGTGCAGATAATGTACTGTCAGTGTTTAAGAAAATGACTACAAGCTATTGTAAATTAACTGACACTGTAAAACATTAACAAAACAAAACATTATCACAGCAGTATAAGGAAACAAAAGATGGTACATATACAAAAAAGCAGGTTAAAACGTAGACATCCAAACAGCTGGTCAGAATGGAATGACAATCTAAAAAGGACATCAATATCCACTGAAACAAGCAAAAATAGTTTGTCAATCAACTATTAGGCCTGACTTGCTAAATTCTCATCAAATTGTAAATTTTACTTCTGCTTGCAGTAAATAGTGCCCTCAAGTGGAAATTTTATAACCCTTTACAACAGCCCTAGGCCCCACATGTACTAAACAGATACTTATCAATTCAAAAATGTAGGCTTGAAGAGGTACTAGATTCTAAGCTCCTCAAGGATGCCCATTTCTCCACCCAGCAGAGCATATATGCATTAAATATGGTAGATGTGGAAAGTTGGCAACATGGTTGAATAGGAACAGTCAGGTCTGTGACTCTGAGCAAGATCAAACCAAAGGCAGGTGATTTCTGGATTTCCAACTGAGGTACCCAGTTAATCTCATTGGGACTGGTTAGACAGTGGGTGCAGCCCACAGAAGTCGTGAACCAAAGCAGAGTGGTGTGTCTCCTCATCTGAGAAGCACAAAGGGTCAGAGAACTCCCTCCCTTAGCCAAGAGAAGCCATGAGGGACTGTGCCATGAGGAATGGTGCATTCTGGTCTAGATACTATGCTTTTCCCACGGTCTTCGCAACCCACAGACCAGGAGATTCCTTTGGGTGCCTACACCACCAGGGCCCTCGGTTTCAAGCACAAAACTGGGTGGCCATTTGGGCAGACACTGAGCTAGCAGGAGGAGGTTTTTTTTCATATCTCAGTGGCACCTGGAACCCCAGCGAGACAGAATAATTCACTCCCCTGGAAAGAGGGCTGAACCCAGGGAGCCAAGCAGTCTAGCTCAGCAGATAACGACACCATGGAACCCAGCAATCTAAGATCCACTGGCTTGAAATTCTAGCTGCCAGAACAGCAGTCTGAAGTCATCCTGGGATGCTAGAGCTTGGTGGGGGGATGGGCATGCATCACCATTACTGAGACTTGAGTAGGGGTTTTCCCCTCACAGTGTAAACAAAGCCACCAAGAAGTTCGAACTGGGAAGAACCCACCACATCTTGGCAAAGAAGCTGTAGCCAGACAGCCTCTCTAGATTCCTCCTCTCTGGGCAGGGCGTCTCTGAAAGAAAGGCAGTCAGCCCCAATCAGGGGCTTATAGATAAAATTGTCATCTCCCTGAGACAGAGCACCTGGGAGAAGGGGCAACTGTGAGTCCTGCTTCAACAGACTTAAATGTTCCTACTTGCTGGCTCAGAAGAGAGCAGCGGATCTCCCAGCACAGTGCTCAAGCTCTGCTGAGGGACAGACTGCCTCCTCAAGTGGGTCAGTGACTCCCATACCTCCTGACTGGGAGACACCTCCCAGCAGGGGTTGACAGACACCTCATACAGGAGAGCTCCCACTGGCATTTGGTGGGTGCCCCTCTGGGAAGAAGCTTCCAGAGGAAGGAACAGGAAGTAATCTTTGCTGTTCTGCAATCTCTGCTGGTGATACCCAGGTACATAGGGTCTGGAATGGACCTCTGGCAAATTCCAGCAGACCTGCAGCCAAGGGTCCTGACTGTTAGAAGGAAAATTGAGAAAGGAATAGCATCAACATCAACAAAAAAGGATGTCCACACAAAAACTCCAACCATAGGTTACCAACATCAAAGACAAAGGTAGATAAATCCATGAAGATGAGGGAAAACCAGCACAAAAAGGCTGAAAATTCCAAAATCAAGAAAGCCTCTTCTCCAAAGGACCACAACTCCTCGCCAGCAAGGGAATAAAACTGGATAGAGAATGACTTTGAAAAATTGACAGAAGTAGGCTTCAGAATGTGGGTGATAACAAACTCCTCTGAGCTAAAGGAGCATGTTCTAACCCAATGCAAGGAAGCTAAGAACCTTGAAAAAAGGTCAGCGGAATTGCTATCTAAAGTAACCAGATTAGAGAAGAACAAAAATGACCTGAGGGAGCTGAAAAACTCAGCACAAGAACTTCGTGAAGCATACACAAGTATCAACAGCAGAATCGATCAAGTGGAGGAATCAATCAGAGATTGAAGATCAACTTAATTTAGTAAAGCATGAAGACAAGGTTAGAGAAAAAGAATAAAAAGGAATGAACAAAGCCTCCAAGAAATACAAGAGTATGTGAAAAGACCAAATTACATTTGATTGGTGTACCTGAAAGTGACAGGGAGAATGGAACCAAATTGGAAAATAACCTTCAGGATATTATCCAGGAGAACCGCCCCAACGTAGTAAGACAGGCCAACATTCAAATTCAGAAAATACAGAGAACACGATAAAGACACTCCTCAAGAAGAGCAACCCCAAGACATATAATATTCAGATTCACCAAGGTTGAAATGAAGGAAAAAAATTAAGAGCAACCAGAGAGAAAGGTCAGGTTACCCACAAAGGGAAGCCCATCAGACTAACAGAGGATCTCAATGCAGAAACCCTACAAGTCAGAAGTGAGTGGGGGCCAATATTTAACATTCTTAAAGAAAAGAATCTTCAACCCAGAATTTCATATTGAGCCAAACTAAGCTTTATAGGAGAAGGAGAAGTAAAATCCTTTACAGATAAGCAAATGCTGAGAGATTTTGTCACCATCAGTCCTGCCTTACAAGAGCTCCTGAAGGAAGTACTAAACATGGAAAGAAAAAACCAGTACCAGCCACTGCAAAAACATACCAAATTGCAAAGGCCATCAACACTATGAAGAAACTGCATCAACTAATGGACAAAATAACCAGCCAGCATCATGATGACAGGATAACATTCACACATAACAATATTAACCTTAAATGTAAACAGGCTAAATGCCCCAACTAAAAGACACAGACTAGCAAATTGAATAAAGAGTCAAGACCTGTCGGCAGGCTGTATTCAGGAGACCCATCTCACATTCAAACACACACATAGGCTCAAAATAAAGGGATGGAGCAATATTTACCAAGCAGATGGAAAGCAAAGAAAAGCAGGAGTTACAATCCTAATCTCTGATAAAACAGACTTTAAAAACCAACAAAAATCAAAGAGGAAAAAGAAGGTTATTACATAATGGTAAAGGGATCAATGCAACAAGAAGACCTATCTATTTTAAGTATCTATTCACCCAATACAGAAGTACTTATATTCATAAAGCAAGTTCTTAGAGACCTACAAAGACACTTAGACTGCCACACAATAATAGTGGGAGACTTTAACACCCCACTGTCAATATTAGACAGATCAACAAGACAGAAAATTAACAAGGATATTCAGGACTTGAACTCAGCTCCAGACCTAGTGAACCTAATAGGCATCTACAGAATTCTCCAACTGAAATCAACAGAATATACATTATTCTCAGCACCACATCACACTTATTCTAAAATAAATCACACAATTGGAAGTAAAACATTCCTCAGCAAATGCAGAAGAATGGAAATCATAACAGTCTCTCAGACCACAGTGCAAACAAATTAGAACTCAGGATTAAGAAACTCACTCAAAACTGCATGACTACATGGAAACTGAACAACCTGCTCCTGAATGGCTACTGGATAAATAAAAAATTTAGGCAGAAATAAAGAAGTTATTCGAAACCAATGAGATCAAAGACACAACATAGCAAAATCTCTGGGACACAGCTAAATCAGTGTTCAGAAGAAAATGTACAGCACTAAATGCCCATGGGAGAAAGCAAGAAAGATCTAAAATCGACACCCTAACATCATAATTAAAAGAACTAGAGAAGCAAGAGCAAACAAATTCAAAAACTAGCAGAAGACAAGAAATAACAAAGACCAGAGCAGAACTGAAGGCAACAGAGACAAGAAAAACGCCTCGAAAAATCAGTGAATCCAGAAACTGGTTTTTTGAAAAATTTAACAAAATAGATAGACCGCTAGCCAGACTAATAAAGAAGAAAAGGAGAAGAATCAAATAGATGCAATAAAAAATGTTAAAGAGGATATCATCACTGATCCCACAGAAATTCAAACTACCATCAGAGAATACTATAAACACCTCTACACAAATAAACTGGAAAATCTAGAAGAAATGGATAAATTCCTGGACACATACAACCTCCCAAGACTAAACCAGGAAGAAGTCGAATCCCTGGACAGACCAATAACAAATTTTGAAATTGAGGCAATAATTAATAGCCTACCAACCAAAAGAAGCCCAGGATCAGAGAGATTCACAGTCAAATTCTACCAAGTGAACAAAGAGGAGCTGGTACCTTTCCTTCTGAAACTATTCCAAACAATAGATAAAGAGGGACTCCTCCCTAGCTCAATGAGGCCAGTATTGTCTTGATACCAAAACCTGGCAGAGACGCGACAAAAAAAGAATATTTCATGCCAATATCTCTGATGAATATCGATGTGAAAATCCTCAATAAAATACTGGCAAACCAAATCCAGCAGCACATCCAAAAGCTTATCCACCATGGTAAAGTACGCTTTATCCCTGAGATGTAAGGCTGGTTCAACATACACAAATCAATAAATGTAATCCATCAAATAAACAGAACCAATGACAAAAACCACATGATTATCTCCATAAATGCAGAGAAGGTCTTTGATAAAATTCTCCACCCTTTCATGCTAAAAATTCTCAATAAACTAGGTAGTGATGGAACATATCTCAAAATAATAAGAACTATTTCTGACAAACCCACAGTTAATATCATACTGAATGGGCAAAAGCTGGAAGCATTCCTTTGAAAACTGGCAGAAGGCAAGGATGCCCTATCTCTCTAGTCCTATTCAACATAATATTGGAAGTTCTTGGCCAGGGCAATCAGACAAGAGAAAGAAATAAAGGGTATTCAAACAGGAAAAGAGGAAGTCAAATTGTCTCTGTTTGCAGATGACATGATTGTGCATTTAGAAAACCCCATCATCTCAGCCCAAAATCTCCTTAAGCTGATAAGCAACTTCACCAAATTCTCAGGATACAACATCAATCTGCAAAAATCACAAGCATTCCTATACACCAAGAACAAACAAACAGAGATCCAAACCATGAGTGAACTCTCATTCACAGTTTCCACAAAGAGAATCCAATACCTAGGAATACAACTTGCAAGAGATGTGAAGAAACTCTTCAAGGAGAACTACAAACCACTGCTCAAGGAAATAAGAGCGGACACATACAAATGCAAAAACATTCCATGCTCATTTACAGGAATAATCAATATCATGAAAATTGCCATACTGCCCACAGTAATGCACAGATTCAATGCTATCCCCATCAAGCTACCATTGACTTTCTTCACAGAATTAGAAAAAAACTACTTTAAATTTCATATGGAACCAAAAAAGAGTCCATATTGCCAAGCTAATTCTAAGCAAAAAGAATAAAGCTGGAGGCATTACGTCACCTGACTTCAAACTATACTACAAGGCTGCGGTAACCAAAACAGCATAATACTGGTGCCAAAACAGACATATAGACCAATGGAACAGAACAGAAGCCTCGGAAATAATGCCACACATCTAGAACCATCTGATCTTTGAGAAAACTGATAAAAACAAGAAATGGGGAAATGATTCCTTATTTAATAAATGGTGTTGGGAAAACTGGCTAGCCAAATCCAGAAATGAGAAACTGGACCCCTTCCTTACACCTTACACAAAAATTAACTCAAAATGGATTAAAGACTTAAATGTTAGACCTAAAATCATAAAAACCCTGGAAGAAAACCTAGGCAATACCATTCAGGACATAGGCATAGGCAAAGACTTCATGACTAAAACACAAAAAGCAATGGCAACATAAGCCAAAATTGACAAATGGAATCCAATTAAACTAAAGGGCTTCTGCACAGTAAAAGAAACTATCATCAGAGTGAACAGGCAACCTACGGAATGGGAGAAAAAACTTGCAATCTATCCATCTGACAAAGGCTAATATCTAGAATCTACAAATAACTTAAACAAATTTACAAGAAAAAACAACCAACCTCATCAGAAATTGGGCGAAAGATATGAAAAGACGCTTCTCAAAAGAAGACATTTATGCAGCCAACAAACAAATGGAAAAAAGCTAATCATCACTGGTCGTTAGAGAAATGCAAATCAAAACCACAATGAGATACCATCTCATACCAGTTAGAATGGCGATCATTAAAAACTCAGGAAACAACAGATGCTGGAGAGGATGTGGAGAAATAGGAACATTTTTACACTGTTGGTGGGAGTGTAAATTAGCTCAACCATTGTGGAAGACAGTGTGGCAATTCCTCAAGGATCTAGAATCACAAATACCATTTGACCCATCAATCCCATTACTGGGTATATACCCAAAGGATTATAAATCATTCTACTATAAAGACACATGAACATGTATGTTTATTGCAGTGCTATTCACAATAGCAAAGACTTGGAGCCAACCCTAATGTCCATAAATGACAAACTGGATAAAGAAAATGTGGCACATATACACCATGGAATACATGAAAAAGAATGAGCTCACGTCCTTTGCAGAGACATGGATGAAGCTGGAAACCATCATTCTCAGCAAACTAACACAGGAACAGAAAACCAAACACCACATGTTCTCATTCATAAGTGGGAGTTGAACAGTGAGAACACATGGACACAGGGAGGGGAACGTCACACAATGGGGCCTGTTGGGGGAATGGTAGCTTAGGGGAGGGATAGCATTAGGAGAAATACTTAATGTAGATGACGGTTTGATGGGGACAGCAAACCACAGTGGCACGTATATGCGTATGTAACAAACCTGCATGTTCTGCACATTTATCCCAGAATTTAAAGTATGATAAAAAAATTAAAAAGAGGGAGGGAAGACCCAAAAAGAGAGACATCTGGTTACCCATCAAAAGAAGACATTATATGGCCTGAAAGGTGACTTGGAGGGAAAACAAAAGAAGGTCTTGCACCATCTTCTAAATATCAGGTGTGTTATTTTCTTTTAAGTAATGGTCTGTACCTATGCACCCTTCCTGGGAGTACACGAAAACAATAGCATCTCCCACACCCCATTCACAAAGTTGAAAGGGTCAAATTCATTATCTTTAGAGAAAAAAGAAATACATACCATACAATTCACCCTTTAAAAAAATGGTAGATGTTTTCTACCAGTACGTTGTATGCATATGATTTATACCCTTCACAATAACTAACCCACTTTTGATGGACCTACAGGTCTACAGGTCAAGAATATTTGGTCAATTAATGAACTCTTGGGGTTGGACTGACATGCAAAGATTCAACCACCCTTTTTGGTCTCGATGTCAAAATTTCACTTGGTTTGATTTGTCATACTCTCACTTATGCCCTAGTATTTAGCTCAGACTCTCAATAGCTCTGTGTTGCAACAAATTATCACTTTTTTTTTTTTTTTTTTTTTTTTTTTGAGACGGAGTCTTGCTTTGTTGCCCAGGCTGGAGTGCAGTGGCGCACAATCTCGGCTCACTGCAAGCTCCGCTTCCCAGGTTCACGCCATTCTCTTGCCTCGGCCTCCAAGTAGCTGGGACTACAGGCGCGCACCACCACGCCCGGCTAATTTTTTGTATTTTTAGTAGAGACGGAGTTTCACCGTGTTAGCCAGGAAGGTCTTGATCTCCTGGCCTCATGATCCACCCGCCTCGGCCTCCCAAAGTGCTGGGATTACAGGCGTGAGCCAACGCGCCTGGCCCAAATTATCACTCTTACGGCTAGTTCAAGTGGACATTGACTCTGCTCTCAAGAAGTCTTGTCTAAGTCAATCACTTTGATCCTTCATACATATATCTATTTACCTAGCAGACAGAAATTTTAGATCCGTGATAGTGCCCAGTCTACATAGTGCACCAAGTTTAGTTCCCAAATTGGATTTCAGCTACTGAATACCTCCAGGGATCACAGATTGCATTGTTTTCCCTCAGTTCCTTGTCTTCAATTCCCAATTCAGTGTTGATGTAAATTGTGCTTTTTGTTTCTCCTCAAAATCACAGGGATTCACTTTCTTCCTTCATCAGTTTATTTAAAGAAAAGTGAATATTCTAGCATGTCACTTGAGTACGATATGTTACTTTAAATGCAAGTGACATATATAATAGGACTGTCATCCACATTAGAAAAGACAGGTCCCTGGCTTGGGGGCTTCAGCGGACTATTAGTCTTTTGAGAACGCTCTTCTTTTTGTTATTGCTACAGAGGAATTGATGGTCCAGCTGCTAGATACTAGCATCTGGGCAGAGACATGAAGCCACAGTAGTGAATTCAGAGGATGATGTGAAGATAATGAAATAGTATAGAGATCATCAGTCCAAGGCCATTACAGTTGCGTGGTTGTGTTTTATAGTCCCTGGGCAACAAGAAGGTTGTCATTCAAAATATTCACTGGCCATATTTTCACAGGAGAGTTCCAACACATGAAATACTTTTTCCTCCAATCACTAGAAAGCAGATTTAGGAAGACCTAATAATTCTAGATATGTATACGTCAAAATTGATATAACAAAAACTGACAGTGCAAAAAGGAGATAAAGACAAATGCACAATCATAGTTGGAGATTTTAGCACTTTCTCAGTAATTGAGAAAACACTCAGGCAAAAGCATATATATAGAAGCAAAAATTACACCAAAAATTAGCATAACACTGTCAACCAAATAGAACTACTTGATAGTTACAAAATATTAAATTCACTAACTGGCAAATGCGCATAATTTTCAAATTGTACACAGAACATTGACTAAGATTATATGCTGCTGCACAAAATATTTAATATATATCAAAAGGTTAAAATTTAATTAATTTTAAGAAAATATTAGTAAATTAAATCTAGCAACTTACAAGATAATACATTACAACCAAGTAAGGTTTATCTCACTTGATTTGGCATTTAAAAATCAATCAACACAGCCCACCAAATTAACAGAACAAGACAATAAAATTACAAGTTCAATAATCACATTTGACAAAACCCTATTCTACATAAAAATTTTTGGCAAATTAGGAATAGAAAGGAGCTTCCTCAAACAGATAAAGCACGTTTTCAAAAATCTCACATCATATTAACGATGAAAAATTAGATTTGATTATACTGAGTTCAGGAGCAAGCCAAGGTTATTTCACTATCTCAACATTATAATGGGATTCCCAGCCATTGTAATAGACAAGAAAAAGAAAAAGTATAATCAGCTTGGAAAGGACTAAATGAAACTGTCTACTAGAAAACAACAAACTTGTCAAAAGAGAAAACCCTAAGAAATTAAAAAAAGAGAAATTAGCTAAGTAATAGATTAAATTTATTATTATTATTAAAAAATCCGATTTATTTCTATACACTAGCTGGAACCTACTGAAAAAAGAAATTAAAAACTCCATATTTTTAGAAACATAAAATGCCTAGAAATAAGTTCATGAAAATATGGATAATCTCTATTTTGAAAATCATTCAAAATTGCATAGAGAAAACAAAATATATGGAAAAATATAATATGTTCTTGGATTAGAAGACTTAATTTTTTAAAAAATTGGTTATCTCCAAATTCATTTACGTATTCTCAGAAAGCTGACTTTGTGGAAATTCAGAATTAGATTCTCAACTCAGGATGATAAGGCTCCCTGAGGGTGTTTGAGAACATTTCGAGTGGGTGATTTCGTAGTGATGAGGGCGGAACAAAACTGAGTTTAAATGCTAAGGGGAGAGGTTTATCCACCAGAAGTCAGAAAGATATTTCCACAAAATGAAGACTCTCTCCCTATCTTTTTGAGAAATACTGTTCTAGGTGGTTTAAATCTAGAGTTATAAAATGTTAGCTCCAGAAAAGCTTCAAATTGAGACCAAATTTCTCACTTTATAGTTCAATTTCTCATTGAACTTCAAAACTTAAATCTAAAATGTGAATCTTCCTTGCTTGAGGTCATCAGATAACTTTTGACAGAGTAGAAAATAAAACCCAAATCTCTCAACTTCCAGTCTAGGACTCTTTCTACTTTACTACATTCAGTGCTCAAGCACAATTAGAATTTGAAAAACCACGGAATCTTTCAAGTCTTGCATTTCATCTTCTCTGATGTTGCTTTCAATTTCTAAAGGGAAAAGATGGTTTTTAAAAATGTAGCAAATTCATACAAGGAAAGATTACTCAATATTTTAGTGAAATTACACTTCGAAATGTAGTTGCTTCAAACAACAAACATTTTATCATCTCTTATGGTTCTGTGGTTTCAGTGAGCTCAGCTGAATAGTTCTACAGGTCTCTGGGATGCTAAGATGGCTGGATGTCTTTTCTTCTGTATGTGTTTTCAAAAAGTTTCTTCTCCACGTGATCCCTCCATGTGGTTTCTCCATGAGAGCAGTCAAAATGTGCTCTCATGTGATGGCTCAGGCTGTTGGGAGACAATTCTTCATGGGTCTTTAACATTTATGCGTATCCCGTGAGCAGAGGTACTGTTCCATTTCTTGGTTGATAAAGCAATAAGCAACTGAAACACCAACTTGGGAAATTCACAAGATGTTTAATGCTTCCGTTTTTTTTATCTGCAAATGTAAAGTTAATAATAGTGCTTACTTGCTTACAGTAATTGTGAAAATAATTAAGAAAACTAATACAGTTTAGGTAAAATACCTAGCACAGTACTAGGTAATATATTTATACTATCATTGACAAATATTCTAAAATTTTATTCTATGTTCTCACTTTTACCCCGTTCAGTTTTTGCCAAACTATATTTTGTCTTTTTTATAACCTCATGCTACTTTACTTTGTGCAAGGCAAACACAAAGCACATTTTACTTGTCAATGTTAAATGAGAATTGATTTCTACACAGCCACTAAATTGAAACTTTGAGAATTTTCTATTTTTCATGAATAAAATGATCTCTTGTATTATAACTTATCAATTGAAAGCTTCTCATGTTGGTTGTGATGAATTTTCCTCAAGTATGTAGTGGTAAATATTTCTGCTGTTTTTCGTATTCTGATTATTGCAATTCATTCCTTTTTAACTGCTAACAGGGTGGTTTTATGTAACCTTGGGCTGTTTTTACACCATGATATTATAAGCCAAGCTCATAAAACAAATTTCATGTTCAGTTAACAGAATAAATATCAGTTCCAAATCTTTTAATATGAATATTTTACTATTTTTTTTTACTTTGAATTTGCAGATATTGACTGTATGTAAGATACAAGGGCAGTCTGATGCAAACATGAGTTATACAACTATTCAGAAACGTGTCTGGAACACAGTAGATTTTTCAATAAATATGTGTTGAATCTCTGATCAGACTGCTGGGCAGAACACATGTCTTCCTCCTTCACAGAATCCCAGGTTCATTCCTCTCACTGAAGCTATAGTATTAAAAGAAAACCACCCTGTTAGACAGAAGGTCCTCTCCAACATCTAGTGCTTATGTGCTTGGTCTCATGAATGTAACAGGCTTAGTCCTGGGAATGGCACAGTGTCACTTCCATTGCCATCATTTGGTGAACCAATCACCAGGCCAGCACATATTAAAGAGGATAGACAATAAAGCCCACCTTTTATGGAGGAGACTTATAATGAATAAACGACTGTCTTTAATCCACTATAGTCTGGCCCTGGCCACAAATTACTTATATTCCTCCCATGAGCAAAATGTACTCATCCTATTCCAAGACTTCCAAATTCTCACCCAGTTGTACCATCAGGCTTGAAGACAAAGTTCGGGTGGTGACAAGACCCCTCAGGAGTGGCTGCTCTCAATTCAAAGACCTATAAACAAGGAAGTAAAGGGACAAATTACCCCCATTGTTTCTCCTGACATAGAGTTACCATTATAAGCCAGGGACAGAAGAGCCACTGTAGACTTTTTTATTCAAAAAGGGAGAAAATGGAAGGTACATTGCAGGTAATGTGCCATAAGGATTCTGAAATCAAGACCAACACATACAGCCACTTCCTTGATTAGAGCACACTTTACTTCCCATACGTGATTGTTTATTGCTCTTGTACCTGATCTTTGAGGGGTGCTTCCTTTTTCATGAGACATGGCATGAGTCTGCAATGAATAGTTTTCCTAATGAGAGATTGAAGGTCTAAATGCTTCTTTTCATTTTAGTTCAAGATAATGATAATTTCACTGATGAAACTCTTTAAAATGAAACCATTTTATTGGTTTTCTATAAAATTTTATTGAGCTTCATTCCATTGTCCCAAAGTCATGCCCAGAATTCTGTGCAATAAAGGCTCTCTACCTGAGCTAAGAGTCAGGGGCGGTATGGTAAAACCACAGCATTTTCATCTTATCAAAAGGGTCTAAAAGGCACTGCTTTGAATCTTTCTGAGGTCTTAACGAAGTGTGTTGTAACCACATCCGTGATATCCTGATCTTGATGCCATATCATGCTAATAGCAGTCTGGGTTTGATCTTTGCCCCGAGTTCCCAGCCTGCCCTATGGGCTTCAGACTTGCCAGGTTTCACAATCACGTAAACCAATCTCTTAAAAAATAAATCTCTTCTGTCTATCTAGCTACCCATTAATCTATCTCCATTCACATATAGTATATACATGCATACAGATTATATTATTACCTTATATATAACATTATCATATTATATAAATACTGTGATATGTACATGTGTGTATGTACATGTATGTACAATATATACTTTGGTTTTTGTTCTCCAAGGAACCCTGGCTGATATGGGGTATCTCTATCTGGACTATAGAAAAATGACATTTAACTTAGAGATCTTAAAAGTGGATTAACTCTGTGATCCAAATTGCCCATATTTTATGAATTCTACTCTTTCAAATGATGTTTCTGTATATGTGCCAGTATAGCCTTCAAAGTGCTTTCATGCACTGATACCAAGTCTCTTTAAAACTTAGAAAATAGAAGTAAGTTATAAACTTCCTACAAAAGACCATTGGAATCTGTTGATATTTTTATAAAACCTAGCATCCAAAATTCCATCATGTATCTAGCAAGCTGAACAAATAGAAATAAAACCAAACCAAAAGCACAATATGTGTAATTTGGCATTAAGAAACACTCACACATGCACACACACAGACAGAGAGAGAGAGACAGAGAGAGAGAGAGAGAGAGAGAGAGAAACGGGATGTAGGGATGCAGCCATGACAATATCATATCTGCGTAAAAGTGCCTGTTAATGTGGGCAAATATAGTCCAAAGCTTAACCTAATTAGGATGCAGATTTGTGTGGCTTTTTAGTGAAATATACTGAAGGGAATGGAGGGTACAGCTAGAGCTTTGGGGCTTTTGCATTAAGCTCCAGCTGGGCCCAACAGACACTGTCCAAAAGATGACCTCCAAATAATTAAATGATTTCCATATGTTTGCTCATGTATAGTCTTCCAATGTGAGTTTTTCCATCTCCTTCCAAGCTCAGTGCTTCTAACTTTCAATGCTTAGAAGGACTCACGATTGAAAACCATCAAATATTCCACTATTGAATGATTTTTTAAATATAAAACTATAATAGTTGTTCTTATTTTATCTGCAAAATGGAACCCTTTCTAAGCATGATACTTTTACATTAGAGAGCTCTCATTGGGTTTTGGAAAGAGTTTAAGGAAAAAAAGTTTGAAAAATGACATTTGATTGAAAAAGAAAAATAAAAGGTGCTCTGTATTTCTCAAAAAGAAACCTAGGTATTCACTGACTTTTATAGTGAAATACATTTTCTATTCACAGAGAGCATATTCAATGTTAAATTTGAACATCTTATTTTAAATTTCTTCAAATAAGAAAGTATGATTAGGTTTTCAATAAGCATTTATTGATTATGTGACCAGATAGATTTTAATAAAATGTAATGGAGCTTTTGGAACATAGAGTTTTAAATGTCATTTTAAAGAGGTTGCAAATCAGAGCTTTTATATCTCAAAGATAGGGACTTCAACACGATTATCCTAAAATCTAGGCACCCCCTGTCTATTTCATGCAGGGACCTCTCTTTCAAAATATATTTACATTTGGTTTTAGAACTGTAAACTGTCTCTTTCCTTTATAATAGCGGCTGGCAAACTAAAGCCCAGGGGCAAATCTAGCCTGTTACCCAATTTATAAATGAAGTTTTCTTGGAGCACAGCTGCACCCATTTGTTTTGTTAATTGTCCACGGTGATTTTGCTCTTCAATGCAGAGTTGAGAGTGTGACAGAGATGGTATGGCCTGCAAGCCAAAAGTATTTACTATCTAGTCCTTTACAGAAAAACTTCCCATTTTCTGTAAAGTTGTCCCCTGCTTTATATTGATACTAAAATAAAAAGAACAGCACCTCACTTGATGCATTCCCTTATTCAGTCTCTGTACAATTACTAAGTACTTACTGTGTTTCAAGAATATGTTATACATTATGTTTATAAAGATGAACAAGACATCATAACTAACTCTAAGATCAAATTTTCCACAGAGAGAAAGTCACAGGATTAAACAATTACCATGCAGTGCAACGAATGCCAGAAGAAACAGGTTTAAGTTTTCCATGAGAGAAAAAGATGAAGCAACTAACTGTGGAGGTATAGGGAAGTGATGACATTTCATCAAGGTCTTAATGTAAGAACACACATTCACAAGGCCGGGTAAGAGTGCTACTCAGACAGAGAGTAATGTGTATCTGCCAAGCCCTGGAAGAGTGAAACATTGTTATGTATAGTGAATGTCAAGCATAGAGTTAGAACTGTGGCCCATGAGGAGGTAACATTAAATGGGATGAGATAGGCAGATCAGGGTTCTATTCAACAGTAAAGCAGTCATTGAAAAGTCATGAGGGATCACTGAGGCACTTTAGGAAGGGAAGTTGCATGGTCACATTTACATTTCAGAATAACTAAGGTGAACATTTAATGATTGACAGAAGTGTGGAATAGGTAAGAGTTATGAAAGCATAAACCAAAGCAGGGTGTTAGTCAAGATTATTTCAGCAGGAAGTTGTAGAACCCCAACATAGATTGACTTGGGCAATTTTATATGTATATACATTATATATATTTATATATTATATATCATACATATATTATCAATATATATTTTTATATATGTTTTTTCTTTTTGATACATATTTTTATATATGTTTTTTCTTTTTGACCAGGCTTTTTGATTTGGAGCACGTCAACAGATCCAGATCTATATTTCTTCAGCTCACCGCCTTGAGAAAGCAAAAAGTATTTACAACCTAGTTCTTTACAGAAAAAGTTTTCTGTAGAACTCTCCGGAAGAATAGTTCTTCCGGAGAGTTCCCAACAGTTCTAGCCAAATTCACCTAGTTCTTTTGCCAGGTTTTGTTCTCATGCCATCCCTAAACCAACCACTATGCACTGACTTATAAGGAGACAGAAATCATTTTCCTATAGATATGTTTGAAGGGATAAGCATTAACATATGTTAACTCTTAAATTTGTCCCTGGGTATTATTTAGGGTCAGTCTTAGTTCTCTGTTTATTTATTTGTCAAGCATTTTTTTATTGTCACTCAATGACAGGCACTTAGTGGATGGGAACATAATGAGGAAGGAGCTGCTCCTTCCCCCAGGATCTTTTTGTTCAGTAAGAGGGGAAAATCCAGTAAGCAAATAAAGAGATGTGCAAGCTTGGGATTGCAAGAGCATGAAGAGAGAACCAAATGGGGGAGGCTGAGACTGTCAAGAAGGCCATCCAGAAGTAGAATTGTCCTAGTTGAGACTCCACGAGGAGTAGGATCCAGGCTGGGTAGGGAAAGAAGTATATTGCAAACAGACAAAAGGGAAGTATAAAAAGGCCCTGGCAATAAGGCTGACTTAAGTGGAATAGGGATGAGGAGAGATGGAATCCAGATTCTAAGCTAGAATCAGACCATGAAGACAGGATACACAACAAAAGTGAACTTTTATTTTGAAGGAAACTGGGGTCAACTGAATAATTTTAAGTGGGAGAGTGTCATGATCCAATTTGCACTTTAGAACAAAAACTCTGACTACTATATGGACATTGGTTAATATTTGTTAGTGTCTGTTACTTCAAGTGACTAGTAGCCGTGTACTGAACGAGAATGCTTAATTTCAATCCAAAGAATGAATGGATTCATAGCAGGCACAATGCAGCTGTTCTTTTGCTTAGTTGCTGTATAACCTCTCTGAACCTCAGCTGGTTTCCCCTATACAAGGGGAGTAATAATATTTTATACTTTATAGGACTGTTGTGAAAACAATTGATACAATGCCATGTAAAAACCTTATAATAAAACCAAGCACACGGGAATTGTTTAATAAATTGCCACCATTCTCATTATCATTATGATGATGAGTGGTTTTTCAAGAGTGCTCATAGGCATTCTACTAGGTGAAGTTATACAGACACGGAGACTGCATTTGAGAGGAAGGGAGAAACTGAATGAGAAAGAGCAAAAAGGAAGAGCCAGACTGAGAGGGAGATGTTTTTCTTTCTCAGAAAATGGGCGGATGGGTGGGGGGTGGGCAGGAATTTTATTTCAATTGGTATGAAGCACTCTTTACAAATTGTATCATAAATAAGCATTATTTTTACAGTTAGCAAAATGCAGCAACCTCTGGGGTGAAATGAAGCAGCTGCTTAACTGAGCACAGCTTCTCTGCAGGCAGAAAAGAGTACTTTAGTCAACCAAAACCATAGATACTGGTGTTAATCAAAACATCTTTCAGGTAAAGATCATAATGTGTGTTTTTACAGCATTAATTAAGAAAGCAAACTATTATCTAGAGGCAAATTAAAATGAGAAAGTTGTTCGATTAAAACTTCTATGGAGCAAGCATTACCCATAACAAGTCTCATAGAATCAAGGAGGAAATAAGGGATAAGAGAAAAGCAAAACATCTATACCTACAGGGACATAAATGTGCAGAGGTTTATGATTTTCACTAATGAGAGAATAACCACTTGGTTTTATAAAGCAAACTGGGAAAGCATATTGATAATTCAAGCTGTTTCTCTCTCCTCAAAGGATCCAACAAATATTACTTAGGTATAACAAGACTTCTTTAAGAGAGAAATGTCTGTAGTCAAAATGTTATAGAAACCTTTTCCTTTCTGCTGTGGTATGAATGTCATCTCCAAACCTCATACTGCAACTTCATCCCCAAAGTGCTAGTATTGAGAGGTGGGACCTTAAAGAGGTGATTGAGTCGTGAGAGCTCTGCGTTTATGAATGGATTAATCTATGTGTGAGTTAATGGATTAACGAGTTATCATGGGAGGGGAAATGGTAGCTTTATAAGAAGAGGAAGAGGGATGGGAAATAGCATGTTAGTCCACTCAGCCCTATTCTTGCAATACCCTGCATCACCCCCAGACTCTTTAGAGACTTCCCACCAGCAAGAGAGTTCTCATCAGGCAGGACTCCTCAACCTTGGACTTCTCAGATTCCATACAAATAAGAAGCAAATATCTTTCTTTATAAATTATTCTGTTCGAGGTATTTTCTTGTAAGCCACAGAAAATTGACTAAGACAGTTCCTTCTCTAAACCTGCTTTTGTATTCTTGTTTGTCTGTCTCATAACCATGATGCATGCCTTATGAATAGGTAATGAGACATGCCACTTTAAAGGAGATGCCCAGAGACCCAGATAGGCACTGGCTAGCCTTTTATTTAAGGGAGTAGAGAGGTGATATGTGGAGTGACTCAAAACATGTCACAAAGCCCCCAGATATGCCCACCAGCATACCTGAAATTTCCCGATTTTGGTAGGGAAATCCCCAAAGTGCCGATTTTGGTAGGAATTTTTCTTTTTGTAATTAAAGTGTAATTGTTCCTGGAAGAAAATACAATAATAAACTTTATAGGGCAATTGAATTATATTCCTTTCCTTTCTTTTGAAAAAATTGAGCATGTTGGTGGGGAAAAAAAAATAATGGGAGAAATTAAAATAAAGGAAAGGCCTAGAAATAGGAAACTCAGTATTTGGGAAAGAATCACTTTTACCTCCTTGCCTATAGGTGCACATGCTTTAATTGGGCTCTGAAGAAAACACGAATAAGAAAGATGAGAGCAGGTAACCATACAGTTTGCTTCTTGCCTGTGCCTTGTTAAAGCATTTCATATAAACAACTGAAACTGAGACTTGGGAGGAAAGTCTTCAATTCCAACATCCCAAAGGAACTCTCAATCTGCTCATTAATGCCTGATTTACTCATTCATTCTGATCTCTTGTCTTGCTAAAGAAATTTGTCTTTGCTCCTTTCAGATTATTCTTGACCCCACTAAAGAAACTCTTAGATTGTTACTAATACCAGTAACATTTTTCTTACCAACTCCCACATATTTTATCTGAGGTTCTCCTTGACTTTAATTCTTCTCTATTTTTCCATTTTGATTGATATTTTCTCCAGGGGCCACATCAGAATGAAAGTCAAAGGTGAATGCTATCCTCACAAGGAATAATCTCATTTTGAATTCCTCTCATCTTTTTAAACAAACACAATTGACCAAGTCCTTTGTAAACCAATTTCTGTCATCCTTCTGTTTCAGGAAGCACACTACATTTTATACAAATATAAATAAAGAAATAAACAAAGAATCTAGGAATATTTTCTAACTCTACTTGGTAATTTTCAGCTGGTAGGAAAAAGAACAAAGGCTTCCTGTTTCTAGGGTACTTGTCTTAAGTAATACGTGCAACTCCATGAATACATAATGCAGATGAAAACAATAAGAAGAAGGGTCAATGTGTCCACAATTCCGTCTCGGCATTCTGACACTTGGACTGGGCAAGGGTCCACCTGCACCACCATGTGTACATACAGCAGAGAACTGAAAAGCTCTTTTCCTTGACCTCCTGGGCTTTTTACATTGAATGGGATCGAGCTGAAGGCAACAGCTGGCTTGCAGATGTGCATAATTTACCCACATTTAACCAGCGTGGGCAGTTGTAGAGACATCTTTGAATGTGTACCCAATTCCATGTGATCAATCAACAGCCTTTGGTCTGTTGTGATGGCTTGGGCATGTACATCTTCCCTGTGCCTACAGGCTGATGAAAACAGACTGAGAAGGATTTTAGCTATGGTGGAGGTAAAGTGAGGATTTTAGATTGAATGAGTATGTGACATCAGGTTGGAAGGAAAATGGAAAGTGTCATGGTCCCAGAATATAGGCATAGAGTGCAGTTTTGCAAACATAAGCCTATGAAGGAGAGTAATAGCATTGAAATAAAATGAGGCAAGATCAGGCTGATGTGTCCAAAAATTGGTATAAATGAAGACTCATGTTACACATGAGGTGAAGTTGCACACCTAACAATCACCAGTGGATGAACAGTCTTTTTAATGCATGCACATATCTTATTTCATATTGCACATATCTTATTTCATATTACCTTATAATATACAAGGCAATAAAAACCAGCCCACCGACCCACATAATATTTATCTTTTCTGGAATCTTATTGCCCCACCTAGGCATGAAAAGCTCAACAGACTGAAAGCTGTTATTAAAAGCAAGTCACTTTCAGTTTGTATGCACTTTAAAATTTGGACTTAAGTTATTAGAAAGTGATAGTTTTTACCTTTTCAAACTAATTGAACTAAAATACATTCAGAAGAGAGTTGGAGCACCAGTAAGAGATAGTGCTGGATAGTGCTTTTTTTTTTAATGTTCTACCATCTATGTTTTATTTCAGTCTCTGATCAGCCATCTGCCAGCCACATCACCCCAATATTGGCAAGGGATTTGTTCAGCCCCCAGTTACTTAGTGAGATTGGCAGGCTGCTCTTCAGTGCTTAGAAAAGAATAGTTTTGAGCTTCTGTCTAATTGTAAAACTGATTAGTTACACAGTCCTCATGGGTGACTTACAATCCCCATTTTAATACTTTGAGTTTGAAAATAGAAACTCTATAGTAATATAAAAAGCTATTTTCATTTGTCCACTTAATTTATATTAATGGCTTGCTAAAATTGTTAACTGTTTGTAAGGAACCTTTCAAAACATCATAGTTTACCATTTAGTTCAGAAAAATTGTATATTGGAATCAATATATTGATTTTAAAAATCATAGTATACATATATTTGAAGATATAAAAGGCAATTATTCAAAAAGCCCACAGCTTATATAGTGTGATAAAAAATTGGAGGTAAATACAAATACTTGGGAAAAATAAATACCACCATGGCTAATGTTATAGCTATACTAAATATAAATATATATAAAAACAAATACATTGCACGTGTGTGTTTACAATTTAATCTGATAGTGGTGCCTATGAGACATCTTTACATAATCTAATAATTTGTTTTTGTCTAATTAGATGCTTGCAGCTCTTTGAAAGATCCACTAAATAAATCAGCCTCCTTTAATTTAACCTACGTTTCCCATTCTCCCCCAGTGTCCTTAGCCATGCCTCAGGATATCCAAAATGTGTTGAAAACACAAACAAAAATGGAATCACACAGTCTGATGTGACCTTCCTTATGCATGGCTAGCTCTCACTTGAATAAGGGAAGGGAATGCATAGCAATGTCAGCCTTCATGCACAGCTTCTGATTTAGTCCATGAATTATAGATGTATTTCTGAGGGGACATTTCCCTTATGGTTTCTGATGCAAAAACAGTCGGTAAATATCTAACGCTCTTGACCCAGTATGTTAATCAGGCAGTAAGGTAGACATCAGTGGCCTCTCTATGCTAAGTTTAATTAATGGAATGTAAAACTGTATAGCCCCCATCTCCCCCCCTCAAACACTACATAATGGAATACATGCTCCCATAAGGGCCCAAAAGTTTGTGTTTTCTAGTCATGAAGTTTTGCTCACTGTTATAAGGTCAGCCCATTCATTTCTCAGCACTCCCGGTTCCCAACTGCTACTTAAGCTGTTAGTTCATTGAGTTCATCTGTCATGGGCCTGCTTTAACATGCTTGCCAAAGGCTCTGAGAACTCTCCCACTCTGCTATTTCTTTGTGCTAATGAATCACTTTGAACTAGTGAGATATATCCCCACATTGAATAGAATGCCTTATGTGGATTCAGTTTAACAAAACCAGGCTGAATATTCGCACCTGCTAAGTCTGCTATATCGCCTGCTCCTTTGTGGGAGCACATGGGCATCCACATTCGGAGGAGAAGTCTTCTTGCTTTGTCAATAAGCAATGAGATATGGCACAAGTCCTGTGTCCAAAAGTGCCAAAGCAGACCCACAAAATAAATAGTGAGAAGAGTGTACATAATTTATAGGTATTCAGAGTTCTTAATACGTACAACAAACTTAACTTTTGAAGTTAAATACTCTCTTCAATATGATTACAATTCTGATTTTTATTATCATGATTCATTTAGCATTAAATTTCTCTAGAGTTCATCATCTAAATGGGGATAACTGGTCCAAATGAGATTTGTGACCTCCATTGGCGTATCATTTAGAAACTCAAAAACAGTTTTTTTGTTTGTTTATTTCTGCATTAATCATGGAATCTATTTTCACTTAAAATCCCAAACAGAAGGTAAGTATTTTCAGAAAAAGTGAATCACATACCTCTCAAAATCTGTTATGTGGAAACCCACAGAAAATACACATAATATGCTATTTGTAGTAGTAGAATGTTCAGGTTAAGGACAGTACTGAAGCCATAGCCAGAATTTTGCCTAGCTTATAGGCAAATCTCAGTCACTTTGACTTAAAGATAAAAGAGAGATCTTGACTGTCATTATGTATTCTTGTGTCTAGAAGACATGTTCTTTTGATTCTTAGAATAAAGATCTGGAATAAAGTTTCTGTCTGTCAACTTCCATAGCAGCTTACCTTTTTATAGCTTTCTCTATGAGTAACTGCCCCCATGGGAAGAAAAGGCAGAGGAAGAATGGCCTGGAGTTGTGTACACCCTATCTGGGTAGGTTTTGGCTGTTCTCAATAAAATCCCCTGTTTGAACCTAGTAAAGCCAGATAGTGCTGAGAGATGCAGAGAAGACACACTAATGAGCTCCATGCAGTGTATGAGTAGCATTGTGGCCTCTTATGATTATTCACTCATTCATTCTCCAAACATTCTCAACACTTTCTTTGTGCCAGGTGTTGCAAAAAGACACTGGGAACACAGCAATGAATAAGATAGATCCAGTCTTCAAGGGGCTCTAATATCTAGCAACACTCATCTGCTCAATCCTGAAGAAGAAGGCGTTCACTTCCAGCTTTGTCCACTGAGCATTATGTAACTTTTCTCCTATTTGCAGAAAGATTGAGAACTGGAAATTCACACCAACTGGCATTTACTCTGTACTTATTAAATCAAAGTATTATGTTAGGTGCTTTATAGTATGTAAAGATGGTTATGACTCTCTGGGTGCATAATATGGTGAGAGAAAGAAGAGTGAGACACATGTACAGAGTGTGATGAGGAGAAAGTCCATCCTCTTCCGAGTGGCTCTTAAAGGAACAGGGATTAGATGGAACCCTTGTACAACTGTGTAGAGGGAGTTATGGTGAGACCACACACACACATCAGGTCCTCTGCGAAGAAAAGAGTAACTAGAGGAAAATGCACATTAAGGGCTAATGGATTAATGGAAGTTACAGAATATGATAAAATGTAGAGCAAATCCAGAAAGACTCTCAGCATTCTGTCCTGTAACTTCTCTAATCTTTCATGAGACTCCTCTTTGAACCCCCTCCTCCAGCCTCAGGAGTTAAATCAACAAACCCTAATATGCATTTTACTCTAGCTACTTTTGAGAATGTTCTCTTCAACTTCAAAAATTGTCCTCATCATTCAAGGTTTTTCCAATGCCCAGCCTACTCCATTGAGCCTTCCCCAACTACTGAACCAATATTACTATCTTTCTTTCTAGAATACATGTGACCCCCTTTGCTTCCTGAAACAATCATATACATACAGTTATATATACCGAATGCTTATTGGCTTGAGTTTTCTCTCTCCAGATGTTAAGCTACTTGAAAGAATCTTCACATTGTCCTATCTTCCATGATGCTGAACAAGGCATGTAAAGAGAACTAAATAAACACTTATTACTTTGACCGGACAACATGTCTTAGATCTGTACAACTTCCTTTCAAATCCTCATCAGCAATTCATTGGTTTACACTCTTAAGATTCTTAATAAATCTCTTCTTTCCTAGTATTTATTAACTACTCCTATGTACATATGCCAACTAGTCCAAAAGAGAAAGGAAACTACATAACTTTTATTTCTACAGATGTGACTCCAGATAGTTCCAAGCCTAACCCAAGCCTCAGTTCTGGGTGCCAGACATGTGCTTGGTTTCTTGCTCCAATAAATTAGGTGCACATTCTTCTGTTCTTTGAAATAACTGAAATGGTGCAGTTTATCTGTAGGAGGCTTCTTCATTGAAGAAAATAAATGCATTCACCAGCAATTTTTCATTTCTGCAGTGTAACTATTTGAAATTTCAAGAACAATTATACTGTTCAGCATCCCTAATTATCCCAACTACAAAATCAATACTTTAAAATACTAGTAACAAGTCACCTAAGCTAACAAAGCAGGCATGAATTTTAAAGAAACGTTAAGCATTGCCATTCTATGCAAACTGCCCATTATATTTTTTTGAAAGAAGAAAAAAAAATATGAATTTTTTTCATATTTTTGCAATGCATTTGCAAATTGGCTCTTGAAAATGTTTAAATAATTATTCAATAGTGTGAATTTAGAGAGACTCCAATGCTGCTTTTCCCTGACAGATTGACAGTGCATTATAAATTCCAACAATTTATATTTTAAGGCCCCAGCTTCCTATGTCTGCCAACCATGTCCCAGACTTGAGGAATTATGGTCGTTTAATCAGGGTTGAGTATTTTCATGCTCAACCTTCAAGCAGTGATGCTATACCATGTTTTCACCAGTGATAGATGAATCCACTTATTCTACCGCCTCCTGCATGACAGTACTTTAGAAGTCCCGCTAAAGTTCACATTTCTCAATATATCAAAGTTTAGCAGCACAATGACCTTCTGATATTTGTTTTCAACTGTTTATAACCAACAGTTCATTACTTTCCCAAAACAAAGTGGAAGAGAGCCAGTAGATGCTCACTCTAGCAGAGCAGGTGTCATAGCATATTCCAAGTCTGGAAATTGATTGCAGGGAATTCTGTAAAGAAAAGTCTAGGACAGTGTTAGTCTCTTAAGCCACTAATGCCAGGAGAGCCAAAGAGTCAGAATCACAACTTTCTTACCTGTCTTTTACTGTATTGCTGAAAAGATGTATGAATTCTTTTCATGGCACTCTCTCTACATATAGTTAGTCATTTCTGTTGGACATTGTCACTCAGCCACCTCCCTTGGTCACAGCTATTTAATCTAAAACCTTCTAGGATAATCCAGAGATCTCAGCAGGGAAAACATATTTTCCTTTTACTTGGATTTGAACTCTAATAATATTTGGGCTTTCTCACTCTGATGAATTGCATGGGATTATATATGAGTCCAATAAGATTCTTTTGCTAAAAATAATACCAAGTGGTTTTTGTTTTGTGTTTGTTTGTTTGTTTAACGCAATATCCTAATTTGTCTTCAGGGTCTCAACTTTTTTCTTTTTATGAGTCAGGGTCTTGCTCTGCCAACCAGACTGGAGTACAGTGACACGATCATAGCTTACTGCAGCCTCGAAATCCCAGGCCCCAGTGATCCTCCCTCCTCATCCTCCCCAATTATGGGGACTGCAGACATGCACCACCACACCAGCTAATTTACATTTTTTTTTTTTTTAGTAGAGATGAGGCATCACTCTGTTGTTCAGGCTGGTCTTGAACTCTTGGGCTCAAGCATTCCTCTTGTCTCAGCCTCCCACAGTGCTGGGATTACAAATGTGAGTTGCCACAACCAGCTTCAACATCTAATGTAGAAACGAAGCCCAAGTAGGTTTATCTACATAAATTAGTAGTCACTAGCATTCATCTGGTAGACACTATGCCCTCTTTCATTTAATTTACTCAATTTGTAAAGGAAGTAGTTGGTGTTATCACCTTCATTTCACAGATGAGGAGGCTGAAAAGGAAGCATCTGAGCTTGCCTATCCTCCATGCTGTAAGAAAGTCCCTGAAGTGACTCAGCTGCTGGGTAGCAGAACCTGTCTTTTGACCACTACCTTACACTGAGTATTTTTCACCAAGATTTAGCAGGAGAGGCACCTTAACCGTCCACAGAATTCTTTCCTACCCCAGAGTTCACTCTGAGCCTGATAGCCTCAGAATGTATGTTTTTATTTTCCAGATATGTGATCCCAAACAGGACCCAGCCCCACATCTGTCTTATAATACCATGTACATGAAAGGAAAATGAGGGCAAGCACACTCAGAAATCCCTCCAAAGACACTTTGTGTAGAAGAATTGACTTTTTGCCCATCTATTTGTTTTAAGGAAACAGGGATTACTTGTGTCTTCCCAGTATGGAATGAAGGTGTCATCACCCATGGTAACTCCAATTGATTGAAGATGGTTACGTGAAGGGATACGTTGGAACAAATTGTGAGACAATGTTAGGGCTCTGCTGGCAAGTGTGGTTACCTATGAGTAATGACTACTATGGGTGCTGAAGGTGTGAAGGAAGGCACAAGTGCTTAGGTATTTGCTGTCTATATCTTTGACATATAACTACCATGTGTTCTTGAGAAGAAGGGAGGTCTCAAATCATCCCTGAACAATTTCTTTGGTTTCTCACCTCTTTCCATCATTTATTCTTTCATTTGTCTTTCTGATATCTACTGTACATTTAATTAAGCTTAGCAGTAGAGAGATAGAAAACAGGCCACAGATATTATCTCCACACCTCACCAAGACCCTCATTTAAATCACTGGCAGTGCAATTCTCACTTGCCCCAGACCATCGATTTGCAAATTTTGGTGGGTAAAATAATCACCTGAGGACAAGGTTTCAAATGTAGACTCTGGCTTTTACTCCCAAGAGATTCAGATTAGAAATAGATGCATTTGATCTGTATCTTAACTGAGACACGTTTGATCAGTTTCAATTGAGATACATTTTGAAACTGATCTGCATTTAAAAAGTACTCTGAGTATCTGTGAGGCAAGAGACTTTGGACCATAATTTGAGCAACACTACCCTAAACTCAGATAAATTCCCCTTTTTACCCAGGAGCTGGGACAGGATTTAATATGAGCCACAGCGCCAGTCCTTCTGTCCCTCCAGGGGAACTAGTACTTTTGCAAGAAAATCACTGGGAGATGATTTAGGAGGAGCAGCACAATTTTAGGTTTCAATATGAAATTGAAACAAGTGTACTCATAGGCTCAGCATTCACTCTCTTATCCCCGTTCTCTCCTGCTTTTTGGTTTACTCCCTTTATTATTCATGTACAAGATGTTCCCTCTCTTTTCACTCTCACAGAATCATGCATTGTTTTGAGGTTGAAATTATCTTATTCATCTTTGTATTCCTTATAGTAAGCACACATAATAAGGATTCAACAATATTTTTCAAAGGAAATAAAACATCAAGCCCAAGGGCCACTGATTTAATTGCCCTCTTGAGCAAGTCCATTCATGGCTCTAGATGTCTATTTATTATGGTTATTCATGATGTTGATGAACGTCCCAGCAACTACCATTAACTGAGCACTTTCACTCGATGCAGACTATTGTGTTGTGCTGAGTTTTACCTTCATTCTTCATTTCACTTAGTTCTCATAACAATCCTTAGAGGGTGTCAACAGAGGCAACAAAAGGAACGCGGGTAAACCTTTAATATGCAAGGTCTCTTCTCATTATGCAGAGAACAATGGCCACTGAACCTACATCCAATCAAACCAAGTCTGCTCAAGCTGCAGAAGTGCAAATCCTTGGCCCCTAGACATTAATCATTTCCATACATGAATGAGAAGCTTGTGTGGATAGGTAATTTTACATATAAGCCAACATACACTCACTCCCGCTCCCTCCACATATACACATAAGCTTCAGCCTTTTTAAGACACAAGGGCATTTTTCAGTTTACCCACTGTTTTAGACCTGTGTGGATATAAGGATTACAGGTTTCCTGCCTGTCCAGGAAGAGTGATCGCTTTGCTCTCTAAGAACTTAACTCCCAGACTTAATTATTATGCGAGTGTGCAAGTGTATTAAGCATGTAGGCCAAAAGCAATTTAAAGTCTACGCTGCATTGACTTTCAAATTATTTCATTTCTAATTCAGATGCATGCTTTGTTAAGGCATTTATCACTGTTATATAATCAGCCAGATTGTTCCATGTCTACAGTCCCTCAAAACCCCTGTCCCCACTGGTTCCACATCAGGAGCAATAAATGACATCCCTTACCCTCGTATGTTGAGTCAAGTTTGGAGTCTCCTCCCTAAGAGGCTCACTTCATCTTTCGAAGTAGCTCCCACTGGTGGAAAATGCATCAAGCACTGCATATCTCATCAGCAAGACCGTTTGTTCCTCCTTAGCAAGCCATTGTGGCGCTCCTGGAAAGGTGGACAGAGTTTCACGTTCACACTCAGAATTCCTTGAAACTAGTCAAATGACTTTCATCAGTAAATCAGATATTGCGTCCTTGAATATGTTGGATTCTTAGAAAAATTAATGAATACAAAGATTCTATAGTCTTGGAACATGACGAATTAACAGATAACCAAAGCATCTTAAAGCCATACCTAATGTCAAGAACTTATACCTTATAAACATAAATCTAATGATGTCTATACTGACAGCTTCCAAAGGAGCAATAGTCTTTCCCCACCCAGATCTCTTAACCTCGATGAGGATTATTCCCACCATATGTGCCACATTCCCACCATACATGCCACCATACATGCCATATTAAGCCTGTATCTGGGAGGAGGAGGGAGTTTCTGGGATATGGAGAAAGACAATATTTTTGCTGTTCCTTTGTCCTTAACATTTTTATTTTGTCTTGATATTTTTACTTATTCCATGATTTTGAAGCTAAAGAATGGAGTCAGAGATGGAGCAGAGGGAATATTTGGAAAATAACTAAAATTAGCAGGTATCCCGAAGGAAAACATCATAGATTTGTGACAAAAGATGTGTGTCAGTGGGACTCAAGAAAACATACAGATCCCTTACTATTCTTACTATTAAAAATGGAACAGTAATCCCTGAATATCAGGGTATTCTTGAGGATTAACTATAATAATAACCTAATGGTGTTTGGTAAAGCTGGAAAGTAGTATATTCATTATTACGGATAACGTTTTAGAAGGGTTAATGCTGAAATAAGCAACTAGATCTCTGAAAATTTTAATCTGGTTTTATCAGATCCTTTAAGCAAAACCAACCTTAAAATAAAATGTAATTTTGGCTCAAGGGAAGGTTTTCCAACTATGAAGTGTGTGTGTGTGTGTGTGTGTGTGTTTGTGCGAGTATACTAGTATAAATCAATTAACATTCATTCTAGATTTCAATAATTTTACTAAAGAGAATAATGTTTGCTTTTGTTATTTGACAAGGAAGGTGGCAACGTAAATACTTCATTATGTTGCATTTTCTCGTCAGTCTCTTTCTCATCCCGACAGATGCAAACTGTGCACTTAAAGTCAGTAGCAGAATAAAAAATCTGGGCTTTTGGTCCTGATTTGGTATGACCTTCTTCTTTCTCATTTTGAAACCTCTTACTGCTGCTAGAGAAACCAACATCCCTATTTTCACTGTGTTACACTCAAGGTAGCTGAGAAACTTCATCCTTAAGTGTGCTGAGGTTTAAGTCAACCAATAAAATTAAAGAAAAGAAAGTCATTACAGTAGGATGTGTGATTTAGGACCAACATGAAAAGCAACGAAGAGAATTCTGTATGCCACTAATGGAAACTTGGCCAGTTCCTACCTACTAATAAATAATGTGCTGTTAAGCTGAGAGCTAAATATTTGGGTGAGGATTTGGAGATTCCAGAAATCCTGAAACTAATTAAGATATAAATATGAGGATCCTGAAAAGTTCAAGGATAGATTAGGGGAAATGAATGTACCAGCAAGATGACCTCACTCTCCAGCAAACAGGCTCAGGTGAGGTAGGACACTGAAATGGAATTGGGTCCCTGGAGGACATGAAGGAAGTTGAAACTGAGTGTGTGGGATGTAAGAAGGAGAAATTTGTATTTTTGTGTACTTTTGGTTTTTGATCCTTATGCTGATCTACTTGTATCAAGAGGAATAGAATAAGTCAAGCTGATGTCAGAAAAAAAGAAAAGCAATTTTCAAGGGCTTTGGAGGGGTTGTAGGGACACAACGGGGCAATCGTTTCTGGCCACTCCTGAGACAGCAAATGAGAACAGAAGTCTCAGGAGTGTTAATAGCGCCTGGAGTGCAGTGTGTGGAGGACGAGTGGGCTCGAGCTCAGAGATTTGCTTTTGTGTTTCATCTGAAACCAATCAGTAAGCGAAAAAGCAGAAAGCTCTTTTGGCATCTATTCCACCATTGATACTGGGAGAAGGAAAGAGGATTTATACATAGAGACCCCCATTAACACTAATGAAAAGTAGGCGGGTAAATCCCATGTGTACGAGGAGCAAACACTGCCCTTTGTGTGGGGGTAATTAAGAGCTAAAGAGGGCTTACAGTTGCTCACCACTGCACACATGCTCCTGGTGAAAGCTCCTTCACAGCAGTGTTTCAGTAGCTTTCTTTAGTTTCAATGGTTGCAGCCTAACAGTTGTTAACCATCTCTCGCCCTAGTTCCCCCATAAAGGAGTGAAAGGGAATGATGTATTGGAAATGACAGTATTTGACACTATTGGCAGAGGGGCTTTCAAGGAAAACCTACAAGCAAAGAAAGGGAGACATTCAAAAGGAACCTAAAATTAAGCAGAAGAGAATGATAATTGGTTCAAGGGAAATAACCCTATACTCATAACATCCTTGCCAGCACCCCATCCTTTGGAACTGTGGCAGGAAGAGGAGCCATGTGGAAACCAAGACTATGGAGTACTAGCAAGCACCATGTCTAAGATCCAAAGCCATAACTATGGCAAGAAAATGCTCCAGTGATGGTAGGAATGGAGAAGAAAAGGTGAGAGCTATGACATCATCCCGTCTTTACTCTGCAGACCAATCCTGGCAATGTAGTTCTACATTCATTCTGAGTTCCAGAAACATCTGAAGGCAGTTAAAAAAAAAAAAAAAAAGGCTGTCTTTTCCTAGGGCAATGTTCAAGTCTCAAGACCAACACTTGAACTTAACAGGTTGGACCTATATGAACAAAAAATAAAATGAAATTTTACTTAAATGAAATGCCTGTGAAGTCTTTTATTTATTAATCTTTCCGATGCAACATAGGGAACCCTGGTGGATGTACAGGCTAGAGAGACATACTTAATTCATCACAAGCTCAATATGTATTCAGAGTATTTTTGTGTTTGATTACTCCAGGTCCTTACACATATCCTATCATATGTACGGTATGATCTCCACCTAATGATTGATTGAAGAAATACATGAGATTGAAAGATAAGTTGATTCATAATCGAACTGCCTCCTTATCTTGAGAGGAATCATCTGTTTTACTTTTCACAGTTTTGATCTAGAGTGTAATTTCCATTCAAAACAAAAAATTTCAGAGAAACATTGATAAGCAACGGTCCAAGAAGATGAGATATCTATGAAGAATATTATATAAAACCCAACTGAAAAAATTGAAGATAATATTTCTAGAGTAGCTAATACTCAAGACAAAGAAAAAGCAAAACAAACAAACAATCAAAAAACACACAGCAGCTTTTGCATAGTGAAAGGTTACCAAGAAGAACAGAAACTGTTTTTGTGGATGATGCACCTTCATTATTAGCAGTTATTAACAGTTTCAGCTGCTTGAACAGAAAGACTCAATATAGCAGAGTATGAACTAAGCAGCTCAGAGCTGATATGGCAACTTCATGTTATTTGGGATCAAGGACCTTTCTGTTTGTTCTCTGACACTTCTCAGAATGTCTGCATCTCCTGGTCCCAAACGGCTACTCCCGTTCCCACTGTCACTTCTACACTCTAGTCAGCAGAAGGGAAGAAGAAAAGGGAAATAAAATATACTCCTTAAGTGCAGGATTTAAAAGTTTCAAGCACTTCCATCCACATCCATTGGTTAAAGCTTACTTACATGGCCCCAAATAGCTGCAAAGGATAATGAGAAGTGTAGATTTTAGCCCCCATTTCTATGGAAATTGGAGACTAGATATTAGCAAAAACAAAGTGGCTATTCATTTTACTGTCACATATAGAGCACACTGATCACTAGTTAGAAGTTTTTGAATGATTGCGGGTAGGTAACTTAACATCTCTATATCAATTAATTTTAAAAAGGGATTTCTAGCAATTAGATATGTAAACTATAATATTGATATATATGTGTTACATGTAAAATGTGTACTATATTCACAATGGTCATAACAGCATTTTTCATAATAGCTAAAATGTGGAAATAGCTCAAACACCCAACTGATTATCACCCAACTGATGAATGGTAAGTAAAATGTCATATATTTATAAAATAAAGTATTATATACCAATAAAAAGGAATGAAATACTGAAACATACTAAAACATAATGAAATTTGAAAAACATGCTAAAGAAGCCAGTTACAAAAGACTATATATTTTATGATTTCCTTTATATGTAATGTCCAGAGTAGGTAAATCTATAAACACTTAAAGTACCTTAGTGTTTGCTTTGGGCTGTAGAGGACTTGGTGACAAACTGTGAATAAAAGTGTTCTCAAATGGATTCTGGCAACAGTTGTATAACTCTGTGAATATACTAAAAAGTACTGAATTGTCCATTTTTGAATGGATGGATGTAATAATACATGAATTCTATTTCAATAAAGCTGTTTTTAAATAGTTAAAAAATGCTAATATTCTACAGCAAAGGTCTCATGCAGGTTATATCTGACTCCAGTATGTAGCCCAAAAAGAAAAGATAAATGTTTTTAATGATTAAACTTACATATGGGAATCACCCATTTTAAAGAAATATGAGGGATTTGTCCTAAATGTGAAAAATATGAGTTCACTTGTCACATATTAACACCTGCACTGAAAGGTGTGTGTGTGTGTGTGTGTGCATGCATGTGTGTGTGTGTATGAGTGGGAGGAAGGATATATGCACAAATGTGTACTATGTCCAGCTTCCATTTTCTCTATCCTCTCAATAATAATAACACTTAATATTTTTGAGTGCATATACCAAGAACTATACTAAAAATATCAAATACATTATCTCACTTAAACTTTATAGAAATCTCATGAAACTACAGATCTGAAGGCTAAAAAACGTACACATCAAGCACAAAGTTACTTAGGTAGTAGGTTACAAAGCTGGGGTTTGAACTCAGATTCACCGAGTTCAAACCTTGATCAAATTGCAGTATCACACACAACTTCTATTATGCAAGGTGTGCAGTGAGAATTCAAGAAGCTCCCTTTGTGCATATTACCAATTTGAAAATATGGAATGATGTTGGAAATGTGGAAAGATGATTGATTCATTGAGCTCTTTCATTGACCCAAAGACTTTCTTCATTTAATTTTGTGTGTATGTATGTGTGTGTGTAAAAGAGAGAAAGGATCTCACTCTTTTGCTCAGACTGGAGTGCAGTGGCATGATCAAAGCTCACTGCAGCCTCCATTTCTCCAGGCTCAGATGATTCTTCCACCTCAGCCTCCTGAGTAGCTGAGACTACAGGCACATGCCATCATACTCAGCTAATTGTGTTTTTGTTGTTGTTTGTCTTTGTAGAGACAGGGTGTTGTTATGTTGCCCAGGCTAGTCTGGAACTCCTGGGCTCAAGCCATCTGCCCACCTTGGCCCCCCAAAGAGCTGGGATAACAAGTGTGAGCCACTGTGCCTGGCCACTTCATTTAACTTTTAGTTGATAAACTTATTTTTTTAGGGCAGTGTTAGGTTCGCAGCAAAATTGAACAATAAGTACAGAAAATTTGCACATAACTCATCTCCCTAAAACACACTCAGCCATTCCTATAGTCAACCAGAGTGCTGCAATTGTCACAGTTGTTAAATGAATGTGGACACATCATTATCATCCAAACTCCATAGTTGACATTAGTGTTCATTCTTTGTGTTACATATTCTGTATGTATTGAAAAATGTATAGTGACATGAATCTATCATTATAATATCATGCAAAATAGTTTAACTGCCCTGAACGATCCTCTGTGCTCTCCCAATTTATCTTTTCTCTACTCCCTAAATCCTGGCAACCATGGATTCTTTTAGTTTTGCTTTTTCCAGAATGGGATAGTTGAAATTATACAGCACGCAGCCTTTTGAGATTTACTACTTTCCCTTAGTAATAAGCATTTAAGGATCCTCTATGTATTTTTGTGGCAGGGTAGATTATTTTTTAGTACTGAATAATACTCTATTATACAGATATACCACGGTTTACCCATTTTCCTGTTGAAGGACATCTTCATTGATTCCATATTTTGACATTATAAAGAAAGATAATATAAACATACAAGTTCAAGTTCATTTTTTTTGTGAGGATGTAGATTTTTAAAAGATTTGGGCAAATACCAAGGAACATGATTGCTGAATTATACAGTAAGAATATGCTTAGTTTTGTAAAAACCTGCCTAACTCTCAAGAGGTGATACCATCTTGTACTCTCACTAGCAACGAATGAGTATTCTTGTACAACACATCCTCGCAAGCGTTTAGTGTCACGGTCTTGGATTTTTGCCATTCTAATAGGTATTTTGTGAGTTCTTATTATTGTTTTAATTTGAAATTTCCTGATGATATATGATATTGGGCATCCTTTCTTATGTGTATTTGCCATCTGTACATAATTCATTGATGAGCTGTTTGTTCAGATCTTTTGCTCATTTTTTGGTTGGGTTGTTGGTTTTCCCCAAGAATTTCTTTTTTCAATGTTTAAACTAGAAGCATGAGCTGTCGGACTCTCCCTTAACCCAGAGACGTTATAGATAAGACACTAGCCTTGAAAATACTAATTATCTATTTTTTAAAGAATTAGAACAATTGAGATAGGGGTTACTTTGCATATACGGATTGACAAGATGGTAACTAGAGACTATAATTTACTTTTCTTTGGGATACCATCCTAGACTTAATGGAATAGCAGATTTTAAGGCAGACCTAATTATCATAGACCTACCTGTTCAAAATAACTTGATCATAAGGAATTTACTGAGTTTAAGCTGTGACCACCAAGAAAATATAGTATCTTGGAATTTTAATAGTAGTCAGGATCAGTTTCTAGACTCAAGATGTTAAGGGATCAGCAAACACCGCTTTTCCTCGGCCACAGAAACTGTATTTAAAAGCCTGTGAAATTATCTTCTCTACTCCAAAGATATCCTCTAGGTCTTGTCTTTCAACTCCTGTCCTGAACATTCATAGTAATCAGTTTAAAGCAGTCCATTTTGCTCTATTTGGATTTTATGAAAAGGCTTTGGAGAATTTACCTCAGCAACACTGACCTAGAAACTCTTCATAGTGTTCTGCCATTGGTAATTGTTTCTAGTCTACGCTCTGTGACGCCGTGGAAGTTCAGCTCTGAATCAAACTCAGCCTAAAATTCTAGAACATGGTACCACTTCTGGTTCTACCAGCCTCCATTTCCTGATTGAGAATGGGCCCGTGAGAATCAGAGTCAGTGACAACACTACATTATTAACTTTTGACAGTCAGAGTCAGCTTTTGGAGAATAAGTTACCTTTTTATGAAACTCAAAGTTGAACAACATCAGTAATGCCAACTTGACAGAGTTTAGCGACGGTCTGAAGAAAAACACTCACTACTTTCAGAATACTTTTTATATTTAAATACCAGTACTATGATTAAAATGATCAAAGGGTGTGTGTCTCTGTGTGTGTGTGGTGTATAGAAATATAAATATAAATATAAAAAGATAAATGCATATAACTTTTATTTTTATGAAAATACATTTATTGTTTTCTATAGGTTCACTTTTCCTACAGAAAACTCAAACTCTTCAATAGCCAAAAAGGTTTACTGTACTCTTGTTATCAACATGATCCATGTGTCTATACCTGTGTTTGTATGAGAATAGCCAACTATTGAAACACTGGCCATCCCCCTCAGTGCAATGTGGAGTCCCACATGGGCACCTTCTGACAGTTCGCCCCCTGGTGGTAACACAAAATTCATTCATGAGCTATGGCACCATTTCTCCTTTGTAGTCCTCCCCATTAACATCTGTCCGATACTACTCAATTTTCAAAGCCCAACATCCATGAAGTTATATATAAAAAGCTTGGAGGTCCAGAATTTCAGGAATCTTGGTTCTAATGTAAAGCAAAGTATGTCAAATGGAACATAATAATACTTGCTCTTTCCCTCCTCTGATTCAAGTGAATTTAGTACGGGAATGCATAGGCAATCTCGTTAACAATTGTTCTAATTGTCCCTCAATATTATTTTTTGGTGTTCTTTTCTTTTTCTTTCTTAATTTTAAGTAACCCCTTCCGTTTTTACAAACTGGTTGAAACCTTTAATTATTTGTTATTTCCATAGCTACAGTTTTTCAAGCACTGCTGTCATGGATAAAAATGCCTAGTACAGATAGCAGTTTATTCAAAATAAAACTTTGATGAAGATGAAAAGCTTGAATTGTATTACACAGTTTGTATGAAGAGTTTGATGTGTTATCTTTAGGCCTTTCAGACATTTCATAATCAGATGCTCTTCTAACACTGAACACCCTCCATTGGCTATCTCCTCATCTGTCCTGTGAAAGCTGGTTCCCTAAATGCTTCTGTTACCCAGCTCTCTTGACATAAACTTCTGTTGTTAATTATTGGAGTAAATATTAAAAATTATATAGATATTCGTGATCCTGTCATTAGGCAAACCTTAGGCCAGCCTCCCTCATCATGATTTCTTTCACATTTCAACAGAGATTAATTTTGCCTCTGTTACACCAGCTCATTGAAGGTCTATTTCTTGAATCAATATCAATCATTTAAACGTGGGGTGGCCCTGTGGGATTCAAATGAGTCCAAATGATAATTGAGCTGCTCTATTCCCAGAATTTGGCACCCACCGTCTTGTCTTTCTTCATCAGAGCAGAGACATAAGCAAAATCAGTGATAAAGAGCCATGACTATTCATACAGGCAGTTATAGGTCAATAGTGGTAAAGTAATAACTCTATTTTCACAAGCGTTTTCCAATAACTCCATGCTGGCTTATCAAGTTAGGCAATAATTGCTGGTAACAGGAAACATGCTTGTACTCAAATCTTTATTAAATAAGAATCCGTTTTACCTTCTCCTTTTATACTTAAACAAATTATAGTATTTTATCTACTTAAACATTTCTTTTGTTCCTGGCTCTCTTACAGAGATACCTGATCATTTACTAATAAACACACAAAAGCAATTTATTCTTTATATTGAAACTACCTGGAAAATATTTCACATTAAAAAGAGAAATTATAGTTGTTGATAAGAAAACATATCCACAAAAATCATTTTGTGCATGTAGCTTATTGAACCATTACCTTATGGCAATTTTTTTGAATCGTATGATCCACGTCTTTATGCAAATGAAAAAAAAAGGAATACACAGATTATTGCTTTGAGTTGCTTTAATGAATATCTCTGTTCCCTCAAGATCAACAGCGACAGTCACTTAGTGAAGTTACAGCGGTGACAGAAGTTGTAAGTTGTCCCATAACAAAATAATGTGAACATATTTCTAGAAACTAGCCTTTTTCCACAATCTGCATTTGCTGAAGTTGTGACATTTAATAGGCTATTGCGCAAGCTTTTGCAGTGAGGTTCTAATTAACTCACGTTCCCCCAGTGATTCTGTTATTACAGATAGAAGTAATATTTCATGTAGTAATATCCAACTCTGTAGCCAGAGGCTGGGAAATTTAGACAATGCACCAAAATTTTAGTTCGATATTCATGTGCCATTAAGTTGCTAAGGCAGGTGATGAAAAGGCATCAGATTCTCTGCCTGGTCAGCTACTAACATGTGCTCGTGCATGGTATTTCTTCTCTTGCTCCATGGGGAAATAAACACACTGATTTGAATAAATTGGAATTTTTGGAGCTATAAGAGACCTAAGGAATAGCCAAACTAATTTAACTTAACCTTCTCATTAGGAGGCAGTCTTACATAATGGATACTGGGAAGATTTAATGAGATCGTATACATAAAGTGCTTAGAACAATGTGGGCACAGGGTAAGGCCTCTGGACAGAGAGCTGTTTGATAGATGAGGAAGCAGGCAAGAACATGTGGGTGGTTTTCAAAAGTCATATAGATTAGTTAACAAAATCATCAAAGGTAGAACTCATTTTATCTACCTTCTAATCTAATGTTCCTTTCACCATACCACAGAAAGATACATAAAAGTCCTCCCCTTAGTTCCATCTGCAGTAGTGAAATATTTCTTGAAAAAGCTTTTGCGACATAGTTGTGTGAATTTTATTAGCGCATTACATTTAGAAGGAATATAATTAATTTCATACGTCATTTGATCTTTAGATTGTAAATTAAATCTTAAAAACTTCAAATTCCATGATTAGGAATGCTCGTGTTTTAGTTGTACCATACAGGTTTTAAGAAAATGACTTACCTTTATTTGTAAGGCAAATGGCTTTCCACTGATTATAATTGTTTAAAATATTCATTTTTACATATTTAAATTAAATCATCACCCGTTATTTCAGAATACCTGATGTACACTTATTAATCACTTTCCAAGTATTTACTGAGTGACTGCTTTTGGCTCTAGTGTGCGCACTAGGCGTCATAAGAGCTGGGAGGATTTCTCTTGATAAATAAGAGCAGTTTGATATCTAATGAGTAGATGATCAGTTGGCCAGAAGAGTAAGACACAACATATTATTATCCTTACCACTGTTTGCTGTTATAACCAAACTTCTAGTTTTAGCCATCTCCATAATCACTGTTGGATGACCATCACAGTGATTCACCTAGTATCTCTTACTCCATAAAACACACTATATGAGTAGATTTCTTTCATATTAAGATAACATGGCTTTACCACTCTTTGGAAGAAAACAGCAAATTTCCTATAATTCTCCTTTTATGATTTATATGGTACCTATAACACAATCAGGAGAACTCTACAGCAAAAGTGTTGGACACTGCTCCATGCCTGTTTCTGAGCCCCTCAGATAACATCTTAATGGATTCTACTTAACCATAGCTTACCTCTCAGTTTTCCTGTCAGGTGATTAGAATGGGGATGAAACTAGTTCAGGCACCACCAAGAAAGGACTGCTCAGTTAACAACAACAACAAAAAAATTACCTCTAAAAGTATCTCCAATATAAGTAGGTCAGTGTGACAACTCCTTAATAGGTAAATTGACTCCAACATTCACTATAGTCTGGCTCCCCATTTCTCTCTATCTCAAAGCCTTCTAATCTTTCATTTGCTCAGGCCCTTTTAGTCACATGAATCTTCTTGCCTCAACATGCCAGGCACAAGGGGCTGTGTGCTTTCTGCTTTTTCTTATGTTTGGAACCCTCTCCTTCAAATATGCACGTGGCTACTCTTCCGCTCTTTGCTTAAATGTCACCTTTCTGATGAAATTTTTCCTGACTATCCTTTATAAAATTATACCATCATCAACACGCATTACCATGCCTTATCCGTGCTTTAACCCACTTCAGAGTTCTTATCAGAAATTAATCTACTCTATTCTTTCTTATATATTTGATTGATGGATCTATGTGTATATTTATTATCATTAGAAAGTAAACTCCAAAGGGCAGATATTTTTCTTCTTATACCACAGGTAGTCCCTGAAAGAGTATATGGCACATACTAGGTGTTTAATAAATATTTAAATACAATGTATTTTCCTCCAGATTTCACTTGTTTCTGCAACAATCTTCCTTCAGTGGAGATTCAGATCAACAGGTAATACTTCCTATTAACTCCAACATATCAGTAAAACATGCTCAGAATAACAAGAGCTCATAAAATATTATGCTTCATGTATTATATTTTTATTCACCTATTTGTTTGTTGTCAATTTCCATTCCCTTCCCCAGCCCTGTTCCTAAATATACACATTAGAATGAACATTCCCTGAGAGGAAAGATCTAACTTGTTTGCAATGAATGTTCAGTAGAGAATGTGACTGCATGCCCTATGTTTTAAAAGGCAAATATTTAATTATTAAGTTGGTGCAAAAGTAATTGCGGTTTTTGACTAAACTTTTAATGACAAAAAAATGCAACAACTTTTGCATCAACCTAATAATAACAGACTGATATCTCTAGACTCCAGAAGGAAGTATGAGTAAGTTCCAGGAACTGAGATTCTGGGGCCAGGTTTACCATTTTATGCTGTTACTTCTCTACACAAATTCTATGCTCTGAACATGTTGACCTTTTCCAAATATAATCCATGATTTTTGTTCTCATGATTTTGCTTCTGCCATTCCACTTTCCAGGGAATTAAAAACCTGACCTCAGATTAACTTATGACAGTATTTCATATGCTTGTTGATCATCCCTCACGTGAATCCTTCTTCCATCACCTCATCATTCGGCATCTCATTGGTCTTTTCATTAATGAAACAAGTAGCATTTAAGTGACTTGCTTTTAAAAAAGGGATATGGGGAGGCATTGGTACAAAACGATGATAATATGTACAAGAATGGGTGTCTTGTTCATTAACTAACCTCAGGAGTATAGAGTTTGTCACTGTTTGTAAATATTGTGCTAGTATTCATTGGCCATAATTTGCTTGCCTGACCAATAACCTCCAAAAAACACTGCCTTCTCATGAAGAGACTCAGGAAAGGATCAGGAACGAGGTGTCGGCTGCTTCCATCAGAGCAGAGCATCAGTTTCGGAACCCTATGCCAGCATCCATCTCTCGACAAACTATACCTTTAATCTCCCGTTTTAATGTTCTTTCTGTACTACTTAAACATAGTCAGAATGTCCCAGATGAAAAATTGTAACTTTCCAGGCAACCTCAATGGATTGTCTTTCTCCAGAACTGATTCTCCTCTGAAAGTTGTGGGCTGTTGCTCTTTAGTCCCACAGAAAAATTAAGACCCCCAGAATTCCAGAGAAGATTTCAGACTGGCCCATCGTGGGAATATTTATGTCACATAATTCCAGCTGACAGAAACTACACTCTTTGATATGCTTGGCAAGAAAAGATGGAACGCTCAAAAGGCACAATGGATATATACATCTTTCTTTCTACCCTGAGCAGTATAACTAAATATCATCTGTTGAAAAATGAATGGGACTACTTCAAAACACATTAAATTTATACTTATTCTATTTTGGTAGGGGAGCCAAATAACTTAATCTATAGTTTATTATTGTTGACCATTGTGTGTATGATTTTGAAATGTTCATTTATTTGTGTGAATATATATTGACATCCCTGTGTAGGAGGATAAAAATATTATGTACTAATCATATATTGTGCACACACCCCCAGAGGTATAGTCTCACATGACGCATAGGCATCACTTATGTAACTTTCATATATTATGGTTTTGAACTGTGACTAGTTGTCTGCATATACTAGCTTATAATTTCTCTATAAACAAGACAATGTTTTACAGTCCTTTGATTTCTCCACTGAGATTAGCAGTGTTTGGCAGATGGATATTGGGTGAGTGATCAAGTTCAGCAAGCAGGTGAATAAAATAAGGCAACCAGAAAAAGAGTCTTTGAAACTTGACATTCATAACTGTGTTTCCAATGTTTTGTTGTGCCTTGTAATTCTGTGGTGTATTCAGGAAGGGTCAGCGAATGATTTTCAAACTATGCTTTTTCTTTCCAATTTAATCTCTTACTTTTCATTTAAATTAGAGAAATGTTGCTCTCTTAATGAGCACCACGATAAAAGTGGGAGGATAATGTACACTTAAGAGAAACTGAAATTGGGATCACATACATTCTCTGAGTACAGCATTCACTTTGACAAACCAATATTTTTCAAGTTCAATGCAGGAGTCCTCAGGCTGTTGATCATACAATGAAATCCTCTACCCTAGAGGAGTAACAGGATATTGTACACATGTGTAATACCCTCAAAGAGCTTCAGCCAAGTGACATTTCTAATATAAGCCACGGGCAACATCTAGCGATGTGTGTGGAATTGCTTTGTAGCCAGAATTTCAGGAAAATCAAATGAGTTCACGTTTTGTGACCATAGAAATCTCATTAGTTATGCTTTTTTGCTGTTTCTCTACTTTATTTTTCAATAGAATGCAATTCAGGGCTGAACTGAAGTGGTCAACAGTTACTAAAGATTTAGAAATTTTTTAGAAACCCTTAGGAAAGACATGAATCTGGAAATATTTGATACAATTTCAGTGTATTTAGAGGCATCTTCTCTTTCTTTCTCCTTTTCAATTTGTTATTTGCCGTAAAAGAACATTTTGCTCTGAAACAACAATTCCAATTTAAGAAAAGAGAAGAGTTCTAAGAGAATCAAGCTGAATTAACTTGCATGCAAGAGTAGTTCTTCAACATTTTCATTTGCATGTAGATAGCATTGTGGTGAGTTTAGAGACATCTCTCATTCCAAAATGCAACTATGGGCAGTTGGTGCAGTGGCATCTTCTAAATGACATGATCACATCCAAATTGTACAGGCTAGAGGTCAGTTGCTCGTACAGCATGCTTTTAAAACTAAAAAGACACTGACCATTTAGCTTTGATCTATAATTTCAGTTTCACAGGAGAGTGGAGATTGAAGAGCTAGAAAACCTAATAAGAATAAAACAACATTATGAGTTTATTTTGGCGTTAACTGAATACAGATTTTTGATTTATTAAGCCTTTAAATGCCATCCCAGAGACCCACTGAGAATGGTTTTATGTTTATGTGAAGCATTAAAAAGTTAAAATTTAAAAATAATAAAATAAAAGACTGATCATACTGAGAAAGACCTGAGTGTTTTTATTGACAAAACTAAATGAAATGCAAAAAGTAAACACCACAAGGGATAAAAAAAATTGGATTTTATGATCTTGTTAGGTTTTCAGGAACCTAGATTTCTGTAGTATCACAGTAAAAAGACTAAGCAACGTTCCTACAAGAACCTTAGCCCAGTGTTTGTTTTTTAAATACTGAGGCACAAAAATTTGTTTATGTTTCTGCAGTCCTAAGAAAGTTGCAAACAGGCACAAAAGTGCAGCAAAATAATGAACTGTATTTTCAGCTGTTTAGGAATTATTTTCTACACATTCATAAGGGTAAGATTTATAGTCGTCATACTTGCTTTTTGCATACTTGTAGCTTGTAATCATAAGAACTGTTTAGGGAACATTAGCACTTATCTAATAGTTGAAAAAGCAAATATATATATATTTAGTTGGTTTCAGTAAGTATATGGGATGACTGATGAAAGACTTTTTTCAGCAAAAACAACTGTTTGAATATATAAAAATAAAACATAGTACTCAAAATGCAGTCAATTTTCAGTTACACACATTAAGATAATATACACTTCTTAAAAATCTTAGTTTTATTTTCCTATTGCTTATCCAGTCTGTGCTTTTAATGTAAGCCTAAGTAAGATATAATTAAGTGAAATCCAATGAAAAATGCTTTTAAAACCAAATTTTTAAAATTTGTGATGTATATTAATAAACTGAGATTATTGCTGCTGATAGTCCTCTTCATTAGCACAGAAAAGGGAAGTTGAATTTACAGTGTTGTCTTAGATACATAAAAACTTCGCATGCTATTTCTTCACATGCTCTGGGTCAACCAGATGTCAATGGAAGACATTCTGCCTTTGATATTTGTATCAAACTGTCTTCAGTCCTTTGAGCCATATTCTCGGAACAGCCTCATGTCCTCCACAGAACACCACTTCATCCACAGGTTTTTTCCCTTTCTCTTTGCTCTGTTCCACACTAAACCACATGTGCAATCAACCCTATTCTTTGTTTCTCCTCAAAATCCAGACATCTGTGCATTTTACAGTCTTGTTTAAGATTTGTGGCCATGTTAAGGTATATAATCACAAAACCCAAACAAATCCAAATTAAACAATAGCTATTGTTATTCTAAGATGGCTTTGGCAACCTATTCAAATTGCTTTAGCCTCTTCTCCTGTTTAAAACTCCCATAAACCGCATCTCCCTTTCTTCATTTTGCCTCACTGCTTAGCTTTCTATTGATCAGACCTCTGAGCCTATCTTTACCTTTCTGACATGTTTTGAATAAAACTCACTTAAATGTGTTTTTTAGTTTAACAGCATTGAAGAAGTAGTAAAAGATTGCAAATTTAACCTTTCCTTTCTACTCCCCACCAATCTCTTTGTACAGAGTAATACAAAATTATTTGCCAACAAAATAAATTTGACACCTTTCTTCCTTCCTCAAAAGGCAGAAAATGTCATTGGCAGAGTTAAATAAGAATTAATAGTACTCTATTACATACATATCCAAGGGCAGTTGAGAGACATTTAGAATTTGTAGGATTAATTGATAAGTATGAAGATGACCAAAATAAATTGATTGACAGTCAAAAGAGCAGAACAAAATATTCTGAAACATACCCTTCCATCCCCTTGATCCATAATTATTTTACAGCAAAGGGTCTTACATGTGCTGAAAATATCCCCCATGCTAATTATCTGTAGTCCTAACTGTTTTTCAGATATTAAATTTCAGTGTAGCTGTCACTTCTCATGGATGTCACAAATGAACCCCAAAATTGAGGCTTAGCCCAGGGAGGTTCTTGGCTATGCTGAGGAAACAATTGAAGAGCAAGCTGACAATGAAAGAAAGTAAATTTATTAGAGCAACAGAGGACAGCAAAATGGCTGCTCCAAGGATAGTTTAGGGCTAGCCCATATGCAGAATGACCCAGAATAGCACTCTTGGATTACTAGCTAGCTGCATGTATACTACTCTTAATTATAAGCTAATTAGGGGGTGGATTTTTCACAAACTTTCTGGAAAAGGGTGGGGAGGTCCTGGAACCATATGAAGTGACTTCCAGATTGTTGACATGGCATTTGTAAACTATCACAGTGCTGGTAGGAGTGTCTTGAAGCATGCTAATCCATTATCATTCATGTATAATTAGCAATAAAGGCAACTAGAGGTTGCTTTCATCACCTTTGGTCCTAGTTGGTTTTAGCCTATTTCTTTGCTACATCCTGTTTTGTTCATCTGGGTTATAACCGGGGATTGGAAAACAAGTAATGCTGAACTCCTACCTCATAGGGAATCATTCTTCATTTTCAAGTCTGTGTTAATTATTCTCCCTCTAGAATTCCATATACAGTGTGCATTTCTCTCTGGGTATTGTTTTCAACGTATTTTAAACACCCTGTTTTATTATAGTTAGTTCCCCTCCCTTAAAATGAGTTGCTGCTTGGCACATAATGGGTATTCAAAATAGTTGCTGTATAAATGAATAAATAAAGGTGTAGAGCAAAAATGTCAGAATGACAGAATAAGACAGACAATATATAAAATAGCCAAGAATAAAACTCATGGCCGGGCATTGTGGCTCAGGCCTGTAATCTCAGCACTTTTGAGGCCGACGCGGGTGGATTGCCTGAGGTCAGAAGTTTGAGAACAGCTTGGCCAAGGTGGTGAAAACCCATCTCTACTAAAAATACAAAATTAGCCAGGCATGGTGTCAGGCTCCTGTAATCCCAGCTACTCGGGAGGCTGAGGCAGGAGAACCGCTTGAGCCTGGGAGGTGGAGGTTGCAGTGAGCCAAGATTGCGCCATTGCACTCCAGCGTGGGTGACAAGAGTGAGACTTCATTAAAATAAATAAAAACATAAAAACATCTCACGTTAACCATTATTCATTATCTATCATAGGACTTTGTATTAGTCCATTTCACACTGCCGATGAAGACATACTCGAGACTGGGCAATTTACAAAAGCAAGTAGTTTATTGGACTTACAGTTCCACGTAGCCGGGGGGGGGGGGGGGGGGGGGGGTTAGAAATAGGGGGGAAGGTGACAGGAATGTCTTATATGGCAAGAGGCAAGAGAGAGAATGAGAGCCAAGCAAAACGGGTTTCCCCTTATCAAACCGTCAGATCCTGTGAGACTCATTTACTATCATGAGAACAACGGAGGAAAGACCCGCCCCCATAATTCAATCTCACTGGGTTCCTCCCATGACACATGGGAATTGTGGGAGTTACAATTGAAGATGAGATTTGGGTGGCGACACAGCCAAACCATATCAGACTTTCAGTCAACACTGGCCATTTTCTTAGATAGTCTATCTTGTCCTGTCTTTCAAAATACATGTCACCCTACTGTTCAAACCCCTCCAATAATTAAGTTAAAGAGTAGACAGAGAATGGAAAACTCAGTTGTTTGTTTTAACTAGCATATCCACATCTAGTAATTTCAACAAGCTTCGTCTCTACATAACATCTTTATACTAACTAACCAGTAATTTTGTCTGTCTTGACAATAAGGTCTATCATGGGGCTATTAAATTGCTATGCAAGGATATTTAAAAGTAACTTTCTGAAGAATATTCATTTACAGAGACTTAATGGTCAAGATCATCTGAAATATGTCCAAAAAACACAAGGAAAAAAGTGTGTAATTGAGGAAAACAGTGCAGTGATATATTAAGGTCTGCCAAGTTTCCCATTATAGCACCAGGTGAAATGCTCCCTCGGGTATCACTTGGCATGAAAGAAATCAAACTAGAAGGGAAGTTAAACATTCAAATTGGTTCATGGCTTTATGAGTTATAGAAAGAAATTAAAGGAAAAAGATATGGCAAATTACAATTTTTCTTTTTAAAATCTAACTCCTATTCTTTTAAAGAGTTTATTTTGATATAAGACATGAATCTAGTCTATTCTCTGATGTCATTAGACTGTGCGTGGTCCAATGTGTTAGGTAAAAATAAAGCAGGCACTTAAATGGACTGGATTTTGAGACCACCATGAGTTGAGGACTGCAAAAGGATGGTGGAAAATCAACAAAAGCTTTTCAAAATATTTGTATGACAGAATTAAGTTTGGGGAAAGCAATATTTATGTATAAAAAGATACTTCTCACAAACACACACCTTTATGGTATGTAATTTATAGAATATTTCAAGTCAAGTGTGGAATTAAACACAAACTAGTGAATTATTTGAAGACTATTTCTCAGTTTGGAACTAAAATCCCTTCTAGCCATTAAAAATAAATGTCACAGACATGCTCTAACAATACTGCCATCTAATCCAGTTCCTTGAAAGTTGCAGCACTGACATCTATTCTCTTGAGATTACTAACATGCCTTCTATGCTTGAGGGTTTCAACATTTAAATGAGATATTTTCATTTCTTTTACCTTGATGATTTTAGAACACTCTACTGAATTCACAGTCTCCTTCGCATATTATGGTATATAATATTGAACTCACTTTGGCTCAATCACAAGAGTCCCTTTGCTTGTTTCCAACTTGAGTAAGACTTTTAATTTGTTTCCTATTTGTTTCTGAAGTAGTTATCAGTAGGAAAATAAGAGTGCTATAAAATATTTAATACATACATCATTCTTTCCAAGCACATCGGTAACATTTTACAAAGTATATATGTGATATATTGGCAAGTTAAACCTGTACATATAAATAATGCATTGAGGACACTGACGAATTATCAAGTAGTTAGGTAATAAAACCTGAAAATTGTTTCACGTGCTACATTCAGCACTGAATCTTTGAGTTGCATGGAATGCCATCACATCTGTGCCTTAATTTCCTACCTAAAATCTGGTTTAATTTGAAAGGCTACTCAGCTTCATTCTTGATTACTGGCTCTGCAGGACTTCTGTTGAGCTGCTATAAGCTTCCAGGCACATGGTGAAAATTGCAATGTAAAGACTAACTCTTCTTTCCAAATTTTAATTCCACCTGACTCCTTTCTTCAGAGAACCAATTGCAGCATGACACTGATACCTTCAAACCAAGGATTTGGGGAATTATCTGTGATGAGACCTCACAAACTTACAACTCATCAAAATAATAACAATATCCTTTCTATTTCAAGTTGCAGAGAATCAATAAATTAGGTGGTTTTTTTGTTTGTTTGTTTTGTTTTGTTTTTTCTGTTTTACTGTGCCCTGCCTCTTAGGACTATCTTTTTTGCTTCCCTCCCCCCACCTCCGGCCCCTGTCCCGGTTTCAGCTACTAGAATGGAGGAGAGGAAAAAAGCAAACTCCAGATGTGGAAAATTAAAGAGATCGATTTTTTTCAAGTTTCTCCTTCACCATCAGGTGTCAATTCTGAGAGTCCAGAAAAAGCTCATCATAACAACAATTCTGATCGTGGTGCTGTAATTAGTCATAGATAGAAAGTGATGAGAAAGGCATATGCTTCCTCTTAGCAGAAACTACCTTTAGACCCTGTACTGAGGTTTACCCTATACTCTGTCAAAACTCATACAAATCATCACCCACAAGGTATGTGTTTCTATTTCCACTTCGAAGTTTAGACTGTTTCAACATTTATGCCACGTCACATAGCCAGTGTCAGAGTAGGTTAGGGAGTCAGAAGTCTTTCTGGTTAAAAAGGCCCTTGTTTACTGAAGTTTTCCATAGTTCCATACTCCTGTAAGGCTTTCAAGTTTGTTCAGCTTGTATTCATCATTAATTTTAAAAGTGTGCATTTTATGTATTTATTGAGAAATGTTCTACCTAATGCGTAGATAAAAATTAAAGATAGAGCCCCACCCGCAAGGAGCTTATATTGCAGTGGGACCAAAAAGAAACTACACATGTTGAAAACTTAATAATACTGTATTTCATTTTCTCTACTAAGTTTAACATCTCTGAAATTGGAATACCTTTTTAAAATTATGATAGCCCAGGTGGTAGTGGTAATGTGTTATGAACTATGTATACGTTAGCTTGGTTGTTATTTTTGATGGCACAAAGACACAACCTCAGTCCCTTGACATGTCAGTCCATGAATTATTAAAAAACCATGTAAAGAAGCAATATAAATCCCAGTTTATGTCTTAAAATCTTCTGTTGATGCCTTGTGGTAAGATTTTAAAAGCACCATTCTTAACATTTCTAGAATGGTATTAGGGTTTTCGGAAAAAATCCCAGAGACAAGGGTGAAACCTTTTACAAAAAGAAGTTTTATATCCTTAATGCTGTAATGACACAAGATGATAATATTTTCTGGAAATAAAGGTAAATATATATTTATTTTACTTATGTTATAAAACGTAATCAAATTGGATTTTTCAAAATAAAATTTAAAACTTAAATAATAGAACAATGTAATTTAATTGGTGATTTTAAGTGTACTCAAAATAAGGAAATGTCTTATAATTAAAGACGCTGCAAATTCAATGAAATTTTAATACAGTTTCAGTTGGTGGTTAAGTTCAACGGAGTGAACTCAATAAGGCAAATTACAACCTGGCAGTGATTACACTTGTGTTGCATTTGATACTCCAGTTACTGTACCTTTTCTGCTTCTCATTTTTCATATTTCTTAGTGCATTTGCAAGTGTTAAAACCCTAGTATTTGCTCACAAGGCAATGATAGGAATGTTTTAACTGCAAAAAAAAAAAAAAAAAAAAAAAAAAACTATATTACTCATGAGCAACTACTCAGTAATAAATTAATTCCAGACTTGTTCTCCATGGAAGTCGCACAAACAAGAACTTTGAGAAATACTAAATCAAAACAGCAAAAGATCTCTTACCAAAGCTCTCTGGTGCCTTGTTTTTGCCTTATGGTTTTGCCTTGTTTCCTTCTATATAAAGCTTCGGATGCAATGTCTGCATATTTTATTTGCACTGTTAACTTCTTGAAGAGGAACCCTATATTGATATCTGTATCTAGGCTCAGTACAGTGTTCTGCATATAAATGAAGCTCTGTAATTATTATTTAGAGATTTCAAAAGTTCAGTCATTTTAGGAATGAGGCCCCTAAACTAAGTCCTGTAGTCAAGCTAGTTCTTACCCCAACCCCAATTTTTCTTTCTTTTGACATGCGTGCCAGCATTTACAGTATTATGACGTCAAGAAAAAAATCACAGGCTTCTGTTCAAATCCCAGATCAGACTATCATAAACTAGGAATTGTGGTGAACATTAAAGGCGCAATAGGTATAAAGGTGACTAAAGCTGTGCATGGGCCATAATTGATACTCAGATACGGGTGTTATTACTATTGGCAACAAGAAACCAATAGTGATTGTAAGGAAACAAAGACAAACACAAAGGTCTTTAGACTCAAAACTTTGATTTCAGAGTCATGATTTTACTTGATCCTTAGAGAAAATCTTTTGATGGCAGAATACATGTGATTGTCCTCACTTAGTAGAAAAGAAAACTGAGGTTCAGTGTGGGGAGGTGACACCCAGAGGCAAATTTCTGTCAAGTGGCAGAGTAAAATCTCCTACTGCAGCATTTTCCTACCAGCAGTTCCCAATGTATGACTTCTGAATTTTCCAAATCCACTTAGGGTGCCCACAATGTCAAAAACAATTGTAAAATAGTAGTATCTGTTATTTTCCTTTTTCATTGTGTTGACAGTTGCACCAGCGGTGCAAAAATAATGGTGGATAAAGCTGCTGAGGCCCTGACACAGACGAAGTCAGTGACACCTAACTGCAGTGCTAGTCATTGCATCATTCACCGCTATACAAACAGGGTAAAACTGAAAGCAAGTTTCACAAAGTATCTTTCACAAACTAGTAAAAATTGTTACTATTATCCATTTTGGGCCCGTAAGTCATGTCTTTTTTTTTTTTTTTTTGAGACGGAGTCTTGCTCTGTCGCCCAGGCTGGGGCGCAGTGACCGGATCTCAGCTCACTGCAAGCTCCACCTCCCGGGTTCATACCATTCTCCTGCCTCAGCCTCCCGAGTAGCTGGGACTACAGGCGCCCACCACCACGCCCGTCTAGTTTTTTGTATTTTTTAGTAGAAACGGTGTTTCTCCATGTTAGCCAGGATGGTCTCGATTTCCTGACCTCGTGATCCACCCGTCTTGGCCTCCCAAAGTGCTGGGATTACAGGCTTGAGCCACCGTGCCCGGCCAAGTCATGTCTTTTTGTATTTTGTGTGAGGAAACGAGAAGCATGATGAAAGCATTTCTAGTGTCTACACCATCTGAAGCAAGAATGCTTACGTAATTTTTCACATTGCCAGCTAAACTAACCTCTGAAAAATCATGGTATATAATTTTTACTTGAAAAATGACTGACAAATCATACTTATTCAGACTTAGGTATTTGGCAGATATTTTCTCAAAAATGAATGAAGCCTCAACCTATCATTTAAAGGGAAATAATTGACAGCATTTGTTGCCAATGATAAAATTTGAGCTTAAAAAGTGAAAATTATTATAAGTTTTGAAAACTTGTATCTGTAACTGTGAATGTGACAACTGTGAGCTAAGACTGAGGGCGATATTCATAAATATTATTTTTGTCTTATTGCACAATAAAACGGGCCAAAATTTGTAAGATCTATGTAGGTCAGCGAGCCAATGTTTTCCAAGGAACAATTCTTGTTGTTATAAAATCATGTATGGGTAAAGATTTATTCTAAGTGCAAGATACACTAATGGATTGATATTCAATAGAATAAAAATGTTTATTAATATGGTATCAGATTGCATATTATAATTAACCTCTAAGAAACTACCTCATTGAGTTTTAGTATAATTTCAAATAAGAATATTCTGGTGACTCACGCCTGTAATCCGAGCACTTTGGGAGGCCAAGACGGGTGGATCACGAGGTCAGGAGATCGAGACCATCCTGGCCAACATGGTGAAACCTCATCTCTACTAAAAAAAATTAAAAAATACAAAAATCAGCCATGCGTGGTGGCATGCGCCTGTAGTCCCAGCTACTCAGGAGCCTGAGGCAGGAGAATTGCTTGAACCCAGAAGGCAGAGGTTGCAGTGAGCCGAGATCATGCCACTGCACTACAGCCTGGGTCACAGAGCAAGACTCCATCTCAAAAAAAAAAAAAAAAAAAAAAAAGAATATTTACAGTTTTCTGAATAGTAAAATACTTTGACTTTGTCCAACTACATATTTGTGGGAGGCCAGATATTCTTCAGATAGCTCAACCAAAACAACATATTCCAACCTATTGAATGCAGAAGTAGACATGAGAGCCCAGCTGTCTTCTATTAAACTAGACAGTAAAGGTATTTGCAAAAGTGCAAAGCAATGTAACTTTTCTTATACTTTTTAAAATCACAGTTATTTCTTATGAAAATATTTACATTAACATGGAATGATTTTGCTATTGCGATTTTCAGGGCTGACTTCATAGGTGTGCAGCCAGGGAAGGGGCAGACGACCCTGTACTCAGAAAGGGTCCACGCTTTGTTTAATGCTCTCGTGTCGCCATCTTGAAATTCTTACTTTTGTCTTCGAATTTGTGTTTTATAAGTGAAGTCCAATAGGAAAATAAAGCATGTGCCTGAGCAGAGGACATACACGCAGTACACATGTTCACCATTCCTTGCAATTCTGTTGCTACAGAGCATTCACAATGCCCCTGAGAATAGAGCTCTGGTAGACCCAAAATGCATTGAGATTCACTTAGTTTCAAGGCAAGTTCAAGACAAGCTAACTACATCTAAGACTAAGACTGGCGTTGCCGGGTGGGAGATCTGTCAGTGACTTCCCTAAGAGGACAGGATTTCTCTTTCAACCAGAATTTCCTTTAAATGAAGACAAAAGACAATAACATTTTACGAAACACTAATCGTCAAAGAGCCTCACCACATCCTTTGTTACTTCTGTTACGTCCCTGTGTTAACCAAACACTTATACTGAAATGATGACACAAAAGGAATACAAAAGATACGGTAGTTCCTTTTCCTTTCAACCCTTACTTACAAATCAGTAAGGCAAAGATAAAGAATGTTGGTAAAATATCAAGAGGTAAAATAGAAACAGTTATGAGTTAGTTTTGTGCTGTTTCTGCTGTTCTGGCAAGAATGAAATAGATATGTACATATGAGCTATGAAATATACATTGTACAATTACATTTATTCTCTTATTTGCATTTAAAACTGACATTGTACAACATAAAGATGAATGGCAAAATTCGTTTTCCCTTACTTATAATGACATTAAATGGCAAATTCAAAAGAAAAATAACCACAAAAGGAAAGAGGCATTTTGATTTTAGTAGCTTTAATATATTTTTCTGCTTTTTGGACAAAGGCCTCTCTCTTCCGTTTTGTGCTAGGCTTCTCAGATGAGTACAGAAATAAATATTCTAACATTTGCTAATTTTAACTTATAATATGGACACAGTTGTATTAATATATTGGAGCTAGCCCACGCTAGCTGGTAGAGCTGATTGCGTGAATCTCTTCACAATTTCTAGTTCAGTACCCTCAAGTTGGTGGCTCGAAGTCTGTCATTATAGCCCTATTTTAAGTACAGATAGGCAAATGTTACATATCAGTCCTTTTTCTTTCTTCCTAGAGAGCGCATTGTTAAATATTTAGGGTCCCCAATAACTTTTAAGAATGTGAAAAGTCTCAAGACTGAAAAGTTTGAGAATCACAGTTTTATCCAACTTTTTTTTTTTTTTTTTTTTTTTTTTTGAGACAGAGTGTTGCCCTGTCACCCAGGCTGGAGTGCAGTGGTGCGATCTTGGCTCACTGCAAACCTCCGCCTCCCAGGTTCAAGCGATATTCCTTCCTTGAGTAGCTGGGATTACAGGCATATGCCACCACGCCGAGCTAATTTTTGTATTTTTGGTAGAGAGGAGGTTTCACCATGTTGATCGTGCTGGTCTTGAACTCCTGACCTCGTGATACGCCCACCTTGGCCTCCCAAAGTGCTGGGTTTACAAGCATGAGCCACCACGCCTGGTCTATGAAATATATTTTTAAAAAATTGTGACAGAGGCTCCTCAGCTTATTCATAACTTCAGATTCTCAGTGCAGACTTTCAGGATCAAGTAGGAAAATTTTTTTAGGATGTAATCCCCAATGCATGTCTTTTGCTATTTCTGAACACATACATGCACACACACACACACACACATGCACACACACACACACATGCGCAGAGACATGCACCCTTTCTACGATTGCCCTTACCAGCATATGAGTCAGCCCACCCTCCCTACAGGATAGAGGAGGGTGAGATGAGGAAAACAGGTCTTTATTTATAGGCAAAAGTTTCTTTGCAAAGTGATGCTCATGTTCATACTTAGTAATCCACTCTTTTCAGATTTCAACACCTGTGCCATTCATGGAAAATGCCTCCAAAGTGAATAGCAGGTTATAAACTTGAATTTGATGTAAGAACCATTTTGTCAAAGCTTTACATTGAGAGTCTCAACATAATCACTTCCTTTGCTGTGCACTGTAATAATATTAATCACACCAATTCTTTTCATATTTATGGCTTTGCTTTGAAATTAATTATCAAAGTCCATTCCATTCCTGAGCAAAAAATGGAGGCCCCACTTGCTTTCATTAACACGCTTAACCTTCAGGGATGATGCCAGAGACTCACAAAAACCCCTCGACATACACATCTGTAAAATGTAAAAATCTGTGTAATCTGTATACTTAAAAAAAAAAATAAATGAAAATTGGGGGAAATGTACCATGATTTTCAATTGCTTTCAATTACCATTAAACCTTTTGGAGAATGATTTGCATAATGTTTCATAAACATGTAGGCAGATTAACCTTTTTTAGTTAATTTATTCATTAGCAGTAAAAATTCAAAGCACCTCTTATGAGAAAATAATGTCGTGCTGTTAAATTACATGGAAACAAAGCAATTGGGACATACTTGCCTAAGTTCACACTGTGTCAGACACAAAAAAAGTGGAGAGAAAAAAAAAACTTTGCCTGTTAGCAGAGTGTTGATTAAATTGCCGGTTTGTGAACAATTAGTGGTATTACTAGAAGATTAGGTGAAGTATTAATTAGAGTTCGGCCAAATGACTTCTGAGGAGTAAAGATACCTCCTCCAACTGCACTGAAGGTAATGCAGTAAGACTACAGAGCCAGAACCCGTTCCCGTTTGCTCTCACTTAGGGGAATTAGGGACCGCAAGACCCCAGTACAGGGCTTGAGTCTGGGTGCATACATATACTTTTTTTAAAGCTTTATTTTTTGTGTCATTATGCTTCAGGATATATAAAAAATCTTATACACTGTGACTAACTAGATGTCAAGACTGAGCTCTGAATAATCAAGTTATATCCAACGTTTGCTGTATATTTCAAGGAAGCTGGAGACGACCAATGGGAATTTTAAGGTTGACTTACCGAAATAAGGTTAAAAAGGAAAACAGAAAAATAAAATTACCCATACAGGATATAGGGAGCCTGTGAGCAATCCATTGGCCGTATAAAGGTAAAATCAGAACGAGGCAAAGGGAATGTGCTTCCAGCATAGAGAATGGAGGACTCCAGTCTCCGGCAGGTGAGAGAGCTTGGTATGGGATCCTGGCTTCAGGGATTTTATGTTCTAAATACACGGGGACCTGCTGATTCCGTGAGGAATTTTATTTGAAACAAAAAATATCAGCTCTGTGCTTATCCCAGGATAAATTGTATTTAATTTTTTAATTTTAATTTTAATTTTTTTGTTTAGAGACAGGGTCTCGCTGACACCTAGGCTTGAGTGTAGTCGTGCCATCATAACTCACTGCAACCTCGACCTCCTGGGCTCAACCGATCCTCCCGCCTTAGTCTGCCGAAGTGCTGGGATGACAAGTGTGAGCCACTGCACCTAGCTGGGAATTTTATTTGGAACAGAAAATCAATCCTATCTCAAACAGCAGACCAAACTATTAATAATACTAATAACAACAACAGCAGCAATCTGAAGCTCAGCTCTCTCTAAGTTCATGACCCCCAACCTTCTACCCTTCTTGCCCTTGTAATGCTATTCTTCTTTCCCTACCTGCCTCTTTCTCTTTCTTTCAGGAGCATTCATTTTCAGCCTATAATGTGAAAGGCTTGCATGGCAAGTAACATTTGTCTGAACCTTCAAACCTTTTATTCTCTTAGGAGCCAGAGTCACTTTTCATATGTAATTCCCAAAGTCAGAAATCTGCTCAGTCATTATTCAATCTAATGTTTGTATTTCATTGAGAAAATGTCCTACTTACTTGTATCATACTACAGCAAACTCTCTGAAAAGAGTTTAAGTTCTTGGAAGACGGAGTTCATGTTTTATTCAAATTAATATTTTCATATGTCTACGAGATGTTGTGCACAATTGTGTGTATTATCAGTCCATGTTTAATATATGCTTGTTAAACTCATTTTAGAAAAAGGAATGGGCTCAAATGTATTGATTTTGTACCTATTGAGAGAAGAAATTGACTTCTGAAAAATATCTTGTCTTCAATAAATCTCTCACTATGTCCAGCTAAAGAAGAGAAATAATAATAGTACTGGGCTGCCCCAGTTGTTCCTGAAGACAATTTATGACGTACTAATTTGGCTAGGGCAGTCCATAATTTGGTGTCTGTATGTATGTGTTTCATTGTTGCAAAGATAATAGTACTGAAGGTACATTTGAAGTAAGGCATAGTTCAAGGAAAAATATTCCATAAACTGAAGTGCCTTAAAAATCAGTTGAGAATAAAGTTTTTCTGAAATGTGAAGATAAAATGATAAGTTACGAAGTTGGGCAATTTTTTTTTTTTAAGACAGAATCTTGCTCTATATAGTGGATGATCTTGGTTCACTGCAACCTCCATCTCCCTGGCTCAAGCAATCCTCCTACCTTAGCCTCCTGAGTAGCTGGGACTACAGTTGCACATGCTCACGCGTGGCTACTTTTTGTATTTTTTTAGAGACGAGGTCTCCCTATAATGGCCAGGCTGGTCTAGGACTCCTTGGCTCAATCAGTCCACCCACCTCAGTCTCCCAAATCGCTGGGATTACAGGTGTGAGCCACCCTGCCTGGCCCAAAGTTGAACAATTTTTTTAAGGTGTGTATGATGAGGCAGTAGCAAACCCATAGAGATATATTATATCTTAAGTTACAAAAGAAGTGTACCTTCAGGTATTTTGAATATTAATTTATCTTAAAGTTAATTATAAGATTTAAAATTTAATCCAGGTAGAGTTCTAGAGGTTAGTTTCAGAAAAGGAGGTGAATATAACTCCAAACAGTGATAGCTCAAGAATTTTCATATTAGGTATACTTTAAGGACTAGATGACGCACATTGTCATCTAGTCCTAGATATCCAATGTTCTACATTTACTTGAAATATATAAACATACATATATTCATACAAATTCAAATGTATTTTATTATATATGTATACATGTGTATATATGGATATATATAATGTGTGTGTATATATATACATATAGTCCCCTTTGCCTCCTGCCCCAATAATGAAACACCTCACACACTGACTTTTCCTCCTCTCCCTTCACACCTGAGGTGTAAATTTTGTTCTTTTCTTCCTCCAACTCAGTCTTAGTTGAAAAAGTGCCACCACCTTCTCTGGCTCAGAACCTACATCCACCCAATGGGAAACCTTTACTACCACTACCACCACCCCACATTCATCACTTTTGCATCACCGTCAGCCTGATTCCCTGTCTGTCGTCTCACCCTCAAGATTTTGCACAAGTAAGGCCAGATATGTCCTCTCTGAAATCTTTACTAGCTCCCCTTTACCTAACTTTGAAATAAAGCCCAGACTTTAAATCTCGTGCCATGTACACCTCTGCCCCAGCCCTCCCTTGATTTGAAGGACTTCCATAACACTTCATCAGAGAAAGGTCCTGCAAATGGGAAGTTGAGTAAATGCATGAATTCATTCAAAGGATGCGTTAAAATGCATTATAAATATGCATATATGCTGATGAGCACAGAAAGCTGACAAGGATCATGAGAGGGTTAGCTAGTAACCTCGAAGGAGATCCACTGACCTTGGGAATGGGATCGTTAAATCCCAGAACACAAGAAAACTGCACTTTCATTAGGCTGCAGTTAGACTCTGAATTATCCAGGGAGTCTGGCTTTCCACAGGTACTGATGTCACCTGTGAGTTGGCTGTCTAGATGTTCTAGATTCATCATTGTCCTGAAGAAAGAAGAAATAGGTTTTAAAAATTGGGAGGTATTAGAAAAAGCTAGTTATCTGTATATTCCCTTCTAAAAATCAAGAAATGTGATGTCAGTCTCACAAAGTTGAACTATAAACTTCCCAACACAATTATCTCTTATCCATTTACATGTGAAATCAAAACTCACACTTGAAAATTCAATTATTTAATCATTTATTATTTTTTAACCTAAAGCCAAATATTAGGTAACAAAAACACACTGATCAATAAATACTGCCTACATGTTAATTAATAGTCCATTGTTTTACATATATTAATATTAATATTTACTTTCCAGATGAGGAAACTGAAGCACAAGGAGATTTAGTAACTTACATACAATCCCAAGGCTAATAACAGCACATAGGGGATTTGAACCCAGGCTTTTCGGCTTGGAAACCCACACTATAAAGCATACAGCCTTAGCTAAACTTATTGTAGCTATCTTCCATTAACATGCAACCTTTAGACTACAATTTTTTAAAAATTAGGCAAGTTTCAAAGTAATTTGTTTTCTAGAACAAGCATAACATTAAAGTGGAGAGATTTAAAGAGAATAAATGCTTTTAGTTCAAAGACAGTTCTATGTCTTAATGACTACACAGTGAAAGTTGTAATCATTCATTTTAAGATGGTTTTAAATATGGCATTAGGAATAATTATTGAAAAATTCTTAAGAGATGTTCTGGGCATGATGAAAAAGCAGAAGATGCTATACACTTGACTCAAGTGATACACAGTATGTTTAATGGATCAATAGATAGATGATCATTATTAATATACATACAAGCAAAATAATTAAGATTTTAAGCAAGAACAAATAATAGACACAACGCTTATCAGGGAATTCAAACTTGTTTTTGGTTAACAAAAGAAAGCACTTAAACATTTATTTTATTAGCTCCAAATTTAAAATTATGACTCAACAGTACTTGAGTATTTGACAAGAAAAAGACTTGCCAAGTCTCAGTACTAGTATCAGTTCAGAGATTTTCAGGATGACCAAAAGCAAGAAACTGAAAATAGCTTTGCCTTATTTTGTGTATTTTTGCAGATAAGATATATTTAAAGCCATTTCAAGTCCTAAAATTTTGTGTCTCATATTGAAGTACAAAACATATATGATTTCTTATGACTGAAAATAAATTGTCAATTGTATTCGCTGAAAAAGTCTTAATAGACTGAAGTAAAATTTGAACAGAGACCTAAAATAATTTAATTGTTGTGCCACAACTCCATGCGCAGGTGGAGGTAATTTGGAGTTGGTTTGTTACAATTGATCATTTTTACCTGTTGCTTTTCCTTCCCCTTCACTTTATAGCCAAACTCCCCAAAGTAGTTGCTTTGTCCTCATCTCCATTTCATCACCTCCTACACCCTCAGTCATATTCAATTACATTTGTACCTCCTTTTTCCCTTAAGTCCATTCTAATCAAAGTAACTAAATGACATCCAAATTGTTAATTCCTGGAGTCAGTTCCTAGCTTTCACCTCAGCAGCATTTCCCACAGCTTACTCTTCACTCCATTGAATGCTTTCTCTACTCCTCTTCTAGAAAACTCTCCACTCCTGGTTTTCCTCTGACCCCACTCTTCTTCAGAATCCTTTGCTGAATCCCATAATTTTCTGATGTAGAGATGTGGGCATGACTCAGAATCAGAACTCTGTCCTCAGAACTTGGTTCTTTTTCAGTGTCTTACTGGGTGATCTTATATACTCCTGTGTCCTTAAATATCATCAATATCCCGATAACTCCCATATCTCTCATCAGCTCAGGCCTTTCCATTAAACACTGGCTCATGTTCTGCTGACTCCATGATGTCTCCATTTGAGTGTCTTGTTGCCATCTCAAACTCCACAAGTCCTGCACATAACACTTGAAAGCCCTTCCCAACTTTGCATTTCTGTCTGTGTTGCTTATCCCGACCAATACCACTACATTTACTGAGCTGCTAAATCCTCAAACCTTGAGCCATCCTTGACTGCTCTCTTTCATACCCATATTCAATAAATAGGACATTCTGCTGTTTAAAACTCTAAAATATATGTTATATCTTGGTACTTATTACCACCTCCTCTGCTACCATCCTAATCCAAACTACGATTGTGTTTCATGTTTCTTTTGCAATAGCTTCCTATTGATTTTCCAGCTTCTATTTTTTTTCCTTTTGTCTGTTCTCCATGCAATAGAATGAGCCTTTTAAAAAGCAGATCAAACCACACTGCTTCCCTGGTTTCAATCATCTAATTTTTCCCCATCCTACTCATCATGACTCATCATCAGAGAAGAAAGTCGATTTAAGAAACAGGTAACAAGTATGTTCTTGTCCCATCATTTGAATGGAACAGGAGCAATTTTCTCCTTGTTACCACCCAATATTATTTTTCTATTCCATACTCCCTCCATTTGTTCATCCTCTCACTATGCCTTTATTAACTTTGCCTCCTTGGTTTTCTCAGCCAGCTTGCTTCTGGGTTCCATGAAGATTACTTCCATAGACACCACAAAGTATTTGTTTTATTATCATCTTTATATTCCCAGGATAGCAAAGCAGGTTAAGAGGGTGCAATAGAAAGCAATCTCAACTATTGGACAATTCAGTGGTGAAAATAGCATTGTCAAACTCCTCAGGTTAAAGGTCGATGCTATGAAGTTCCCGAATTAATACAAAATTAGATGATGCTATATTTTTGTGTGGCTGAAAGACTTGCCTAAGGATCTCAGAATTACTTGTGAGGAAAATAAAGTAAGTTTGAATACTAAGATTACAGGTTTCACAACCCAGAAGTCATAGACTTTGAACAGAAATTTTACCTCTGTAGAAAAAGATGGCAGAAGAAAAGAATCATGTCTGGAGGCATCATGCTACCTGACTTCAAACTATACTACAAGGCTACAGTAACCAAAACAGCATGGTACTTGTACCAAAACAGACATATAGATCAATGGAGCAGAACAGAGCCCTTAGAAATAATACCATACATCTACAACCATCTGATCTTTGACAAACCTGAAAAAAACAAGAAATGGGGAAAGGATTTCCTATTTAATAAATGGTTCTGGGAAAGTTGGCTAGCCATAAGTAGGAAGCTGAAACCGGATTCCTTCCTTACACCTTGCACAAAAATTAATTCAAGATGGATTAGAGACTTAAATGTTAGACCTAAAACCATAAAAACCCTAGAAGAAAACCTAGGTAATACCATTCAGGACATAGGCATGGGCAAGGACTTCATGGTAAAACACCAAAAGCAATGGCAGCAAAAGCCAACATTGACAAATGGGATCTAATTAAACTAAAGAGCTTCTGCACAGCAAAAGAAACTACCATCAGAGTGAACAGGCAACCTACAGAATGGGAGAAAATTTTTGCAATCTACTCATCTGACAAAGGGCTAATATCCAGAACCTACAAAGAACTCAAACAAATTTATAAGAAAAAAACAAACAACCCCATCAAAAAGTGGGCAAGGGATATGAACAGACACTTCTCAAAAGAAGACATTTATGCAGCCAACAAACACAAGAAAAAATGTTCATCATCACTCACCATCAGAGAAATGCAAACCAAAACCACAATGTGATAAGATCTCACAACAGTTAGAATGGCGATCATTAAGAAGTCAGGAAGCAACAAGTGCTGGAGAGGATGTGGAGAAATAGGAACACTTTTATACTGTTGGTGGGACTGTAAACTAGTTCAACCATTGTGGAAGACAGTGTGGTGATTCCTCAGGGATCTAGAACTAGAAATACCATTTGACCCAGCCATCCCATTACAGGGTATATACCCAAAGGACTATAAATCATGTTGCTATAAAGACACATGCACACGTACGTTTATTGTAGCACTATTCACAATAGCAAAGACTTGGAACCAACCCAAATGTCCATCAATGACAGACTGGATTAAGAAAATGTGGCACATATTCACCATGGAATACTCTGCAGTCATAAAAAAGGATGAGTTTATGTCCTTTGTAGGGACATGAATGCAGCTGGAAACCATCGTTCTCAGCAAACTATTGCAAGAACGGAAAACCAAACACTGCATATTTTCACTCATAGGTGGGAATTGAACAATGAGAACACTTGAACACAGGAAGGGGAACATCACCCACCAGGGCCTGTTGTGGGGTGGGATGAGGGGGGAGGGATAGCATTAGGAGATGTACCTAATGTAAATGACGAGTTAATGGGTGTAGCACACCGACATGGCACATGTATACATATGTAACAAACCTGAACGTTATGCACATGTATCCCAGAACATAAAGTATAATTTAAAAAATAAAGAATCATGTATTATAGAGGATGAGTAAATAGTGGGCATATTTTAGGATTCCGTGGTAAATATATAATTATATTAAGATTTTTGGTTACTAATATTGTGCTAATATTTATGGAAGCAGAAATAGGTGTCATGAAAAATAGTACTACCTTGCAGAACATTTTTTTTTTTCAAACACTCCTGTCAATACAATAGTTTTCTATTGTGGAGCATTGAGCCACTTTTATATTCCTACACCTTTTTATTTGACCATTTTTCTCCACCCCCAATTAAAGAGCTCAAATAATCACTAAGATTCATGTTAAAGGAAGGAGTGGGAGAGTGAACTAACATTTGCACTACATCTATTGTGTGTCTAGCAATTTGCTAAAAGAAAAAGTGTTTTTTATTTAATCCTTACAACAACAACAACAAATAGAGAGTTATGTCCTCATTTTACAGAGAGAAAACTGAGATCAAAAGAGAATATGCAGCCTACCAAAGTTCATTGGCATTTCTGAAACAGAAAAATAGGCCATCGAGTCACAGTAATCCAATGTTTGGTGCATCATGCTAAAACAGTTTCCGTAGCAGAGAAAAGCAACATCATTTAACTTCAAAGGTTCTAGACTATACTGGACACAATTTTACAGCTGGGCTTCACAAAGTTCCTCCTCCCTTTCCTGTTAACCTTTGTGACACAGGAAATGAAAAATGAACATGATTACTTTTTTCATACCAAGCTATTAACCTTGACAAAGAAAATTGGATTCCATGATTAATATCCAGAAAGGAGAAATGGGTTAATAATAAAGATATACTTTTAGAGACAATTAATTACAGATACTATTAACTTAGGAGTTATCAAAATGTATCTAAAAATCCTTTTTTAACTTCTGAATGAAATACTAGTAATATTATTTTATCGTAGAAAAATCTTCAGGTACATCCTACTTCTCAAAAAATTCTATACCTAAAAATTTAATTTTTTTTTTTTTTTTTTTTTTTTTGAGACGGAGTCTCGCTCTATCGCCCAGGCTGGAGTGGCCGGATCTCAGCTCACTGCAAGCTCCGCTTCCCAGGTTTATGCCATTCTCCTGCCTCAGCCTCCCGAGTAGCTGGGACTACAAGCGCCCGCCACCTCGCCTGGCTAGTTTTTTGTATTTTTTAGTAGAGACTGGGTTTCACGGTGTTAGCTAGGATGGTCTCGATCTCCTGACCTCGTGATCCACCCGTCTCGGCCTCCCAAAGTGCTGGGATTACAGGTTTGAGCCACCGCGCCCAGCCAAAATTTAATTTTTAAAAGTGTATTGAACTGCCTTCACTTTTCAGATCCATTTACCGCATTATAGTATTGTGTGTGTGTATGTATGTGTGTGTAATATGTTCCTTTTAAACATTTAAACTATGACTCCATTGAGAAAATTTAATTAACACAAAATTTTTAGAACATGACATTCCTTAAAAGGAAGCATCACATACAATGCCAGTTAATTTTTTAAAGTTTTACACCAAAATCATGTTCTAACATTAAAATATTTGAAAGTCAGTTAAATATATCTGTACATTAATTTGATGTATAGTATATATAAAGATATTATACTTATTGGCCAATGAATGCAGTGCACCATTACTTGGTAGAAATTCCTCTTACTATTACAACTTAACTCGTTTTCACTTATAATTATCAGAAGGTTTTTAATCTGGTCTTGGGGAAAGGGTTCATTCATTATCCTTTTAGGTTTGCTCAAGGGCCTGGAAACAGAGGGCTGTCCTAAATGACCTTTAAAGGTCCCTTCTAGTCCTAGGACTCTGAAATAAATTAAAGTTTTATGACCACATTATGCATAAGCATCAGTGGATCTGGAAGACAATGAGGATGAAGTCTGTGATCAGACTCTCCCTCCTAGTATTTATTCTTCCTATTCATTTCATGCATAACTAATTTCATATAGCAATTGGTAATCGCATCTTGGTAATGACACCACAGGCATCACAAAACAATTGCAATCATGGCCGCAATTCATTGTAACTACAGCTAAATGCCAGCACTGCAGCTGAAATACTTCCCTGACCCACCCAAGTAAAGGGGAAGAATAAAATATAGCATTAAAATGGTCACCTTCACTAACTAGCTTTGAGTTCTAAATAGTCTGGGTTTCTACTTTTCTTTTTTTTTTAATTTTCAAGGACATAATGATGTATTGAGACAGTGAAGCCTGGAAGTTAGTCCACCTTTCCAGAAACAAAAAGATACATATTCCTTATTTGTACTACTCTACCAATGCCACCGTTGCTTTACAGATCTGTTGATGCTTATGCATAATGTGGTCATAAGTAAAAGGTATATATATTTTTTCTGTTGTGCATCCTATTGAATTAACAACAAATTCAAGCATTAGTAGTGATTATCATGAACATATTAAAATAGTAAGGTCTGTTCTCCTCCCTGGAATGGAAAGCTGACATCTACTAATGGTGTCTTGCAAGATTATTTGTAATCTGCTAATACAAATTTAATAATTGTATTAGTCCGGTCTCACATTGCTATAAATAACAGCCAGAGATGGGTAATTTATAAAGAAAAGCGATTTAATTGACTCAAAGTTCTGTATGATTGGGGAGGCCTCAGGAAACTTACATTCATGGAGGAAGGGGAAGCAGGTACGTCTTACATGGCAGCAGGTGAGAAAGAGTGTTAAAAACCCAAGGGAAACTGCCATTTTAAAACCATTAGATCTCATAAGAAGTCACTCACTATCATGAGAACAGCCTGGAGGAAACTGCCCCCATGATCCAATCACCTCCCACCAGGTCTCTCCCTCAACACCTGGGGATTAAAAGTCAAGATGAGATTGGGTAGTGACACAAAGCTTAACCATATCATAATTAATAGCATACTTTTTATGGCACTTTTAATTCTCATTACAAACATTCAGCTCAATGTTTTAAAATTTTACACTCAAAATTTTGTTAAAAAGATGAAGCCAATAAAAGTCTGTATTTATTATTTCAAAATCACAGATGAGAGATTAGAGGCCTAAAGAATCTAGGTAACGCTTCCATTGTCATCCAGATTCATTCTCTATTACTATGAAATTAAGTAACCTTCTAAATGATGCAAAACAATTCAGAAGCCCATGTCTGCTGGGACACTGAGCCTGGCCCTGTGTTGTCCTAGCTGATAGGAGCTATTTATGCCATAGACTCAGTTGTTTTCCAGCTACTCTGGGATTGTACAAAGAATTATATTGTAAGGGTTAAGAGTGGTCAATCTTCATAATTGTATCTTTCATTTTAGTAAATAATGGTAAAGACACTGGCTTTTATGAAGCCAAAATTTCAGTGCATTGACTAGTTTCAGGAATAAGAAGCCATTGCCCTAGTTCTTCTTCTGTAACCTTGAAGTATGTGGAGTCAGTTAGGTGACTAAGGGTTACTTTACCCTAGTCAACCCTTTGCTAGTCACCATGAAAGAACACACCTGTAGACTTTACCATATATTAATTATACTACTAATTTTAAAACCCTATCAAATCATTCATTTGACTTAACACAGGTACATGTCAGGTAATTCATAAATTAGTCTATGAGTGAACTTGGTTAAAGTTAAATCTCCTTAATTTTTTTTTTTTTTTTTTTTTTTGAGACGGAGTCTCGCTCTGTCGCCTGGGCTGGAGTGGCAGTGGCCGGATCTCAGCTCACTGCAAGCTCCGCCTCCCGGGTTTACGCCATTCTCCTGCCTCAGCCTCCCGAGTAGCTGGGACTATAGGCGCCCGCCAGCTCGCCTGGCTAGCTTTTTGTATTTTTTTTAGTAGAGACGGGGTTTCACCGTGTTAGCCAGGATGGTCTCAATCTCCTGACCTCGTGATCCGCCCGTCTCAGCCTCCCAAAGTGCTGGGATTACAGGCTTGAGCCACCGCGCCTGGCAAATCTCCTTAATTATTAAATGATATATTTCACTCTTAAAATAGTAACCATTTTCATTTGTGAACTCTAAGTATTCTATGTCTGAATAATTATGTTTTAATTTTTTCTTCAGACATACACAAATCCATATTTAAAAACAAATCAGCAATATATAACCTTCACTTACTTCAAATGTTTTACGGAATGCTGGTTTAGGTATTGGTGACATTGTAAATCAATAGGTGAATGTATCTGTTGACACGCTCATAGGAATGATCCTGGTGCCCCTGGCAGGTTGACAGGACCCAGGCCATGTGCAAAACTATCAGTGACTTGCTACCAATCTTCTTTTGCATAGAGTTGTCTGCAGGAATCATTTCTCACTGGTCCAAAATAATAAGCCTCAAAAAAAGCAAGAGGGAATTATGCTCTTAGACATAAATATTCTAGAAAATTCAAATCCATTCCATTTCTTTAGAAAAATGGAAGGCGGACTAAAAATAAGAAGAAAGAATACATTGGCTTTTGAATTGCCAAAAGGTCACTCTAACCAAATGCATTACAAAGTTACATGCAATAGAAGAACTAACGAGCTCTGACTCTCTCAAGAAAAGTGGATCTTGGAACTCTGGTCTATATTAAAGATATTAAAGCCATAGAAGCATGTTCCACTCACTACAAAGAAAAAAGCAAACCTAACAATAAACAAAAGGTTGGAAAATGAGTGAATAAAAGCATATTAAAGGAGGATAGTAGCAATATGAATCTATACATGTTAAATTATTAAGAATCATTAAAATCTAATTTCATTATTATGTTTGGTATTAAATTTGTTATATCTCATGTCTATGTAGTGTCAATAAAATTATTTTATGCATATATTGATGTGTTACTATTACACTTTAAAAAACAGTAAAATTCTTAGAGAAGGAGACTTGCTTGGTTCTGGTTCCAAATAAGCAGTACCTTTTAAATATTACACAGTTTAGAGTTCACTTGTCATTCACTCCAAATCATGTTTCAAGTTTTATAGCAATTCTTCCATATTCAACCTGAAAATCCTATGTTTGTGAAAAATGTATAGAAAAATTTACTTATGTATATCTATCCTTTGGTATAAAGCATATTTTAGCTGGAAAAGTATTACTTAAATTCTTAAAATCCCCCTTCATTTTACATGAACCATGAAGTTTCAGCAATAATCCTTGGGAAGTAAGTCTATTGAACATTCCAGCATGAACATTTCAGACTTTTTCTGACAGTTTAATTTTAATAAAGGAGAAAATGAAGTTGTCAATCTCTTAACTAAAAGTTAACTCATACATTTTTGCTTGATATATAACTAAACAGTCAGCATCTGTTTCTATAAGAGTCTTATGATGTTCTTTTGCCTCTATTTTTAGGTTTAGTCTGCATAAGTCAACAAGATGTTGTCTTTCTTTTATTTGGTCTTTATATATTTATTATTATTATTATTATTATTGTACTTTAAGTTTTGTGATACATGTGCAGAATGTACAGGTTTGTTACCCAGGTGTACACATGCCATGGTGGTTTTCTGCACCCATCAACCCGTCACCTATATTCGTATTTCTCCTAATGCTATCCCTCCCCAGCCCCCCTTCCCCCACAGGCCCCAGTGTGTGATGTCCTTCTCTCAGTGTCCCTGTGTTCTCATTGTTCAACTCTCACTTATGAGTGAGAACATGCGGTGTTTGGTTTTCTGTTCTTGTGATAGTTTGCTGAGAATGATGGTTTGCAGCTTCATCCACGTCCCTGCAAAGGACATGAACTCATCCTTTTTTATGGCTGCATAGTATTCCATGGTACGTATGTGCCACATTTTCTTTATCCAGTCTACCATTGATGGGCATTTGTCTTTCAAGAGATGAATGCCATGTTCTAGGCAAAGTTCACCAAAACAAACTCTAAAATGTTTATTGCATTGAAGCCACTCATTTTGAATTACTGTTAAGTTTGACGATGCAAGTTTTCTTCTTGTTCTCATCTTGATGCTATAAGGCTTCCTTACACACAGGGGCAGAGATTCCTGGTAGGAAGATGCTGCACAGAATGAACTTCTGAAGGAGCATGTTTTAATCTGCATAATGGTAAAATTTTCTTATTACTAGCTCCTTCCTTTAATTTGAAAATCAGAGGTTCTATAGAGGATTTAGTGCTGGTTCCAAGTAGTCATTTATGGTAAGTAGACTTTAATAATATTTAAGGGTACTGCACTATCACAGGGAAGATCGATGACTAATGAAGTGCTCTACATAATCCAAACCTTTTTCTAATATGACTTTTCCTTCCTGGCCCAATTTGTTTATTTTTGAGATTATAGAAAGATAGCCTCTTTCACATGGAGACAGACACCCTCCTTCTACAGAAATGTCAATATCTTTTATTTGATTTGTTCTGCAGTCCAGCCCCCAATCTGCTGTGCTCAAATAACATTATGGCTTGGCTCCATTTTTCATATTAGAAAGTAATCAACATAGAATCAATAGAAAGCCATGTTTACTCAATAATTAATTAAATTTCCTAGAGAAAATGGATGTGCAATCATTTAGTAACCTGTGCTACAAAATGATCCTTTCTTCTTACTTCTGCCAAGGTTTTCATCAACACTTTGAAAAAGATCAGACTAAAAGTATGGAAATCCATGGGGAAAGGACCACAGGAGACAACCAAAGTGCCCATCAGAGATGTCAATACAGTCACTGGGCCCAGACTGCTTGATTCTCCAGCCAGGACTGCAAAGTAGCCTTCAAATGAGAATAGCATCATCGAGAATCAGAAGCACACAAGCTGCTTCTTGCAAGTAGAGAAACTCCTTTCTCTTTACTTTCTTGATGGCATGTAGGGGAATTTCTATCAGAAAAAAAATACTCCTAGCTCCTCTCTGCTGCCTCAGTCTCCTGGACAATAATTACTGGTTAGAGCTCATTATGCTCAATTTAACCATTTTTTTTCTCTCCTAATTCCCTGTCTGCATGTTTGCAGGAGGATCCACTCAGGTATCTCTCTCTACATAGACCAGCTTCACTGGTTGCCCAACTTGGCCAGGGACTGGCTGAATAAGTCTGCCTAATTCTAAGGCGTACTAGCAGCAAGGCCCGGGAGACCACAAATCTAAAACCAGGTTCTCCAATTCAGCTCTTCAGGTACCAAATTTGATATTTCCATTCCCTTCTCTCTGTCTCTTATGTCTATATTTTTATTAGTTTTTAACTTGGATGGCAAATGGAGTATTATTTATTGACCCTCTAATGTCTCAGCATTCTTCTTGGAGATTCTCAGTAAATATCAGTTTGCACTGCATTCTGGGTTAGCATTGCTCACCTTCACATTGCCCAGGGTATTTAATAAAGAAAACCCAAGTGTTTATGTGTATCCAAATGTATGTATGATTGACTTGTGTGTGTTTCTGTCTATGTATAACATGAGATCTGACATCTCATGGACCCAAGTCTTAGCAGAATATATTTTGGACAATGTTGATGAGGGAAATAACTTGTTGATATCCCAGCAACAGGCTTTTGAAGGTATTATCTTAGGTAATCTGAACCTCAGCTTTCTTGTTTTTAAAACGGGAGTGCTTACACCATCATTAGTGGCTTGTGGTGCGGAATAAAAGAAATGGTGAATGGGAAGTGTCAGGCATATTGTAGTATCTTCAGTGAATTTTTTTCCATCTTGCACACATTTCCCTCAAGCTTAGACAAGAATACCGCAAAACATGTAGCCTCATTTCTCTAAAAATGTGATTCTCCTGAGCTTTGTGTCACAGAGCACAGGAAATTGTCACTGTTACTGCTGACCTGGGTAACTTCCTCTGTCAGATCTTATTCCAAATATCACATTCCTCAAGGAGGTCTTTTTTAACCCCTTTCCGGATCGCCCTGAGAATACTCACCAGAGGCACTCATGGCTGCCGCATTTACCCCGAGGTAACTTTGTCAGGAACTGTCTTGCTTTTACTATTATTTTCATGTCAGTCTAGTATATCGACTTTGGAAAGAAAAGATACCATTCTATTTACAATTCTCTGATTTAGTAGTTGTATTTCCATTTACAAAATATAGTAATTCCCTATCAGTGAAAATTTTGAATCCTAGGAAAGACGACATTCCTACCCATGATATTAACATCTTTCTGAACAATTTTTGGCCAAAGATTTATTTGGTGAACCCGATTTTTCCAAAATAGATGATTCTGATGTTAATTCTATTTAGAAATAACTCCATGAACAGTTTTTATGTTTTATTTTCACACTGAAAATCAGTCAGATTCGCTTCAGCTCAAAGAGCGTGTTTATGTAAAATTAAATCACCTCTGGCAACAGGCTGTGATTTTTTTTTTCCTAAACTAGAAATGGGTTAATATAAATTATCTCTCTCCCATTATACCTTCTCCTGGTCTCCTGCTGGTCACTGCACTGATTAAAATTTTAATGTCACATGTATGGCAATGATTGTCTGTTTAAACTTTATTCCCAACAAGAATGCCATATTCACAAGGAAAGGATCTCAGTCTATTTGATTTGGCAAGGTATATTAAGGGGCTATCACAGCATAGGCACCAAATATTTGTTAAATGAATAAATTAAAGGAAAATTAAAATGTCCATACAGTCCAAGTATGTGTCAGACGAGGGTAAGACCAGACAAGGTTACTTAGTGCATTCTTTCATTTAAAGTATCAAGGCATGATATAAAATTATGCTTTTATTTTTTAAGGAATAGAATGACCACAGCTGAACAATAATCTCACTAGGCAACCTCCATTCTTTTAAAATCAATAAACATGTTCCAAAAGAGAATTGAAAAGGTTGCAGCTGAAATAATCTATCAAACTAGAGTCATAAGGACCCTGAATGTTCAACCACACACGCTTGTCATACCTTGCAGTTGAGCTGTATTTGGAGTGCTGTTATCTGCTGCTCAAGTAGAATGGTCAATATTTATATCCAGCTTGGATCCCCTAAAGAGTATTTTCTTTCTCAGGAAAAGTGCATTTGGCCCCATGAATTTTCCCAAGAGCATCTTTGGTAAAACATGTCTGTAGCCCTCAAGGGAGGTCCATTCATTTTGGTATGTACAATTTCCCTATGTCAGAAAACAATCTCTCTCTAATGACATGATTCATATATACACAGTCCTCCTTTTGCTCTTCCAATTGCCTCCATAAAACAGGCGCAGTGAAATTTAAAAGGTACTTACTTAAAATACAGATTGTTTGCAAAGTAGATTAGCTAAAATTCAGCCAAGCTAAACTCAAATAAACTAAGGCCATAAATGTAATACAATGCTTTATTACATCTTAAGGCTAGTAGCGTCCTTTGTTAGAGAGACACCTCAAATGGCCAATCTTTCTGCCTTTCTCTTTAATAACTAGAAACAAGGAATGCTCACAAAAGACATGCATCAAATACTTCCCTTTGGATGGTTTGAAGGGACAGAGAAACTGTTCTTTGATTTATTGGAGTCGAATCTGCTTTAGTGCATCAAGGGACAATTAGCGTTCTAGATCGCTCACTCTTCACCCTCAGGACATAAAAGCAGATGCATTGCATACAACCAGCTCTGTCTCCTTCAACAGCTCGCAAAGGGACTGGTCACTCTCAGATCTTTACGGAGATGACATACAAATTTAAACATAAATATTATGGGAGTCAACCTGATCCAGGGTAAAGACTATAGACTTGGGATTCAGACAGAGCTAGGTTTAAATCCCCGTACAGCTATTTATTCAGTGTTGCCTAAGACAATTATTGACACCACTCTGAGCCTCAGTTTCCAATCTGTAAGTTAGGTCAACACTTTCTGACTTGAATAGTTGTTTCCCAATTATAGACAATGTATAAAACACATACACGGTGTTTGGGCCATAGGATGTACTCAATTGATTTTATGTGTTGTCCATATTATTATCATTATACTTTGTAATATGATTAGGAGAAAAGTAGCAAATTCAAATTATTATTACTTTATTATTTTTATTTTTTTGAGATAGAGTCTTGCTCTGTAGCCCAGGCTGTAGTGTGCAGTGGTGTGATCTCAGCTCATTGCAAGCTCCGCCTCCCAGGTTCAGGCCATTTTCCTGCCTCAGCCTCCCAAGTAGCTGGGACTACAGGCTCCTGCCACCACGTCTGGCTAATTTTTTTGTATTTTTAGTAGAGACGGGGTTTCACTGTGTTGGCCAGGGTGGTCTAGATCTCCTGACCTTGTGATCTGCCCGCCTTGGCCTCCCAAAGTGCTGGGATTACAGGCATGAGCCACTGCACGGGGCCCACAAATTCAAATTCTTACAGGGTCCTAGACAGGTAATGTTCATAAGTGAAGTTAGTCTCATGTAAAAAGAGATTGATGAGGACCATGATGGAAAGAAAGATCTGGGTACTGATAACAATGACCACAGTCACAGCATTTGATGACTATTTCTTCCAGCCTTTCCAATTATCTTTCTTGTAATTTTAGTTTCTCACACAATTCTGATTCATGCCTTCCTTTCATTTTCTGAAACACCCTTATGTTCCCTGATGCTAAGTTTAAAATAAAAAGAAAAATCATAATAAAACTTATGGCTCACACCTATAATCTGGGCAATTCGAGAGGCCAGAACGAGAGCATCACTTGAGTACAGGAGTTTGAAACAGCCTGGACAACATAGAGAGAACCCATCTCTAAAAAAAATAATAATAACATAGCTAGATTCCTTATCTCCTTCTATCACTGCATTTCTCAATCTTTTTTCTGTAAACTGTCTGAAAGACTTTATTTCATTCTACTTAATCATGTCCTCCCTTTTGACCTTTAATTGGCTTTTGCCCCTAAAACTGCAGCGAAGTACTTAAGTCACTAAAGTCAGCAACAGCATCTAAACTGTCTAATGCAGTGGCTATTTTTCAGCCACACTCTTACATGGATCTATTCTCTGCTTCATTTATCAGTACCTTTGTTTCTTTAAAGCTCTCAACTTTCTTACCTCCACCCCGACCAGCCCTCTCTGTCTTTGTGTGAACTTCCTCCCCTGCCCACCCTGTAATTGTGGTGATTCCTTAGATTTCTACGCTTAGCCTATGGCTCCTCTCACTCTGCCAACTCTTTCAAGTCACCATAGCACCCTCATGGTTTCTGAAAGAAACTTACACTAGTGATTTGTAAATCTCCCTCTATAGTTAGACCATAATCTTTGGTTTCAATTTTTTTTTTTTTTTTTTTTTTGAGATGGAGTCTCTCTCTGTCGCCCGGAGTATAGCACAATGGCAGGATCTCAGCTTACTGCAACCTCCGCCTCCCAGGTTCAAGTGATTCTCCTGCCTCAGCCTCCCAAGTAGCTGAGATTACAGGCACATACCACCATGCTCGGCTAATTTTTGTATTTTTAGTAGAGACGGGGATTTCACCATGTTGGCCAGGATGGTCTCAATCTCATGACCTCATGATCTGCCTGCCTCTGCCTCACAAAGTGCTGGGATTACAGGCGTGAACCACCGCACCCAGCCGCTATGAAATTTTTATATCCAAATACCTGCTAGACTTCAGCTCATGTTCCAACATCTTAAGTTCAGCATGTCCAACACTGCGCTAATTAATTCCTCTCTGAAATGATATTTCCTTTTCTGTGGTCTGTCTCTGTTTTGAGTCACTGTATCTACGTAGCAGCCAAGATAAAGTGCAGGGAATCTTGACCACATTCTCTACTCACCTGCCCCAACATCCATCCTTTACTAAGACTTGTATTTCACCTCCTAAGTTTTTCCCAATGTTTGCATCCTCCTTGTCTCTATTGCAACTGCCATAGATCAGACTCTTCTCTTTTCTTCTTTAGACAACTACAGCTGCGTTTTAACTGGTTGTTCCTTCCAAATCTTTCTTCATATCACTTCCGGAATGACAGAATGATCCTTTCAACAGTAATCCCGATTATGTCACTTACCTCTTAAAACTTTTCTTTGGACATCGATTACTTACTAAATCAGACCAACTTGGCTCCTTAACATGACAATCACTCTCTCCACCTCTGTTTCCTGCCAACCTGCCCACACTTATTGCTCTGCTTTGGGGCTTCCCAGGCATTTGGTTGGCAATGCCAAACCTCTAAAATGCATCCATTACTAAAAGTGGTTATATACATACCTATGAACCCAAAATTCTAGGAACATTCTTAGCAAATATATCCCATGGGAATATGTTCACTAAAAGACTGTACATAACACTGTGTACTCTCAATATGAGCAAGAATGTACATAACATTGTATACTCTCAATATGCCCTTAAATCTACTCAAATATTTTTAATTAGTAGAATGGATACAAAAATAATGGCCTATGTGTTCAATAGAATACTATACGCTAATGCTAATGAATGAACTACAATTGCATGTATATTACGGGCAGATATTTTAAAGACCTAATAATGAGCACAAGAGGCCAGGTACAAAAAAAAAAAAAAAAAAAGCATGTCCTAGGTAATTCCAATTTTACACAATTTAAACACAGGCAAAACTAAACTATGGTGTTAAAAGTTAGAATAATGGTTTTCATAACAGGAAAACTAAACACACACCCAAACTTCCAGAGGCTTCCAGTCTTCCCCATAGTAGAAACCAGTCCTATTTATAAAGATGACATGAGCTGCTCTCCCATTGCTATTCCTCTGACATATCTCGTAGTAATCTTTTCCTTACTGACTGCTCCAGCTACATTGATTTTCTTATGTTTTTGAAAATTCCAGCATACTCCCACCCCAGGGTATTTGCACCTGCTATTGCCATGACCAGGAACAGTCACTCCTCAGATATCGACATAAATTGTCTCCCAATTTCATTCAGAGTTTCACTACAATGCCATTTTCCTCAGTGAAGACTTATTTAGTTGTTCTCCATCAAATTTCAGGGACCATTCACCCATACACCCACTAATACTTTTTATCTCCTTGCTCTGCTTTATTTTTCTCTTTGGCTCATTTTACTATCTTGAATATTACGTGTCATAATAATTCACCTTCATAATTGTCCTTCTCTCCCACTAGAATGTAAGCTCCATAGGGCAGGGAATTTTGGTTTTTTGCTCATTTTATTTATTACTCTATTTCCAGAGCCTGAGAGAGCTTGTAGCGTAATGAAGCTCAGTAAATATTTCTCGAATTAACGAAAGAAGAAGTCATATGATCTAAACCCCAAAGCCTTACTGAGCTAACTCAGAAATATGCTGCATTTCTTTTCTCAGAATAGGAATTAGAAAATATGGACAAGACAGAGATGTTAAGAATGAGAGGCAAGTGAATCTCTTCACCTAGAAAGGGGCAGCAGGTGTTGGCAGTTTGACTTCTGGTCAGAAGTAGATTTGTCTACTTCTGTTTGCTTTCACTATGATTGTTAAATTTGTTAGACTAGAAAATGCCACAGAAAACAAAGCATGGCCCCTTAAGTCAACAGGTGTTGAAAACCATAAGCTAAGCTCCCTTTGAATGCAAAGAGGAGCACAGAGCAGGATTTCATGCATCAGTGCAAATGGGAAACTATTGCTTCTGTGGTGTGAGGACTGCCCTACGGCAGTGAGTAAATTTTAAATATATGGCTTTAAGTAATCATTATTCCTAAAATATGGAGGTTGAGGATTTGGGCATTTAGATATAAATATACTTTGTAAAATAATTTGAAACAAAATTCATCGGCAATAATGTTGACACATGGGGCAAGTTTTTATTTCTTTGCCTCAGCCATTCTTTTTCTTTTTTTTTTCTTTTTGACAAATAAAGACCATAAATATTCAAGGCATACAACATGATGATTTGATATATATGTGCATATATATATCAGAATTATTATCTCAATCAAATTAATTAACATATCCATCACCACCCATGCTATACCTTAGATTCTCAGAACTAATTCATCTTATAGCTGAAATTTTGTATCATTTATCCTTTCATCAACATCTCCCCATTCCCCCACTCCCTAGCCCCAAGCAAACATCATTCTTCTAGTTGTTTCTGTGAATTTGACTTTTAGAATCCACGCATAAGTGAGATCATACAGTATTTGTCTTTCTGTGTCTGGGTTATTTCACTCAGCGTAACGTCCTCCAGGTTTACCCATGGTGTCACAAATGGCAGGATTTCCTTTTCTGTGAAAGCTGAATGGTATTCCATTGTATAGATGTCTGTCAGATGGCCTAGAGGTCTAAAATGCCAAGCTCAAAGTACATCAGCCATTTTTTTTTTTTTTTTTTTTTTTTTTTGACACGGAGTCTCGCTCAGTCACCCAGGCTGGAGTGCAGTGGTATGATCTCGGCTCACTGCAAGCTCTGCCTCCTGGGTTCAAGCCATTCTCCTGCCTCAGCCTCCCAAGTAGCTGGGACTACAGGCGCCCGCCGCCACGCCCAGCTAATTTTTTGCATTTTGTTAGCCAGGATGGTCTCAATCTTCTGACCTCGTGATCCGCCCGCCTTGGCCTCCCAAAGTGCTGGGATTCACTATGCTTTCCTAGTTTTGGTCCAGGCCAGTGGTTGGTCAACATTAGTTGCCTGGAGAAAACAGCTAGAAAGATCTAAAATGATGCTGATGCCTGGATCCTGCAAGCAAGAGATCCTGATTTAATTGTTCTGGGGCACAAATTGTCACGATTTTTTTTTAAGTTCTCCAGGTGATTTAGTTAAGGTGCAGAACTATATAGTTAACCTTTCAAATTCGTGAAATGTGTAAACAGTTCGAATTATATGCTATTTATTTATTTTTGCATTCACTCCTTTACTCTTGCATTCCACAAGTATTGACTGAAGTTCAGCTCATTAAATGGACCAGGCACTACGCTAGTGGCTGGATGTTTACTGGTGAATATGACTGGCTTGGATGCTTCATAGTCACTATAATAGTCACCTATGGCAGATTATATTACACAAAATGAGACCGAGTCATAGCTTCGAATGACTGAAATTTATCTCTAGCCATGAAGACAAATAGTTCTAAAGTGAAATTACGAGATGTCAGGATGTTATTAACAGTAACAAGAAATCCTTCTCCCAGATTTTTTTTTCATGCACTTTCTTGTTTTTTTGTTTTCTTTTAGAAATGTTCATTAATTTTCCAGCTATATTTTCCCTGTTAAATCGTTAGGATTTTAAATGTAGTGTTTAAACCTGAAGCATTGCTGTTCATGGACTAAGTAAAATTAACTGACCCGGTGAAAAACGGCATGTCATTTTGGTTCTTACTATTCATTTTCTTTAAAAGAGAGGTGGAAAGATAATAGCCAAAGGCAAATCCCACTAATTACATATAAACACTGTTGCGTCTATAGCTAGCATTTAATGAAAACATAGTTACTAGCACAGTATATCAAATGCAAATATATACTACTACAACTACGGCTAACCATTATAATAGCTAACATTTACTGAGCTTTATTTTGATGAAGCAAAAATAAAAGTGCTTTACATGCATTAACTCATTTCATTCTCAGGGGAAAAATGAGATGAGTACCATTATTATTTCTGTTTTAAAAGAAAAGGAAGCTGAAGCACAGAGAATTAATACATATGCACTGACCTTCTTTGTGCTAAACAAATGCACATGGACATAGATGTTTTTAAAACGTAGGTATGCACTCAAAATGCCTTTGTATTTCAGCTGCAAACTCTTCAAAGCCTCACACCGCACATCATTATTCTTGCTTGTTTTATAAAGAATGGCCTTGTTTTCCAGTTAATGTCATGAGTCAGGTAGTTCATAGTCTCAGTTCAGCAGAATTTCCAGTGGAGAATGTTTTTATATGTTTTATATAAAAAGTAAGGATGTCAAATTCTAATCCATGGTATCAGAGTTTTGCCAGAACGTTGTTCAGACTGAAATAAAAAACATGATCTCCCATGGGATTCTCTTCCATAATGAAATCATTGAGATATGAAGCGCCCCAGGAGAAGAACTTTTCAAGTTCTAGCCATTGGCAAATAAGAAACCAATTGAGATTTGTTTTTAAAAGAAGATGGTGTAATATTCCTATAGTTTGATATTAGGAGGGAAGCCAAAAACCTAAATTGTGGACCATCTGGAGAAGAAATATAATAAAGAAAGCCAACAAAAATATAATTACAACAACTGGCTTAGAAATAACAACTGCATTTATTAAGAACAGCCAAAGCAGGGATGTCAAGATCGAAATCAGAGTTAAATTTCCACTTCAGCTTGACTCTGGGACTAGGAAGAGAACATGCTCTTATGTGGAGAGTCAATCCTACAAGCAAGAGATATGAGAATAATTTGGTAAAAAGTCAGAGATAGAATCCACACTTACAACCATCTTATTGTTTTTCAAAAGAAATAAATAACTAAAGAGCTTCAACGCTATGTGAGATTCTATTATTGTTTCTACCTGGGAGTGTGAAGATAAGACAATCATGAAGCTTAAGTCCGACGATGTACATGAAAGCACAATGGCCACAAAAATAAACAAAGGAAATGGCTAAAAAATAAAATGTATGATTTAGTTTAAGAATAAAATTATTGAAATAGACTTAGATGTAGTCGTTGAAAGACAACCCATAGGACATCATCAATCAAAATGTCTCTGCTTCCTATAGTATTCTAACAGGAATTCATTGAATTGACCACTACAAGGAACATATTTTTATTATATGCACAGATATGCTTCATTCATTTAGAATATGTGGTAGGTATCATGATAAGCATGGTTACTGAAATAAATACAGAAAAATGTCTTTTTCCTCATGCCATCACAGATTTGCAGAGTGTGAAAATTTTTTAAAAATTATAATACAATGTATAAAGAAAATAAAATAGGAGGATTGATTTGGTGAATGAGTAAAAGGTGATGCTAGCAGTTACCTGAGCGGAAGCAGAGCTAAGTATTTCTTTGGAGGTGAAAGGAGAGGCCATGAAAGACGTGAACAAGAGCTCAGTGCCATAAAAGGAAAAGTTAGCCTGCTGGGAGAGCTTCAAGTAGTTTTGTGGGAATGTATTAAGAGGGATGGAAGATGATTCAAGAGCAGTAAGGGGGCAGTGAATTGAAACAAAATAAAAAAGAGTTTTACCCTTCAATTGCTGGGGAATCAGCAATAGATTTTCTGAGTGGAATTGATGCAAACTGATCTACCTTTGCATAGTAAGCTACAACTTAAAACTTGATTATACAGTAAATTGACCACATTTTGACATTTGGATTTTTGACTCAGAGTAAGAGGAGTCCACAATGTGTTATGGAAAATGTATGTAGATCTAACTCCTTGGTCTTTTGTGGTCTTTGGAATATAGGTATCTCAAATGGTCACTCAAAACTGATCCTAATTTTTTTACCTGCTAGGAAATGTTGAGATGTTTACTGTCTCGGCTTTCTGGACATATCATATTGTATCCCTTTCAGCTATACAATTTGGTCACTACCCATCTCCTTAGCACCATATTGCATTTGCAAATCCACTCACCCTTCCTATCTGTGCTCTGGAACATCAGCTGACCCTCCAGTGGCCCTCTCCCTGCTCTCTTCCACTGTCAGTCCTCTGTTCCTGCTCTGCCAATTGCCTGGCCTAATCTTTCCTCTTCTCTTCTGCTTATTTACTAGGGAATGTCTTCAAAGTTTCAACTTCCTTAGGTGAAGACTCCCTTGGAGGGAAACTCCCTTGGAAACACTCTGACCTATCACCCCTCAAAATTTAAAGAAATCTCCTCCATAGCACATTTGCCATTTGTATTTTAATTGTGCTTGGGTGATGATTGACTTGAGCCCCTCTAGGTGACCCTTCTGTCTCTCCAGAATGTCCAGTGGGAACACGGCTGTCCGGGAGGCTTAACTTCGTGACTGAAACTCCCTTCAGAGACTGCAGTGTGTTAGCTGTACACCAAGTCTGGTGTAGGGGGGACCATTTTCCTCTATGAGTTCTGCCAGGGAAGCTTTTGGGATTGCCTATGGTAGATCCCGAAATAGCATAGATTTCAGGTTTGTGTTCAGAAATCAGATTTTTTATTTTTCTAGTTAGTTGTCTGCATTTAAACATACAGAAGTTTCAACAAATAAATGTACTATTATAGCTTTCTTTTTCTCTTTTATAGTGTTTGCTTTTTGTGTGATGTTCAACAGGTTATTTTGAAACCCAAGAGTCCATAATTATGTATTTCCTTTTCTTTCTTTCTTTCTTTCTCTCTCTGTCTCTCTCTCTTTCTTTCTTTCTTTCTTTCTGTCTCTCTCTCTCTCTTTCTTTTTCTTTTATTTTCTTTCTTTTTTTCTTTTTCTTTTTCTTTTTTTTTTTTTTTTTTTGAGACAGAATCTCATTCTGTCACCCAGGCTGGAGTGCAGGGACGCAATCTTGGCTCACCACAACCTCCACCTCCCAGGTTCAAGCAATTATCATGCCTCAGCCTCCAGAGTGGCTGGAATTACAGGTGTGCACCACCGTACCTGGCTAATTTTTGTATTTTTTAGTAGAGACAAAATTTCAGCATGTTGGCCAGACTGGTCTCAAACTCCTGACCTCAGGTGATCCACCTGCCTTGGCCTCCCAAAGTGCTGGGATTAGAGGCGTGAGCCACCTCGCCCGACCAGAATGTATTTTCTCCTAGGTATTATTGCATAATTTGAAGTTATGATTGTAACCTCTTTGGAATTATAATCATTTTGGTATACAAGGTAAAGTATAGATAAACGTATTTTTCTTTCAAAAGGATATTATCTTTTTAATTTTATTATCATTATTATTTGAGATGGAGTTTCACTCTTGTTGCCTAGGCTGGAGTGCAATAGTGTGAAATTGGTTTACCACAACCTCTGCCTCCCGGGTTCAAGCAATTCTCCTGCCTCAGCCTCCCGGTTAACTGGGATTACAGGCATGTTCCACCATGCCCAGGTAATTTTTTGTATTTTTAGTAGAGATGGGGTTTCATCATGTTTGCCAGGCTGGTCTCGAACTCCTGACCTCAGGTGATCCACCCACCTCGACCTCCCAAAGTGCAGGGATTACAGGCATGAGGCACCGTGCCTGGCCCTCAAAAGGGTATTATCTATAGTTGTATGATTTGTTAACTTGTGAGTGGCTGAATAAATGGTTTATCATACCTCCTGTACATTTCTTTACAACTTTCTATGAGTCTATAATCATCTAAAAATGAAAAGTGTTTTTTAAAGAGGGTGTTAGCCAATTTCCCCAACATAAGCTCTTTTAGTGTTTCAAAAACCTAACTAAATGAATGTATTTTTCCCAAGATAAGTATGTGTAGGCCAATCACTTGAATTTATTGAAAATCTCATTATCTCCTGCACTATCTATTGGAAGACTAATTATTGACCTTCTGGTTTCCAGCATCTTCTCTGAAGTACAAATCAAATCATGCTATTGATCTCTCCTTCACGCTCAAAACTTAGAAGCCCTCCATTTGTAATAGGTGTTCCCCTTGACCAGCGTCATCTGTGAGACCACCTTCTTTCCTTTAGATCATTTCTTTTTACCCTCTTCAATAATTCGAGACCTACCAAGGGTGTTTTATAGCACGTGCAATCATTCAGGCCTCCTTCTCACCATGGAATTTATTATCAAGTGCTGATTAGAAATTCTAAATCATAGTAATTCTTGTCTTTGATCATAAAATTGAAATACAAATTATTATGACCATTTACTTAATTCATTTTCAAATTTGTATTGTGAAAAAAATAATGATGATGATTCAGAGTCATATAGCCCTGGGACTATGTGTTAGCTTTCTACGCTTAAGCTCCTTTAATACTGAGCTTTCTTTTCCGTAAACAGGGATAAGCACACCTACCTTATAAGGTTACCATGGGTATAAAACAGCTAGTAGACAGGCACTGTGTATGATATGGCAGATACTCAATAGTTCTTACCCCCTCATCCCTTACCTCCTATGCAACTTCCTCTTAATTCATTTTGTTAGACAAATTCATTCAAACTGTGGAGAAGAAGTAACAAGAGATTGTTGATAGTGAAAACTTTGAGAACCAAAGTCAATTTGCAGCTAATTTTATAAATAACACAAGAAAGGCACAGTCAGGATTAGCACTCAGGTTTCTGTGAATCCAACTGAAGTCTGCTTCACTATGTTTCCCTGATAGTTAAGACCACGTGTGAATTTCCTGCATTGAGTGTTTAGATTTTCAAAATGCAGGCCATATAAATTAGAGCCAAGAGATATCTTGACCACCAATGTTCTAATATTGACCTCACCAGTGTTTTAGACGGAATGGATGGGGACTACATTTGATTTCCATCAGCATGAAAATAAAAACTCTGACATTCTTGGCAAATGAACCTGTGTGGGTCTCTTAGGTGACTAGGAGTGATGAAAAGTTAGAGGGAGTTGGGTTCCCTGTAATGATAAGGATAATTGGATTGGGGACACAGGTCTAGGCTCTATCTGGGACACATGCTCAGCTCTGACATGGGAATGCTCAGCTCAGTACAGGCATTTTATAATATACGTTGTGGTTACATTGACTTTCTCTCTCCTCTGTGGCATAAATTCAGGCTTCGGAATCCAGAGTAGTCCCTAAACCACATGAGGTCCCTGACAGCTAGAGGTGTCTGTAATCAGATCCTACTATAACTCAGAAAGGTTGTTTCTATTTCAACACAGTAAAAGCCACTATAAGAATGTTTACTTTCACTGATACAATAATGGTTTTGCTAAAAAATTAGCAACTTTGCTTAATATATTTGGTGTGTGTGTGTGAACAAAGAAAGGTAACTGACAATAAAATAAACAGTTGCTTTATGGATAAATGTGAGTAAAATATTATAGTTATTGCTGCTATTTGCTTTTGCATAGTGAACAAAATATATTCATGAATGTATTCATTGGTAAATAATGCCTAGTGATAATTTACCTTTTTCTAAAGACTAAAATTGAATGAGGAGTGAAGTTGGCAGCACATGTTATTGGCATTCTTGATCTATTCAATTGAAATTATTATTTTTTTTTCATTTGGGTAAAGTAGCCTTGGTATTAAGTGACAGTTAAGATTTTTCTTAAAATTAAGAATAAGAAACTAATGTTTGAGTCACTGCAGTGATAATAGAGGAGACTTGAATCTACTTGAGAAAAGCAAGTAGACTATTTTCCAAAGACCCTACATGGGAATTTGTCATTCATTAACTTGGTACATTTATCATAGGCCAGAATCTAGCCTTTAAACTTACAGACTTTAAATTTTATTTTCTCCGAACAGCAAGAATGCATTCATTAACCAAGACTGATTTATATGTCAGAAAAAAATTACTATTTTATAAGAAAATGACAATCTCAAAGCCTGGTATACACCTGTCAGCATGATCTGTTTATCTTGTCCTCATCAATCACTCAGCAATCACAATCTTACAATCTTACTTAGGTCCCTTTTTGTTGAGTGTGAGGTCAGATCCCAAGTCATCAGTTGGCCAGGCTAAAAGAACTTGAACTGAGTCGGCTCTGGGCAGGACGGCGCCGACTGGAATCACTGAATACAGTGCCTTCTCCCATACCAGTGCTTTGCTGGAACCTTTACACATTGCTTCTCTCATTCCCTTTCCTATGTTTTCATGGCTGTCCATTTCCATTTCTGATAAGCATATTCTTTCTTTAGATATATTAACACATTTAATTGAGTTATACCTAATCTTAAAGGGCGGAACTATATACACCATCTCTTTAAATTGCTCTTTATATATCAACATTGTTTGTGATCTAAAAGTTCAATGTTCAAAGAGCAGTCTTATCGTCCTCCTTCTATATTTTTAGAATCCCTGAAAGCAACCACAATTCAGAAAACAAACATAAAATAGAAATGTTTTTCCATTGCTCTAAGGGATGGCCTGCACTAAGAAGGGTAGGTTCTATTTATGAATTGTGAAATGAGCTAATCTTAAGGTCTTTACAATTGGCTGTTCAAATGCTGGCAGATCTTTTCTTCCTATTTATTTTGCTAAAGCCAATCCAGAGTGTTCCACTCTAATGTGTTTCTAATCAACCTATGAGATATGTCCACACTGATCATCTTAGTAGGTCCTGACACACAAAATTTTAGATATATTCTATTTTTAGTGCAATGTTTCTCTAAATTATCTATCTTTCAATATTTGAATAAAAAATTAAGAGATTTATTATTATTATAATTTTTTAAAAGAAGTGTCAAAGTCTATAAATAGTCAGACCTAAGTTTTCCTGAAAATCAATGCCAGAGTTTGAGAATGATTCCCTGGTTTAAATTTATTTCTTCATCTTACGGAAATCATTGTGGGTTAATTCACCTTTTTTATTTTTTCTAAAAAAATATACCTAGTATAGTATGAATTTATGTCACTAAAAATTGAATAGGGTTTATTTTTTATTGATCTTTAGGTCAAAGAGAGTATCTATACTCTCTAGGTCAATAAAAATAAAATAAATATAAACAATCAATTCTGATATTTTATACCCCCAAATTATCATTTATATGTAGTGTAGGAAACAAACTGTTTAAAGATTTATGTTCCCCTTCTACAGAGCAATTCAAAGAGATGGTATAAAGTTCAACCTTCTAACACTTAGGTGTAACTCAATTATAGGAAGCAGCTACCTAGCAAGGTAATGCATTTCCCAGGAATATTTGAATCTCAGCGTATCTGGTGACTGATTCTTCATGACAGATTTTGAGTGAAAATAATACAAGCCATCTCCACACCTCTACTCTATCTTCCACCTAAACATGGAGTAGTCAAATAACATAAAGGATGATAGAACGACATGACAAAATAAACCTAAGATCTTCAATCACCACGTAACAGTTCAATTGCTGAACACCCATACTGAACACGTGTATGAGTGAAAATTAGCTTATATTTTGTTTATCTATATAGCATTTAGTGTTACCAATAATCACTATATATAGCAGAACCTCAGAATCTAGAAAACTAATGTTAAAATAAATGTTAGAAGTAATTTAATCCATTCTCCCTTAAGCATTACCCAAGACATGAATTCATTTGAGGACAAGTTTGAGGTTTGGAGATAAGAGAGCATAGCTAAGACATGCCTTTTCCCAAAGCTAGTGTGCCAACTCCGGTATTCATTGACCTTTTCTTCACTTATCCAGCTGATTTCATAGACCCTCAAAATGCATACTTGGCTCTGAACTAGGAGAAGCAATATGTAATAAATAAAAAGGAAAAACAAGGGATACTTTTCCCCTGATTGAATAGAACATAGTCTAATGATTAAAGAAGAATTTTATTCTTAGGGTTCTTAATTATCAACATGGCCTCAAGTCATTCGGAGGTCTATGTTTAAGTGAAGGACAAATAAATGAAGAGTGTAATATCAATGGAGAATGATCAATACTAAGTGTACAAAAACATCTTAAAATGGGAAAATTAAAGTAGAGGAATGACTGAGGAGAAGGCAAAGAAAATGGGCCAAATCATGTAGACAAATGGGAGCAGAGATCAAATTCTAGACCTAACGGCCTGAGTTCTATTCAATTTGTATTGGTTTTCTGTCAAGTAAAGCTAATGTAGTTGAATATTCATTGTTTTAAATGCTTTTTTGGATTGTGTACAGTAACCATTGTGAACATTCAAGGGTACGTATAAATAGTAAAAACATTTTTTTTGGCCAGACCCTTTACATGCCCTTAATTGTTAAAATACATGGGAAACTGCAAACCAATCTGCTTCCAACTTTGACTTCAGTGGAATTATTTGCATATATGGAAAAATAAGATGCATAGTTGAGCTCTCCGTGGCCAAACAGGAATACATTAGCTTTTGTCCTGTGCCAAGACAATAATATTTTCTCACTGGGATGGTGACTTTGTTGCAGCCCTTCAGCAAATCGATAAGCATGAGTTTCCTCACTCCTGAAGATCATATCCATCCTGGAACAGCTCAAAGAAATGCCAACCAAACACAAATAAATGACAACCTTCAGATTTCTACTAAGCCTGTGTCAGTTAAATGGAGATGGAAGTAGAGTATTTATTGCCTGGTGTTTCTGTGAAGATTCAAGGAAAGAATTCATGACATATATTAGTACAGTGCCTGGCACAGGCTAATAAATGGAGTTATGACTAACTGTTGTTATTGCTACCTGAATGTTTCTTAGTTTTCTCATCTTCTGGGGTTATTCCCCATAACTCAGTACCCTAATTCCGTGTGGAACAGGAGTCCAGTGTCCTCCTTCGAATACATCTGATGACCCTTAGTCAGTGTGTACCACTTGCCAGGATTTCCTCTTGACCCCTTCTCCTCCATCTAATTTTCTATGCGTCTAAAATCACTACAGTTGGACTTACTGCTGTTCTTCATGCAGCTACGATGCTCAGTAATCTAATTTGATTCAAAACACGGGGCCACAGCCTCTCCTTCCATTTACTTTTAAATCACTCTGTAGTTGTTAGCAAATAGTATTGTAAATACAGTTTACTCTAGGGAATTATGTGAAAAACAAACTGTTCACCCTTTCATAACCAAAATGTCTATTCCCTAAATAAAAGGTCCTTCTCCCCCAGATTCAATAGCTGTCTATAGCTGTTTCCATTCACAGCGTTCCCAATTTCCTAGCCCAGCTCCCTGTTGCTTGGGCCCACTGTTGTTAAGGGGTACTTAGCCTGAAACAACTTAACTGGAGAAGAGAAACTGACCAGGGTTTATGAAAACAGAATGTGCAAAAATCATAGAACAGAAGAATAATGATGTTCACCAAGAATTCATAGAAAGTAGGAAGGTCCCTTTTTGAAATTGAAATTATTATTATTTTTTTCTTTTGGGTAAAGTAGCCTTGGTATTAAGTGACAGTTAAGATTTTTCTTAAAATTAAGAACAAGAAACTAATGTTTGAGTCACTGCAGTGATAATAGAGGAGACTATAATGAAATGAAAAAGGGGACTGCAACCCTGACCAACTAGGTGGTAAGCAGAGAGCAAGGCTGTGTCTTGTGGGAAGCATGGAGGGATGTCTGCCAGTGCTCGCGTAGGAAACAACGATACCACAAAGGAAATACACTGGGGTAAGTGTGGAAACTTCAGATTCAAGAACATCTTGCCTACCAGAAAGTCACTGAAACTTCTACTGGCCTTGGTGGCAGGCATTGTAAGAAACTGAAATAAATATATCCTGAACACATAATTTCTTACCTGTCATTTAAAATCTAGTGCTATAAGGAAGGAAACCCTTACTCCTTCCAGTCTCTAAGGCAGTTGAAACCAAGTTTATGGGCTACCCCAAAGAAAACAAATGATTACTTACTTTCAAGTAATTTCCAGAGACCCTGTTTATGCCCTAGTTAAAAAAAAAAATTTTTTCAGAGTAGTTTACAGCTTCTTTGTCCAACTTTTCCCATCCTGACACTTACTTGTCATTTAGCTCTTCATTCGGCAAATACTAAGTTCATATCAGCACTTTTCTGGTGGCTAAGCATATACCAGTATATAAGACTATGCCAAGGAGTAAATATTGTAGAAAGGTAAACATATAAACACTAATTTATAACAAATCAGATGTTTATAACTACTACTAAGAATAAAAATGCAGGGATATAGGATAATAGGGGAGCAGGATTGGATATGATTTTGCATAAGATGATCAAGAAAGGTCTTCTGGGTAGGTGTGTGTCACTTGTGCAGTGAACTGAATGTAGTATCTATGTCTGGGGAATTGGTGTTCTAAGCACTTAGAAAAACAATTGCCAAGGGCCTGGCATGAAGCATGCCTGGAGTGCTCACCCTTTCATAACCAAAATGTCTATTCCCTAAATAAAAGGTCCTTCTTCCCCAAATTCAAACTATGTAGGCACTGCTGGGATACAGATTCTGCTACAGTGCTCTAGCACCCTTTTTTGGTCCTGCTATATTGTACTATTCTTATGATGATAATCATTATCATTATCATTGTAACTATGAACTCAGCAGCAAAAATGAACCTCAAACTGGATCTTGTGGGAAAGCAGACAGAAATGAAGCATAAAGGGAAGGAAGCTTCATAGCTTGAAATACTCATCCACCAAAATTATCCTGAACCACATCACTTCAATTTGCCTTCATTTTTCACCAGAAGGATGCTCTGTCATATTATATTTCTGTAACTTAAATACATATAATCCTTTCCAGAGATAAGCAAATTTAAATCAAACAGTCACAAGGATGTACTGACCATAACTAGATGGTTGGCAATATTTTATATATAATTAGAGTTATAAGACTTGATTTCATATGCTGAGGTATTTAATGTCTGGTTGGAGAAACAAAATGCGTGCTTAATTCTAAGTAGAAATTTATGACTTAACATGGCACAGTAAATAGCAATCATATGTTGGATGAAGGGATACATTGGGTGTTCCATCTTGTTGTAAAGGTCACATATAAAACAGTCACTCAGAAATGCAAGAGGACTCAGAAATTAGGAGTAACAGACAATACATGGTGTGAGAGTCTTTGAATCTTCTCCCTAGGTATCATGTGTGGGCTGGGGGACATCTCTGAAATTCCAAATCCTAGACATTCATGATAGATATCCACCCAACCTTCTCATCTGCAGGCTTCTCCAACAAAGTAAATGACAGCACTGTACTTTTTAGCTGCTCAGGCCTAAAACTTGGAGACATCACTATCTTGTTCTTATAAGCCCCACGTCTAACTCATTAGCTTATCTGTGCCTTACCTTCAACATATACGCAAAGTCTGCCCGCAACCTCTGCCACAACCAATCCTCACTGAGTCTCACGATTTCTCACCCGAACTATTGCACAAGCCACTTCATTCACATCTCCGCTTCCTCCCCTCCCCCCAGGAGTCTATTCTAAACAAAGCAGCTGAAGTGCTCTCTTTAAAAGCTGAATTAGGTCTTGTCACTTCTCTGCTCAAAATCCTGGTATAGCTGCCCAGTTCTTGGGTTAAAATCTGGAAGTCATGCAATCAAATGCAAGACACTCAGTGGTACCGCATCTCCTGCTACCTCTTTGGACTCAGATTCCAACCCTTTCTTTTCCCTTATTCACTCTGGCCTCTTTGCTGCTCCTCACACACATCTTGTTTTTACCTACTGTTCCCTGTGTAGCGAATACTTTTCCCCATGTATCTACAGGGCACTTTTCTATGCCCTTCACTGCCTCCTCTCTGATTAAATATATTACCTTCTCAGAGCAGATGAACTACTCAATAACTCCTCTAACCCTCCATTATCTGAACCCTGCATTTACCTTAGGTCCTATACATTTTTGTTTATTTTCAACTCCCCATCTCCAATCCCACAGTAGAGTAAGCTCTGTAACAGTGGGGAATTTGTTTTGCTCACTGTGGTTTCCACAGCATATAGAACAATGGCTAGCACTGCAAAATGGTGCCACTCCAGCTCTAGAGGTAAGCTCAGTTTGAAACACCAGTCCCAAAACTCACATATTGTTCTTGCCGCATGACATGAAAATGACCAACATTGTATTCTTTGTTTTTTCCTTTTTATCTAGGAAGTGTGAAGTATGTCTGGCTATGATGTTCTGGTACCTTTTGACCATAATTTATTGGGAAGATATTTGTTCAAATGTCAGAAGTACCTCAAAGGGATGTAAAAGAGCGATGGTTACATGAATAGGATTAGGAACTCTCTGCTTCTATGTAAGATTAGCCTTCTAGAAGTAAAAATAATCTAACATTTCATACATTTTAACTTTTGTCTGATTTACCACTTACAGTGTCATATATTTATTTGTAAGTCTTAATATACACTATTTCCCTTTTTTTTAAAAAAAAAAAAAAGCTTACTCTTCAGTCTCAATTTTTAAGTGTTTTATCTTTCTGGCTACTTTTCCTTGAGAATTTTTAACATGAAAAATAACATTGATAGGGTTCTAAGGAGTTAACAAATACTTTTACAAAGTTGTAACCTTTGCTGTTCAAAGCAGAGCAGGGCAACAATTTTACTGAGGCTTGGAGAAATTAAGTGTTTTCCTAATTTTACAGAGCTTATATTTGTCAAAGCCATACCCTTAACACGATTCTAACTTTCAAACTATTGGGAAACAAGGTATTGTTCAGGGCATAAGTTCTAAGTCTTCCAAATGCTGTATAATTTGAAGAGTTTTTTTGAGGTACTGACATTCTGGTTGATATAAAATGAATATTCAAGAAATAAGCTGCGGAGAAGGTAGGTGTTTTACATTCACTGAATAGCTTCCAATTTTGTGTCTGTATTTGATTTCTCACTACAACTATACAAGGATAACAATGCATGTCTTAGTATCCTTATCAGGCAGGATAGACAGTTATTCTTTAGTGACAAATAACCCTCAAATCCCAGTGGCTTTCCACAACCAACATTGATCTCTAGCTCCTTCTGTGTTTGTATTGCAAGTCAGTGGTGACTGTGCAGCCTCTATTTGGCATACTGCAGATTTTGGGCAAAGAAAAGGCAGAAATATGGTGAACCACCATATCTAAGAGGCAGCACTCCTCAATTCTGCCCATATCTTATTGGCAAAGTCACGTTATACATCAACTCAATCAGATTGAGATGTATTTGCCTTCCATAAGCGGGGACACAGTAAAGTCCCAAGGCCAAGCCTGATATCAATGACATTGGTAAGTACAACCCTCCTTTAGGGATTTTATTTAAGAGATTGCATTATACAATCTAGTGCATGACCTAAATTGCTCACTTGAGGAAACTGGAACTCAAAGCAAGTAGGTAGTAATTGACAAACGTGAAATTCAGCTCAAATTCATGATTCAAGTCTCAGTGTTTCCTGTATTGCACTAAACTACAATGCTTAAGAACTCAGCAACAGCACCATAGATGTCCCTGAATAGAAGTCGGGCTCATTTCCCTTTCACCGCTATTCCCTACCTCTCCACATCTCCACTTCTATCTGTGGTACAGCATTGTTGAGGAATCTTATCATCGCAGAGGACCCTAAGCCTATGAAAAGCAAAGTTAGAAAATAATTTTAAAATTTAAACTTTAGGCCCAATTTGGTGAGCCACAATATTTTGCAATTGTCAAAAGCAATTGGATAAGGATCAATTGGGAGATCATGGCAGCCAGGAGACAGGACTACACTGCAGCTTCGGACAGAGCAGCAGGTGGAAGCTCACACTGTGAATTTAAGCTCTGTATGGACTGCAAGAACAAACCAGCAATCCTGAGCAGACGCACAGACCCTCTGAAGGAAGTGGGTGGCTCCTGCAGGACCCTGGAGACACCCCAAATACTGCACTGGTATCCACAGCTGAGAGATCCATAAGATGGTTCACATCACAGGACTCTGTGCAGACAACCCTCAGTACAAGCCTGGAGATGGGTAGACTTGCTGGGTGTCTAGACTCAGAAGAGAAACCACAATCACAGCAGTTAGATTCACAGGAAGCCACATCCATAGGAAAAGGGGAAGAGTACTACATCACAGGAGCACCCCATGGGACAAAAGTATCCGAACAACAGCCTTCAGCCCTAGACCTGTCTTCTGACAGAGCCTACCCAAATGAGAAGGAATCAGAAAAGCCACCAGGGAAATATGACAAAATGAGGCTCTTTAACACCCCCCAAAAAATCACACTAGTTCACCAGCAATGAACCCAACCAAAGAAGAAATGCCTAATTTACCTGAAAAAGAATTCAGGTTAGTTATTAAGCTAGTCAGGGAGGCACCAGAGAAAGGTGAAGCCCAAAGCAAGGAATTAAAAAAAAAAAAAAAAAAAAAAAAATGATGTAAGAAATGAATGGAGAAATATTTAAGGAAATAGGTAGCTTAAAGAAAAAAACAATAAAGAATTCAGGAAACTTTGGACACAGTTTTAGAAATGTGAAATTCTCTGAAAAGTCTCAGCAATAGAAATGAAAAAGTAGAAGAAAGAAATGGAGAGTTTGAAGACAAGGTCTTTGAATTAACTGAATCAAACAAAGACAAAGAAAAAAGGATAAGAAAATAGGAACAAAGCCTACAAGGAGTCTGAGATTATGTTAAATGACCAAACCTAACACTAATCGGTGTTCCTGAGGAAGAAGAGAATTCTAAAAGCTTGGAAAATATACTTGGGGAATAATTAAGGACTACTTCCCCAGCCTTGCTGGAGACCTAGACATCAAAATACTAGAAGCACAAAGAACACCTGGGAAATTTATCACAAAAAGATCATCACCTAGGCACATTGTCATCAGGTTATCCAAAGTTAAGACAAAGGAAAGAATCTTAAGAGTTGTGAGACAGAAGCACCCAGTAGCTGATAAAAGAAAACCTATCAGATGAACAGCAGATTTCTTAGCAGAAACCCTACAAGCTAAAAAGAATTGGGGCCCTATCTTCAGCCTCCTTAAAGAAAATAATTATCAGTCAAGAATTTTGCATCCGGTGAAACTAAGCGTCATATATGAAGGGAAGATACAGTCTCTTTCAGACAAACAAATGCTGAGAGAATCGCCATTACCAAGCCACCACTACAAGAACTGCTTAAAGGAGCTCTAAGTCTCAAAACAAATCCTGGAAGCACATCAAAACAGAGCCTCTTTAAAGCATAAATCACACAGGACCTATAAAACAAAAGTACAAGCTAAAAAGCAAAAACAAAAAACAAAAAAAACAAAGTCCACAGGCAACAAAGAGCACAATGAATGAAGGATAACTCACATTTCAATACTAACATTGAATGTCTTAATGCTGCACTTAAAAGATACAGAACCACAGAGTGGAGAACTCACCCACCAGCTATCTGCTGCCTTCTGGAGACTTACCTAACACATAAGAACTCACATAAACTTAAAGTAAAGGGGTGGAAAAAGGTATTTCATGCAAATGGATGCCCAAAGTGAGTAAGAATAGCTATTCTTATATCAGACAAAACAAACTTTAAAGCAATGGCAGTTAAAAGAGACAAAGAGGGGCATTATACAGTGGTAAAAGGCCTTGTCCAACAGGAAAATATCACAGTCCTAAACATATATGAACCTAACATTGGAGTTCCCAAATTTATAAAACAATTATTAATACACCTAAGAAATGAGATAGACACCAACACAATAATAGTGGGGGACTTCAATACTCCATTGACAGCACTAAACGGGTCATCAAGATAGAAAGTCAACAAAGAAACAATGGATTTAAACTATACTTTGGAAAAACTGGACTCAACAGCTATTTACAGAACATGTCATCCAACAACCACAAAATACACATTCCATTCAACAGCACATGGAACTTTCTCCAAGATAGGCCATATGATAGGCCACAAAACCAGCCTCAACACATTTTTAAAATGTGAAATTATATCAAGCACTCTCTCAGACAACAGTGGAATATAATTGGAAATCAACTCCAAAAGGTACCTTCAAAACCATGCAAATACATGGAAATTAAAGAACTTGCCCCTGAATGAGCATTGGGTCAAAAACAAAATTAAGATGGAAGTTAAAAAATTCTTCAAACTGAATGACAATAATGACAAAAGCTACCAAAACCTCTGGGATACAGCAAAGGCAATGCTAAGGGGAAAGTGCCCTAAACACCCACATCAAAAAGACTGAAAGAGCACAAACTGACATACTAAGGTCACATATCAAGGAACTAGAGAAACAAGAACAAATCAAATCCAAACCCAGCAGAAGAAAGGAAATAACCAAGATCAGAGCAGAACTAAAGGAAATTGAAGCAACAAAAAAATACAAAAGATAAATGAAACAGAAAGCTGGTTCTTTGAAAAGATAAATGAAATTGATATACCATCAGCAAGATTAACCAAGAAAAAAAGAGAGAAAATTCAAATGACCTCAATTAGAAATGAAACAGAAGCTATTACAACTGATATCACTGAAATACAAAAGATCATTCAAGGCTACCATGAACACCTTTACACACATAAACTAGACAACTTAGAAGAGATGGATGAATTCCAGGAAAAAGACAACCCTCTCAGCTTAAATCAGGAAGAATTAGATACCCTGAGCAGACCAATCACAAGCAGAAAGATTGAAATGGTAATTTAAAAATTACCAAGACAAAAAGTCCAGGATCAGACAGATTCACAGCAGAATTCTACCAGACATTCAAAGAATTGGTGTCAATCCTTTTGACACTATGCCACAAGATAGAGACAGAAGGAATCCTCCCTAATTCATCCTATGAAGTCAGCATCACACCAATATCAAAATCAGGGAAGGACATAACCAAAAAAAGAAAACTACACACCGATATCCTTGATGAACATAGATGCTAAAATCCTTAACAAAATTCTGGCTAACCAAATCCAACAACATATCAAAAAGATAATCCACCATGATCAAGTGGGTTTCATACCAGGGATGTAGGAATAATTTAACATAAGCAAGTCAATAAATGTGATACACCACATACACAGAATTAAGAACAAAAAAATCACACCATCATCTCAACAGATGCAGAAAAAGCATTTGACAAAATCCAGCATCTCTTTATGATTAAAACTCTCAGCAAAATTGGCATGTAAGGGACATACCTTAATGTAATAAAAGTCATCTATGACAAAACCACAGCCAACATAATACTGAACAAGGAATAGTTGAAAGCATTCCCTCTGAGAACTGGAACAAGACAAGCATGCCCACTGTCACCACTCCTCTTCAACATAGTACTGAAGTCCTAGCCAAAGCAATCAGACAAGAGAAAGAAATAAAGGGCACCCAAGTCAGTAAAGAGGAAGTCAAACTGTTACTGTTTGCTGATTGTTTACCTTGAAAACCCTTAAGACTCCTCCAGAAATCTCCTAGAACTAACAAAAGAATTCAGCAAAGTTTCCAGATACAAGATTAATGTACACAAATCAGTAGCTCTTTATACACCAGCAGTGACCAAGCTGAGAATCAAATCAAGAACTCAACACCTTTTTCAATAGCTGAAAACAAAAACAAAACAAAACAAACAAAAAAAAAAACTTTAGGAATATACCTAACCAAGGAGTTGAAATATCTCTACAAAGAAAAACTATAAAAGAAAGAAATCATAGATGACACAAACAAATGGAAACACATTCCATGCTCATGGATGGGTAGAATCAATATTGTGAAAATGACCATACTGCCCAAAGAAATCTACAAATTTAATGCAATCCCCATCAAAATACCATCATCATTCTTCACAGTATTAGAAAAAAAATTCTAAAATTCATATGGAACCAAAAAAGAGCCTGCATAGCCAAAGCAAGACAAAGCAAAAAGAACATACGTGGAGGCATCACATTACCTGATTTCAAACTATACTATAAGGCCATAGTCACCAAAACAGTGTGGTACTGGTATGAAAATAGGCACACAGCCCAGTGGAACAGAATAGACAACCAAGAAATTAACCCAAATACTTACAGCCAGCTGATTTTTGACAAAGCAAACAAAAACGCAAAGTGGGGAAAGGACATCCTTTTCAATAAATGGTGCTGAGATAATTGGCAAGCCGCATGTAGGATAATGAAACTGGATCCTCATTTCTCACCTTATACAAAAATCAACTCTAGACGGATCAAGGACTTAAATCTAAGACCTGAATCTATAAGAATTCTAGAAAATAACATTGGTAAAACCCTTCAAGGCAAAGATTTCATGACCAAGAACTCAGAAGCAAATGCAATAAAAACAAAGATGAATAGCTGGGACCTAATTAAACTAAAGAGCTTTTGCATGTCAAAAGGAACAGTCAGCAGAGTAAACAGATGACCCACTGAATGGGAGAAAATCTTCACATCCTATACTAATATTCAGAATCTACAACCAACTCAAACAAATCAGTAAGAAAAAACCAAACAATTCTATCAAAAAGTGGGCAAAGGACATGAATAGACAATTTGCAAAAGAAGATACACAAATACCCAATAAACATGTGAAAATATGCTCAACATCACTAATGATCAGGGAAATGCAAATCAAAACCACAATGCAATACCACCTTACTCCTGCAAGAATGGCCATAATCAACAAATCAGAAAACAGTGGATGTGGGCGTGGATGCAGCAATCAAGGAATACTTCTACCCTGCTGGTGGGAATGTAAACTAGTACAGCCACTATGGAAAACAGTGTGGAGATTCCTTAAAGAACTAAAAGTAGAACTACCATTTGATCCAGCAATCCCATTACTGGGTATCTACCCAGAGGAAAAGAAGTCATTATTCGAAAAAGATACCTGCACATACATTTTTATAGCAACCCAATTCACAATTGCTAAATCGTGGAACCAACCCAAATGCCCATCAATCAGCAAGTGGATAAAGAAACTGTGCTGTATATATACACTATGGAATCCTACTCAGCCATAAAAAGGAATGAATTAACAGCATTTGCAGTGACCTAGATGAGATTGGATTCTGTTATTCTAAGTGAAGTAACTCAGGAATGGAAAACCAAACATCGTATAGTCTCACTGATATATGGGAGCTAAGCTATGGTGCTGCAAAGGCGTAAGAATGATTTAGTGGACTTTAGGGACTGGAGGGAAGAGTGGGAGGAGGGTGAGGGATAAAAGACTATGAATATGGTGCAGTGTTTACTGCTTGGGTGATGGGTGCACCAAAGTCTCACAAATCACCACTAACAAACTTATTCATGTAACCAAATACCACCTGTACCCAAATAACTCGTGGAAAAATAAAATGAAATAAAATTATATATCAGGATCAAAAAAGAGCAATTGAACAGACTGCTTCCTATAGCCCTTCACAGTTATAACAACCAGTGAAAACAAGACTTATTTGGCCCCTCACCATTGATAAATCATCATTCTCTTTTCCATAATATTCTTTTGTCATAAACACAAACATAAAGAAAAATATTTTTCAGTGGAGAAAAACAAGACCTATACCTAGTGTGGGGTAAAAGTTCTTTGTATTTTTGCTGTTTAAAAGGGTGAATCTTATATAAGACAACAATGTTACCCTTTAGAGTTATTTTAAAGAAAAAAATGAAATGAAAATAGTGTTAGAGTCATTCTTGATAAAAATCCAGATTGCTGGAAATTCTACAAATAACCTGATTTCTTCAACAAATATAAAACACAGGAAACAATTTATAGATTAAAAAGTTCCTTAGAAGACATATCAACCAAGTATAATTGTGTCTCATTTGAACAAACCAACTGTAAAAATGTTATGCAAATAATAAAGGATATTTGAAACCTGATTATATATTTAAAAGTATAGAATTATTGCTATTGTTTCCAGTTTGAGAATACTGTACCTTTTAGAGCTATATATTGCAATATTTACTGATGAAATTACATTATATTTGGGTAACAAATTTCAACACAATATTATGGGGGAGTAGACAGGAGTATAGCTCTGAATTAATAACCGTTAAAGCTGGATTTTGGTGAGAACATTGGCATTTATTGTATTTTTTTCTTTTGTAGGTTTGAAACTTTCCATATCAAAATATTTAAGACAATTTATGGTAGCAATTTCTGCCCAATATTTAAGACTACAGCATCAGTTTTGTTGTGCCTTTTAATTTCATAAAGTTTCATTCCTCTACTAAATCCTGTCATCTTAATTGTTTGTTTATAAGTTGAAACCAGAATACTCAAAAGGGAGGTCAAATCCCAACCTTCTATGTTGTGACATTTGGATTATTGAAACCATGGAAAAACATCACAGGTATTTGTAGACTGCAGCCAGATTGAACCAAAATGAATATTTTTCTACTTATAGTAAGTGTTTTTGGTGACAGAGGGTTAACGACATTTCATTTTGTCCCACTGGCATTGAGAACAATTCGCCTGGTATTTGAAGCACATATAAAAAATAAATTTTCTTCATCTTAATTCCTCAAGTTTTAGTATTTCACTTTCTATTTGCAATTACACAAGAATTTGAATATGAAGAGGAACACCCCAAGCTTAAGATATTTCATTAATCTCAGTGTTTTAAGACTCAAAAGTAAAGTAACTCCATTTTCTTTTTTCTCTAAGAAACTCAACCACAGCACATATATTTGCAACTTAGCCTTGACCTTGGTTTGTAATGTCAACATGAGGTTCTTTTGAGTCAGCAGTTCTTCCTGCAAATTCCATACAACAATATCTGGATTTTATTTTTAATATGGCACTTAGATATCTGGGATGTCAGTTTGCCAGCAAAAATCCAATATGAGATCCTTAAATATATTTAACTTGAATTGCTTGTGGCTGACACAGTAAAGATCCAGTGATGGAGTATTTAATTCGTGGTCTTGGACAAGATGCCGTATTGTTCTTTGATGCAGCTCAGTCAGATGCTAGAGGAATCCAGCACAGTAGAAGTCCACATAAACGTGAACCTTGCTCAACTAGCTCTGGTAATATGAGAGGGTTGTATGTTTTATGCAAACACCTTCATGTGCGTGATACTTTATGTGTGTCTGCTGCTTGTGGTGTCTGTGCCCAAGCCTAACTATAGGAGAGGTACACACTGGGCATATAAGAAGCCTTGACATGAGGAAGGTCTATGGCAAAACTTCAGGCCACAGAGTAGAGTTGCCTTCAGGTTAATAGGGTGAAACAACTCCTAATTCAAGAGTACTTGATTTAAATTTCCTTGGTAACTAGATCAGAGCTAAGATGGATTCAAATTTCTTTCTCAGAATCGCCTCGAATTTCACCATTTTTCTGTTCTGTATCATTTTTCCATTTCCTTTGGGGTCCTAACCACATGCATTATTCCCTTATCATTTGGTAGAGAAAAATCATTTTAAACAAAATTATTATAATTCTATTCAGTCTAACAAAGCACATTTGTTTAAGACTGGTCTGGACAAAGTCGGCCTTGGCTTTTATTTAACTGCTATGTGACCTTGGGAAAATTACTTCACCTTTCTAGGCCTCCGTTTCCTAATTGGTAAAATAGAAAAAGGCATAAACATACACCCGACGTGAAAGATGGTGATGCAAGAAAAAGAACAAAAAGAAACATGTTCATAGGAAATAATGAGCCCTCAAGGTTGAATCTTTTCAGTCTAGTCTCATTTTTTGAATGCTTGCAGTATAATGGAGAGACCATATGATAATGGATTTTAATAATCATCACAATAATTACAATAGTATATTTTAAAAGATGAGACAGTACTTGCATACAAGAGTTTACAGTTCAGTCGGGGGACAAGTGAGAAAACAAGCTGTAACATCAGCCATCAGTAAGCACCACGTCACAGGGAAGAGGGGGCCTACCAGGGCTCAAGAGATGGGCGAGTTCTGCCAGAGGGATTCAGGGTGGTGTGGCCAAGGAGGTGAATTTTGCTGGGTTTGTGAAGGAAAATTAAGGTTTTGACTGTTGAAGTAGTTTTGAAAGATTGGCCCAAACCACTTTAAAGCCAAGTAGATGTGAAGAAAGGTATTATGATAAACTCTGGCTGGGCATGGTGGCTCACGCCTGTGGATCCCAGCACTTTGGGAGGCCAAAGCAGGCAGATCACTTGAGGCCAGGAGTTCAAAACCAGCCTGGCCAACATGTCGAAATCCCGTCTCTACCAAAAATACAAAAATTAGCAGGGTGTGGTGGCGCACTCCTGTAATCCCAGCTACTCAGGAGGTTGAGGCAGGAGAATCACTTGAACCTGGGAGGCAGAGGTTGCAGTCAGCTGAGATTACGTCTTATGTCCCTGCACTCCAGCCTAGGCAAATAATAATAATAATAATAATGATATAATATAATATAATAATAAAATAAAATTCCAAGGACTTTATATTAGAATAAACCTCACATACAGACTGGTGGTAGCTGGATAGAGATAGAGGAGATCAGAACTACAAAGAGCTTTCCATTTGGACTTGATCATGAAAACAATGGCAGGTAGCTTTTCAGAAATACAAAGCAAGGAGACATAATCATATTGATTATGGGATTTGAGGGATTTGACATGTAGCATTTCTACTCATGGTGTTAACTTCGTTCTCGAATAGTAGTTGGCGGAAGATTCATTTGATGAATCCAATTTTTCCAAAATTGACGATTCTGATGATTGAGATGATTCCGATGTTAGTTCTGTTTAGAAAGTTCTGTCCAAGAACAGTTTTTATATTTTATTTTCACATTGAAAAGCATCAGATTTGCTTTATCCTCAAAGAGTATGCTTATGTAAAATTAAATAAGTGTGGGCAGCGAGCTGCGCTTATATTTTCTAAATGGGAAAAGGGTTAAACTCTTGAATCACCGTTTTTCCTTTCCTTTTACTTTTCTTTCTGCTCTTCTCCACACCAGTGTGCTTGCATTTTATTATTTTCTGATCATTCAATCTTTTACCCATTATAGATTGACTTGTAGGCATATCCACCTTTATGTATTTAAAATGAATGTATGAGCTAATTTTATCTCACAGAAAGAAGTTATTAAGAGGTGAGACAATCAACATGGAATTGGATATATGTTTATTCATCACAGCCTTCTCGCACTCCATATCCAGGCACCATACAGTGAGATATTAAGAGGTGACAAAATATCATTACAATACCAGAATCTGCTTCTCAGGCTATATTTAAACTCCAATTCTTCCAGCCACTGAAAACTGTAGCAGAGGGCAGTTCACTCAAAACGCAATGAGCCAGGGAGAGGCTTTGTAATAATTTACACTTGTTTTGTGTTAGATATTTTTAGAGGATTGGAGTGGAAAACTGGCTGCTATACATAGTACTCAATATGAAGCCTTTTTACAGACCACAGGGGGATTTCTATTTATTTTTATAGATGGAGAATTAAAAAAAAAAAAATGAGGAACACACACACTCACAAACAAAGCAAAAACAAACAAAATCATCCTCTGACTTTTGTTTTTTTGCCTCAAAGGAAGTACTGTAGGAAAAAAGTCACAGAGTAAAGTCACAGGATTATAAAGCTGGACAGGACCATAAAGACCATTCCTTCCAAACCCCTCAAATTACAGATGGGGAAACAGGCTAAGGGAATGTGCAACTTTCCCAAGGTCACAGTTAGTTAACTTTTCAGCAGGGACTAGAATTTAAATCTTTTAAATCCCAGTCCAGTCCTCTTAAATTGTAAGAAAAGGTGGAAAACAAGTGTTATTTCCCCAGAAATCACTTATCTATTTGCAAAAGGAGGTTTGGCCTACCAGAAAAGAGACAAGTCTACGTTATCATATGGTTTAAAATATGGAGTAGTTACCCCAGTGCCTTCTGGAAAGTTCTTTTAGGCAAGTTCGGTATCTTCCTGTTGGGTTTCCTGGCTGCTCTGAGAAACTTATCCCAGGACCCACGGTATAACTTCTACAGACTTTGCGTACAAGAGACTGAACCAGCAGCTTCTGAATTATAATCCCTGAGCTATTTGCGGTTTGGCACGCCTTGCAGTTTAGCAAAGAAGTAAATTTCAATTTCTAGAAGAGTGAACTTGGGAAAGGGGAGGAAAAGAAATGGTTTTAACTGAAAGGTGAAACACAAACTGTGGATTTTACCATGAATGATAGACAGTTATTTCATTGTGTATGAAATACATTTGAAAAGGGAGAACACTCTAAAAAGACCATAATAACAAAAACACAGCATCATGCCTAATAACAATAACACAGGCATGCTAGTTATAGGGCTGGCCAGACCACTTGCTGTAACTCTCAGAACTTTCAAAGAAGGCCACTGGGATGAAAGAAAAATCCATCTATATGCAGCAAAATGCAGTCTTTTTTTCTGATATGAAGAAATAATTATTCTCAAAGATCTTGTGGTCGTTGCTTCTACCCCTTGCAGTAGAGTGAGGAACAGCTTAATAGCATTCACCAGGGAGAAATCCTATATGTCCCTGGCAGTGTGTTGGAACATACCAGGGAAAATTAACAGCTTCCAGTCGAATAGGTTCCTGGATCAGAGAAACCTCCTGTTGAGTATTCATCATTTAGTTTCAGTTTTTTCAACTGGCCGTGTTTTACTCAAATACACAGCCCCGTGTACACGTGCACATGCACACGTGTGCACACACACACAAACACACACTTGGCCCTGAGGTAGACACATGGCTACAATGTTCTTATTGTCCCAAATTGAATTTGACTATACAGTAAACCAGCTGGATAATGATAGTTTTACAAGGTCTGGAGATAATTTATCAATTGAACTTCAAAGTTCTCTCAGCCTTTCTGCATTGGTCATTATTAAGTAGGAAAAGATGTAATCATTTGAGAAGAAAAATATTAGATTTAAACTAAGGTCAACTTGTCCTGAATCAATGTAAGTTTCCAAGATATCATCCACCCCCATCTCCCTGTTTTTTTAATCTGCCATTCCTTCAAACACAGTCCTTGCTTCCCTATGTCTTTAGATCAGGGATAGAGAAGTCTATAGAGATAAATAAGAAAGAATGTATGTATTTCCTATTATTCCAATAAAATAAATTTAACAAGGTGTGTTCTTAAGCTCAAAAAGTAGAAAAGAGTTGGCAGTTTGGAAATTTGCTGCTTGTCGAGATTGCAAGGCAATATGCGTCTGAAATTTAGAAATGAACAAGATTGAAAATCAGAGTAAGACAGCAGGAATTTGAACATCCCAGCTATCTCCCAAAAGCCTTGGAAGCAACTAATTCTTATGGATCAGTTAGTGTTTACTGGTACTGTGTAAAGCAAGCATTTGTGCATTTCACTTTCAGAGCATCCTTGGAAATAGGGACTCTTTCAACTACATTTTACATATGAGAAGAATTGATGTTAAACTGCTTATATTTATAGTTAGCAACTGGTGAAGGTGGCACATAGGAACAGGATGGTTTGACCCCTAAGTCTATTCTGTTAATAGCACACTATGAATGAGAAACAATGGGAACCCTAGAGTTGGTCTTTTCAAAGTTATGAACAAATGCTCTGTTTAAAAGATGTTTCATTTCCAGCTTGTAACTAAAGTACAAACAGAAAAGAACACAGGTATGTTACAGGTTAAGTAACAGTTCAGAACCGCCCTTGTTCTGTTAACAATTTATGGTTAAGTTGACTCTCGGTTAGCAGATAGTTAATTAATACCTGTATTTTCAAGAGACTGTTCTTTGGCATCATGAAGAGATTTAAAAAAAGAGAGAGAGAGAAGACACAGTATTTGCCCCCTAATTTCACTGTTAACAATTTAATAGCAAACATAACACACGTGCCAAAATAATTGCAGAAGTCCAATGAATATCATATTCTAATGAAAGTACACACACAAAATAATCTGTCCAGGAATGGTTGCATTTTAATTGAGAATTAAAGGATAGATAGAATTTGAGAGGCTGAGAGGGGCACAAGATTGCCTTGGTAGGACAAATGCTGACAGCAAAAGTCCAAGCAGTGAAAGTGCAGGCCCAATTCAAGGGTTATCTAGTACATTACCCTCACCAGAGAATATCACTGATTTGTGTTTAGGAATTATGGAGGAAAGTAAGATTGAGTCCATGTTTCAGCTCTTTCCTTGTTTTTGTTTTGTTTTGCTTTTTGCTAAACTAGTTGTTTATGGTACTGTCACATTGGAGTAGCACAAATCACTATGCCAACAATTGCTAGAACTGGAAATCTTCACAAATACATTCTACTTATGAATTTAATTTGGACACCTTTAGTGATGTGTAGTGGTGTTTAAGACTCAAATACCCCAAAGGAACATCAATATTAAAAATATGTTATAGCACTTCTGAAAATCAATACAGAGTCTTTCAGATTATTTATTTTATATAATAAATACTCGTTTCTGCATTATCTGATGATATGCCCATAGCCTATGAGGAAAACTCAAGATAATAATCAGTTGGGATGATTAATATAAACATCTCCCAAAAACAATTTTTTCCCCTTCTGCTTCCATTTGGCTATACATACAGAATCAGATAACACTAAATTATCTACAGCATCTCAACGGACCTAAACCGAATAGTCTTAAACTCCTGAAAAACTTTGTTATTGTTTGGTTGGTTTGGTTTATCTGGGATTTTCTTTTCGCAAGATGCTTGGAATTAGGGAAATAAAAAGAAAGATAGAAATGTAGTTTGTCCTTGGAGTCCCCGCTAAGTCGATTGTCATCTTTACTCCCACAAACATTATATTTTTTACATCCTTTACAATTCCTGATTGTTCCTTTGCTCCCACATGGCACACAGCTAAAATTTAACCAGCAGAGAAATTAAAACATTGAAATATCAAGTTGTCTCCCATCTTAGAAGGCAATGCATTCTGTGCACATACACACAAAAAAAACAACTTACTGGAAATACACAAGGTTGAAAAGATGTACTGAACCTTTCCTAGATTTAGTTTCCTAGAGAGGTAAAGTGAAAGCCCCCAGGAAGTGCAGTAGTTTGTGGCCCCATCAATGAAAATAAAGAGGATCCCAAAAACCAGTTGTTTGCACCTAGAAACAAATGTCTAGCTCATTATTTAAGAACTAAGATGCAAATGCATGATCTAAATCTTAGGTCTTGGCCTGATGTGGCATCTGACTAAACTCTCAGTATGAGTAGAATCAATGCAGAGAGCTTCATGCTGATGGGATAGAAAACATGGGGACATCTTCTTTTCCTGAAATATTGCAAACACATCCGTGTGAGCATATTTTTCTCTTTTAAATCACAACTCTTATTTTAGCGTTAAATGTAATCAAAATGAGATTTTTTAAAAAACAGAAATTTGCTTCATAAAGAGTATTTACTTAAAAATACTTTTTGAGGGTGTTGGTTTTAATTAAACTGCTTAAGAGTAGAAATTCTGATTTCATGCTTAATTTAAATTTGACATCTAACCCAAATCTCCAACAGTTCACAGAGGCACCTCTCAGCAATCTTTAAACTTCCTTCAATATTTTGACCCTCTCTTTTCTTTCTAGTGTATTTTACTTTGCTGCATCTGTGGACAAATATCATTGTTCATTTTGATTGTCCGTATGTTATTATCTTACTCAACGGCATAAATTCTTTTTATTTCAAATATCTTATCAAACCAAAAGTTCAGATTCCTTTACCAAGTTTGAAAACCTCCTTACATCTAATTCTTTCTTACCTATCCACACTTGTTTTACCTTGTTAACCACTTCCATGTTTTCCTGGTCATCCTGTGCCTCTTCCCCACACATCAGTGCCCCCACACACCGACATGCCCACTTTCACCACTTTATCTCTGTATATTTTGTCTTCTTTTTTTCATGAAACCTATGTGTTCTGTTTCTCTGAATTTAATCAACCCTTTAACACCCAGCTTAAATTTTCTTTTCTCCAGCAGCACATAGTGGACAGTGCCTTTGGTGAATTTCTATTGCATTTGCAAGACCGTATTGTAAATTTAACATACTGTAGGCATCATACTTTACATTTCCCTTGTTTTGTGAAAAGTTGTTGCTACAGTACCGTGAGCGCAGCAAGTCCTTTGTAGATACTGATTGATTGATAGATGCTTACGTGGTTAATTTCCTTTCAGTACCTGTGTAAAGATACAACACATATTAAGAAATCACCATGTAGTCTATCCTTGTACAACTATAAAGAAATCACCTGGCATTTGTGTTTGCTTGTTTCAAAGCCTAGATATACTGTTAAATATCTTTATACATCAGGAAAGGCCATAGCTGCAGATTAAAAGTAACTCACCACTGCAAAATATAGCATAATTAGGTGCATTATGGGATTCAGTGACCACACAGATCAAGATCCTTCTACTGTGGTCTCTTAAAAACTGGAACACAGGCCAAATAGAGTCAATTACTATAAATAAAACATAATTCCAGTGACACACAAGCCCTTCTGAAGCATCACTGATATACATTCAATGGTGTTCAGTGGAACTGCAGATGAATGGTAAAATATCACAGTTCACAGGGGTTGCATTGTGTTATGTATATGGCAAACTACTCCTCTGCCTCCTTTTTTTGCAGCAAACACATCAGAGAAAAGATATCCCCATTATGTAATGGATTTCTTCCTGAAGTGTGTATGTTTTGTGAGTTTGTAAACTTTCATGTGAGTTAAATCCTACTTTTTGCCCCCATTGGCTAACAGGGGGTTTGCATTTTAGATTCATGTTATACTTCTTTTTCTAAAGAAGCCCTATTCCAAATTTCAAATTTTTCTGCCCTGCCTTCAGTATTGTTACTTTAAAAATCTTTATCCATGATTAAATGATAAAATTTACCTGAAAAACTGTTTTTGAAAGTCTGGTAGTAAATATTTTTGCTATATTCATTGAACTGATTTACCTGCTCCATCACTGATTTATCTCTATTCTTTTGATATGCTCTTGTACTGACAAAATCTTTAGATGAACATTCTTTCTCCTTTTCTTCCGGACTCAGTTTCCAACATCCCTTTTCCTCTCTCACTCTTTCTTATTTTTCTGCAGAGTTTGAGAGTCAGAAAGAACAGTAAATGTGCTCAAATCCTTCCAATATTTGTAAAGTTTAGATTCATTTTTATATCTTCTGTTGTTTTTGTTTTTAAAAAAACTCTTAATTTTAAACAAAATTTTTTGTTTTAATAGTGGTTACCCAAGGAGATTAGCAAAGAAGGTACTTATCCACAGTAGCAGACATGCAATTTCCCAGAGCATATGTCTGTCAGTAATAACTTGTCAGATCAGGTGAAATTCTGATAAAATGACAGTTATCAGTATGTAGCTATTTTTGTCACTGTGATTGAAGTAAAGACCTGAACATGTGCCAAAAAATCATTTTCAGCAATGTCTCCTTAGAATATATTTTTCTGAGCATCAAAATAAGCTTAGGCCTTTTTTTGTACTAGCACAGTATAACTGTGGGGACAAAAGCTGACAGCTAGGTTAGAACCAAACAAGAAGGGTCAATAGGAGTCCCTTGGTGGAGAATGATATGGTCACAGCGACAGAGAAAATCTCCCTTTGTGCTCTGGAATCATAGATATAAGGATGTTACAAACCTGAGGTGTAGATGACCATTTTTGAAACCACAAAAGAAATCAGATCAAAGAAAAAGAAAGAGATCAACAGATCAAGTCTCATCAACTTGTTTGAACATTTAGATTGACACAGGCCTAAAATCAGCTGTATCTCCTTGAATTTCCTAACTTTATCAGCGAATAAATTCACTTCTTTGTTTAAATTGTTGTGAACAGGATGTCTATCGCATAAAATTTGGTTTCCCTTTCCAATAATCCAGAGTAATGGTTTTCAACATGTATACTATTGACGTAGATTTTGCTTACCCTATTTGCTGGCTTACAGTCCCTCTTTTATATGCTGATGGGCATGCCCTATTTACTGACCTAGCATTGGAATTAAATTATAAAGACTTTGCACAGAATAGTCTCCCAAAATCGGTCCAGCCAGGATTTACCTTCAATGTGAACTGTGAGCTTTCTGCGTATGGATGTGAAAAAGCAGCCCTGACCTGTGTGTGTCAGTTAGAAATCGCACAAGTAACCCACACTAGCACAACTACACATTTGACCCAAGGTCTTCCCCTGGGTGCATTGCCAAGCGGCCCAAAATATCTTTTGTGTTTTCCCTGCAGCCTCAGTCTTCACCTCAGGGCGCCCTTTGGAGAACCCCACACCACGTGGGTCATATTCTGGAAGGGGCTTGCTCTCCAAAGGCCGGCAAAGCAGCTCATGCAATTTGTTCTACTGGAGAATCTCTCTTTCATGATGGGTGGCCAGACACCATGGCAGGACATGCAAGAAAGAAACTGGACAGGTAAGGGCATCGGCTGTCCTATAAATTTCATCATAGGAGAAGCCACCTATTCCAGCCTCCCTGAGCTCTGCCTGTCGTAGAGAAGGGTTCTCCTCAGAAACAGGATCCGGTGTATTTGTCAACCCATGAGGTTTCTCCACTTCAATTTTTTTTTAAATTTCGACTTTCATTTTAGCTACAGGGGGTACACATGCAGGTTTGTTACATAAGTATGTTGCACCCAGGTAGTAAGCATAGTAACCAACAGGTGGTCTTGCAACTCAGGCCCACTTCCCTCCCTCCCCCTTCTTGTAGTCCATAGTGTCTATTGTTCCCATGTTTTTGTCCATGTTTCACTCCCATGCTCAATGTTTCACTCCCACTTATAAGTGAGAACATGTGGTATTTGTTTTCTCTTCCTGCATTAATTCACTTCGAATTATGGCTTCCAACTTCATCCATGTTGCTGCAAAAGACATGATTTCATTCTTTTTTATGGTTGCATAGTATTGAGGCCTGCTTTCCTTTTATGCAGCTTCTTAGCATTTCTTTTTCTTTTAATTTGTCACATTAATACTGTAAACCATATATATATATATATATATATATATATTTATCTTACTTTAAAGACATACAGTGAAAAAGGATTGTACTGTATTGATCACTACAGATTCATATACTTGGGAAACTTTGGAAAATAAATGTCACCATCCTATAAAATAAATCTGATGATTAGACTATCAGTATATTGTCATTTCTAAGACCATTTGTTGAAATGTTTTACCTCCTGAAAAATAAATGGCATTTAATTTTTGGCCTTGCATGACGTTTTTATGAATGGTATTGATTTGCAAAACATTCCTTACCGCCTATAATCCCAGCACTTTGGGAGGCCAAGGTGGGTGGATCACAAGGTCAGGAGATCGAGACCATCCTGGCTAACACGGTGAAACCACGTCTCTACTAAAAATACAAAAAATTAGCAGAACGTGGTGGCAGGCACCTGTAGTCCCAGCTACTGGGGAGGCTGAGGCAGTAAATGGCGTGAACGCGGGAGGTGGAGCTTGCAGTGAGCCAAGATGGCGCCACTGCACTCCAGCCTGGGGGACAGAGCAAGACTTCGTCAAAAGAAAAAAAAAAAAAATCCTTATCTAGAGATCAAATTTAAAGTCCAATTTCACTTGGATAACGACAAGAAATACAGGCATACCTGGAAGAGGTTGGAGATTTAGTTCCAGACCACCCCAACAAAGCAAATATATCAATAAAGTAAGTCACATAATTTTTTTGGATTTGTCACTGCATATAAAAGCCATGTTTATACTATACTGTACTCTACTAAATATACAATATCATTATTTCTAAAATAACGATGTCTATACATTAAGTTAAAAATACTTTATTGCTAAAAAATGCCAACTGTCATCTGAACCTTCAGCAAGTCAGGATCTTTTTGCTGGTAAAGCGTCTTGCCTTAATGTCCATGGCTGCTGGCTGATCAGCACGGTAGTGGTTGCTGAAGGTTTGGGTGGCTGTGACAATTTTCTAAAATAAGACAAGAATGACATTTCCTGCATCAACGAAATCTTCCTTTCACAAAAGATTTCTCTGTAGCTGTTATGCTGCTTGATGGCATTTCAGCCACAGTAGAACTTCTTTCAAAATTGGAGTCAGTACTTTCAAGCCTTCCTTCTGATAAAGTTCCTTCTTTATCAAAGTTTATATAACATTCTAAATCATTTGTTGACATTTCAACAATGTTCACAGCACTTTCACCAGGAAGTAGACTCCATATTAAGAAATAACTTTCTTTGCTCATCCATGTGAAGCAACTCTTTACCTGTTCAACTTTTATGTTGAGATTGCAGCAATTCAGCCAGATCTTAAGGCTTGGCTTCTAATTCTAGTTTTGTTTGTTTGTTTGTTTGTTTTACTATTTCCAGCATATCTGCAGTGACTTCCTCCACTAAAGTCTTGAATTCCTCCAAGTAACCCATGACAATTGGAATCGACTTCTCCCAAAGTCCTGCTAACGTTTAATGTTGAGATTTTGACTTTGCTCCCATGAATTATAAATGTTTTTCAATGGCGTGTAGAATAGTGACTCCTTTCCAGAAAGTTGTCAATTAACTTTGCTTGGATTCAGCAGAGGAATCACTATCTATGGCATCTGTAGTCTTAAGAATGTATTTCTTAAATTCTAATATTTGAAAGTTGAAATTTCTCCTTGGTCCATGGGCTGCAGAAAGAATGTTGTGTTAGTAGCCATGAAAACAACACTAACCTCCTTGCACATCTTCATCACAGCTCTTAAGTGTCAATTGCAACTCAAGTGCACTTCCCGTCCTGCCTCCTCTTGTAGTCTGCAGTTATCTAGTGTTCCCATGTTTACGTCCATGTGTGCTCAATGTTTTGCAATATCTTGAAAAAATCATAATATATTGAAAGAAATATTTCTGAACTGTTGGTGTCAACATCGGGCTTAAAATATTTAGTAAACCGTTCTGTAAACAGATGTGCTGTCATCCAGGCTTTGTTATTCCATTTATAGAACACAGGTAGAGTAGACATAAAATAATTCTTAAGAGCCCTAGAATTTTCAGAATGGTAAGTGAGCGTTGGCTTCAATTTAAAGTCACCAACTGCATTAGCCCCTCATAAGGGAGTCAGCCTGTCCTTTGAAACCAAGCATTAACTTCTCTTCTGTAGTTATGAAAATCCTAGATGGCATATTCTTCCAACAGGAAGCTGTTTCATCTACATTGAAAATCTTTTGTTGGATGTAGCCACTGTCACCAATGATCATAGCTAGATCCTCTGGGTAACTTGCTGCGGCTTCAACATTAGCACATGCTGGTTAGCCTTGCACTTTCATGTTACAGAGATGAATTTTTTCCTAAAACCTTGTAAATCAACCTTTGCTAGTCTCAGACTATTTTTCTGCAGCTTCCTCACTTCTCTCAGCCTTCATGGAATTGAAGAGAATTAGGGCTTTGTTCTGCATTAGACTTTGGTTTTAGAAGATGTTGTGGCTGCTTTGATCTTCTTTGTAGATCACTAAAACCTTCTCTATTTCAGTAATAAGATTGTTTCACTTTTTTTTTTTTTCTGATCACTTGTGTTCACTGGAGTAGCACTTTTAATTTCCTTCAAGAACTTTTCCTTTGCGTTCACAACGTGGCTCGTTGTTTGGCCTAATTTGACTTTCCACATGCCTTCTTCATTAAGCTTAATCATTTTTTAGCTTTTGATTTAAAGCAAGATACATGGGACTCTTCCCTTCACTTGAATATATAGAAGCCATTGTAGGGTTATTAATTAGCCTAATTCAATATTATTATGTCTCAGGGAACAGGAAGTCCCACGGAGAGGAAGAGAGACAAAAGAAAGGCTACTCAATGGAGAAGTCAGAAAACACACAACATTCATAGATTTGGTTCATTGTCTTATCTAGGAATAGTTTGTGGTGGCCCAAAACAATTACAATAGGAATATCAAAGTCACTGATGACAGATCACCTAAACAGATATAATAGGAACAACTTGGAAATATTGTGAGACTTGTCACCATATTGTCACCAAAATGTGACACAGAGACTTGATGGAGCATATGCTGTGGAAAAATGGCACCAATAGACTGGCTTGATGCAGGATTGCCACAAATCTTCATTTTTCTTAAAAAAGCAATGTCAGCAAAAATGCAATAAAGTGAAGTGCAATAAAACAAGACATGCATGTTTCTCTCTGCTACATGCTGTCCTTTGATTTTGGTATATTGTATTTCTTTTAAATTTAAGAAAGCACTTCCACCCAAAGGAAAAAAAAACTAAATAATTTAGTTTATAAAATAAATATAAATTTATGAGAAAATTCATTTACACACACACACACTCACGCACACACATTCATAGATACTCCTAACCCCTGAATAAATAACAAGGTATGAAAACCTACCAAGGAAATGGAAAAAGACCTCTCTTGGCTTAACCTGTTTTGAGAATATGTCTGTTAAATAAATTTTGCACGTGATCTGAAGTGTGAGCCAAGGAAGTACATATGGTGAAACTTTAGCAAATACTTACTAGGGGAGTAACCCACAAAGGAATTAAAGATCCTAGCCACATATTTAATTTTTTCACCCAAACTGTTAAAAGTTATGTCATTTTTCACTGGAGAATGTAGGTTGGCTAATGGATTTAACACTACCATTTCGTCTAATTTCCTGATGTCTGCTCCAATCATTGTATGTGCCTCTTTATAGAGAAAAAAAAAAATTAGAGCTTTATCTCCTTGTTTTTGTGTTCTCTCACAGGATCTCTGTTATTTTTTATTCATTGAAAGCTGATGTTGGTTGAAAAAGAAACAGTTCAGAATCGAGATTAGTTTTAATGTGGTATATCTATCCCTGAAACCAAAATAACAGAGATAAAAACATTTTCCAACACAAACCACATTTTTTAGATCAGACTGGAAAATGTGGAAAAAAGAATAAATGTTTTAGTCTATTTATATAAAATATGTCTTCTGGTTTTAATAATTTTTATTCTTTTCTATCTAATCTAGTTTTATTTTTCATATTTTATGTTGCTTCTTTCTAACAAACCACCATGTCAATGACTATTCTAGTAATTGTAATTATCCTCTGGATGGTTTGGGCTGCCACTTTTTACCTTGCCTTACCCAGATGAAAGAACTCCGTGTGTGAAGTAGATCTGTTTGTCCACTAAGTATTTTTAATCTGGGTTCTGAAGCTCCATTTTAGAAAGTTTGATATAATGATCTTTTCCAGGTTATACAGAAACCTGGGAATCTAATTAAAATGTTTCACAGCATTTATTACTTATCTAAACAGTCATTGAAAATGAATAAAAGTTTAGAGACAGATCTGGGTTGTAATCATAGCCACATCATTTATGAGCTGTGTAACTTTGGATTACTTCTATAACTTTTCTAAATTTATTTCCTTATGTAAGCCAGATAAATTGTTTCTACTTTTACAAGAGTGTTATGAGAAGTAAGTAGCCTGATGCACAGACTCAGTAGAATGCTCAACAAATGATGAATGCTCAAAATAAATGAATTATTCAAATATTGTTATTATTACTACATTATTAAAATCATCAATTCAGTGTTAATCCCCTCATATCATTAAGATTTTTATGTGCAGAAAAATATTTTGTTTGGGCCATGTTAGAACAGTCAAAAAAAGAGGCAAACATCTGCTTTAGAGTTCTGGTTTGTAATTATTGTTATGTTGTTAGTTACCATAATTTATGCCCTCCTAAATGCATGCTGCCTATCCACACGTTCACCTCTAACTTGTAATATACAAATTTAGAAGACAAATGCTAGACTTTGGTCATCTTGTAGTGAGAGCCAATTCTACTAAAGCCTGAAGAAGTAAATGTAATGTTATCAGTAGTATATTTATTTGCTTATTTTTAAATTTATGGCTTATTTTCTACTCTATTCTGAAATACTTTATTAGGTAGACAGAAATATAAATCGGTAGACAGATGGATAGATACATAGATGGATGGATAGATGATAGATAGATAGGTAGATAGATAGATAGATGCATGAAAAATCACACATACAATAAGAATTAGATTATCATATAACAAATTTAGGGTAGCGATTACCCAAAAATAGTCCTTTACTTCATTCGGAAAGTGAAGTGAAGGGAAAACAGGGAGCAAGAGAAATCACGGAGCTGCAATAGAATTGGGGGTAAAAACTGGGCTCAGTTAAAAGGAATGGCATTTATGAAAATGCATTAGGTGTTCGAGACTGTGCTAGATATTAATACATCACATTTCATTCAATTCACACAGCAGCTTCATTAAGTAGGTGCTACTATGCCTGTTTTAGAGATGTATAATTGGTGGTAACAACTACACAAAGTCTAAAGGACAGACATGATTCACACTCCAAACTGCCTAAACTCACTACTTACTATTTAAAGAAGATTTATCTAATAATTGCGGAGAAGTTACATAGATCCTGGATATTCTGTTCAAATGCAAATTACAGAGGGGAAGTAGTTAAGTAATATGTGCGTTTCTCATAATTTTTGAACTCACTGTAATCCATACCCAGAGAAGAAACATTTATGCTAGTTATTTACTAATTCTGTATTTGCAAATTCGACTGTGCACTAAAATTCACTTGCAACCCTCAACTCAATATTCACAGTGATTTTGTGATCATTTAGAGGCATATGTAAATGGCAAAAAATTTAAGTCACCATTACCCAAGTTCATCTTCCCGAATAAGGTCGAATAAGGCAATGGGTGCTCTGCTTTCTGGTCTCAGCTCTCATGCTGTAAACAAGCGTTCTTTTTGTGGCCTATCTGGTGTCATGAGTTCTGTATTTCTCTGCTTTTCATTGGTGGTATCCTGTTCAAAGTGGCCTCAAGCATTGCTTTCTAGTGTTCCTAAGTGCAAGACAGTCGTGATGTGTCTTACAAAGAAATAACGTGTGTTAAATGACCTTTGTTCAGTCTTGAGTTACAGGGCTGTGAGTTCAATGTTAACGAATCAACAATATATATTAAATAAAAGGACTAAATAGAAACACACGTAAAACATGACTCTGTACTAATTTGTTAATAAAAAGACTGTGACCAGAGGCTTACAGCAATCTAGCTGTGCTATTTCCTCTGGGAGTGATGATGGAGTATTGGCTAATTCAGTGTTCACAATACTTTGTAGAACAAAAATACTAAAAATAGTATTAATTTCTTCTCATCTAAAAAATATGGTCCAGCTAGGACATTTAAATAGTGCTCCTAACTCTCTCATACACTTACATCAAGTAGTGTGGGTAGAGTTGATATTTCAAATTTGACTTATAAAACTCTTATTAAAATGTTTATCCTCTGTTGTTTGTTTCTAACAGTCCAACTGGAGGATCAATCTTACGCTTTCTCCCCAGCAAACTCACTCATCCGCAAGGTGCTTTCTCCACATCATGAATTGCTTATTTCCTTTCAACTCACCTTGGTAAGAGTTGCCTGACACAATGCCATAGTTCTGAATTATACTGAAAAGACATTTCTTCTCCACCCCAGCGTATCTTTGTGTGGAATCAGTTGTTCTTTTAACCTTTGATTTCTCTTGAAAATCAGGCTGCATAACTTTTGTGCTTCCTTTCCTTTTCCTAGAAAATTAGACAGGGGTAACATTGTTCAAGAGGCAAGCAGACAAAGGAATTGGAGAAAGTTTGTGAAGGTCAACTCCACATGTAAACACCAAGGCATGGGGAAAGGTGAGACGTTACTGTTCTGTGAGCAGACAATGACTCCGACTTCCCACAGCCAGGTTCCATGGCCAGATGATCTCTCTCTGTCTCTCTCTCTCTCTGTCTCACTCTCTCTTCCTCTTCTTCCCCCTCCCATCTTTAAATTGAGAGGGAGGGAGAGACAATAAAATGATTAATTTATTGCATCTGCATAGTAAGAGACGCAATACCAATAAATACAATTCCACATGACATTCAAGGCTAGAGCCCTTTCCTATATATACTCCTAACACCAACAGATAGCTCACTTTTTTATATAAAAAGAATGTATTTTGCTAATGAGAGCTTCTAAGCTTACTTTTGCCCTTTGGGAAATAGTTTAATACAAATTGTAGCATTCCACATCAGTGCCCTCTCTTAAGAAGTCTACCATTTGGCTAGTTTTAATTAAGCACTATAGTTACCTCTCTTTAAGTAAATACTTTTTAGTACAGACAGAATCCAACAATTTCTCTCTCCCTCCACTGTTACCACTGTAGTTCAAGTGACTCTCCTCAAAGACTATGACTATAGCCTCCCAGTAGAAATTCTTTTCTATGGAGCTGCCATAAGAATCCTTTCAAAATCTGTCTTCACTCCTTCACTCAAAATTCTCTAAGGACTTTCTTCTCACTAAGAGTTAAGTTCACAATATTTAGATATCCAACAAAGACTTAGATATCCAATCCCCTCTCCTACCACACTCTTCCCTAACTCCAGACACACTTGTCGTGCTGTTTCTTCAATGTTGCAGACATGACTCAGCCTCAAGTCCTTCACAATTGCTGTTTCCTTTTCTCCTGATCTCAATAGAACTCACATTCTTCACTGTGGTCATGGCTCAAAGGTTATCTCTTTAGAGAAACCTCACATAACAGACCTTTCTAATTGTATTCTCCCTCATCACTGGCGAGGCCGTAAAGAAAAAGGAATGCTTATGCACTGTTGCTGGGAGTGTAAATTAGTTCAGCCATTGCGGAAGGCAGTGTGGTGATTCCTCAAAGACCTAAAGGACCTAAAAACAGAAATACCATTCAACCCAGAAATCCCATTACTAGGTATATCCCCGAAGGAATATAAATCATCCTATTATAAAGACTCACGTACACATACGTTCATTGTGGCACTATTCACAATAGCAAAGACATGGGATCAATCTAAATGCCCATTAATGACAGACTAGATACAGAAAATGTGGTACATGTACATCATGGAATACTGTGCAATTATAATAAAGAAAGAGATCATGTCCTTTGCTGAGACATCATGGGTGGACCTGGAGGCCATTATCCTCAGCAGACTAGCTCAGGAACAGAAAACTAAACACCACATGTTCTCTCATAAGTAGGAGCTAAATGATGAGAACACATGGACACATAGAGAAAAACAACACACACTGAGACCTTTCAGAGGGTGGAGAGTGGGAGGAGGGAGAGGATCAGGAAAAATGACTAATGGATACTAGGCATAATACCTGGGTCATGAAATAATCTGTACAACAAACCCCCATGACACAAGTTTATCTATGTAACAAACCTGCACCTGTACCCCTGAACTTAAAATAAATGTTAAAAGAATCACAAAATTCTTCCATAGTAATATTCAAAATTTAAAACTCAGTCTACACAACTATTAATTTCATGTTTTGATGATTTTTCAGAGTTTATTCAAAATACTAGTTTGAAAGTTTCAAGCTGAAGTTAACTTGGTTTCTATCCATCTATTGTTTGCATTTAGAAGAGAAAAGAAAACCACCCAGCATACCGCATACACTTTAAAGACAAAAAAAATCCAATACATGTATTAAAGGCTGGAAACTATTTTGACCAAATGTTGACAGTCTGAAGTCTTGGATTTAAAATTAGTTTAATAGCACTGCCAAATGCATCTTAGGCTGTAATTAACGTGAAGTGTTGAAAAAATGTTTGAGTGCAGATTCTATCTTAATTTCTCAGCCTTAGTTTAGTATTTACTGAATCTGGAAATGCTGTAGAGGCTTCTGGGTTTTATTTATTCATAAGTAAATAATGTAACAGAAAAAAATATTTCGGGCACATCAACCTTAAAAAAAAAAATGCATCCTCATAAAAAAGTGTGGGGTGGGCAGCAGGTGTCAAAGCAAAATTTCATCAGACCCTAGCATGACCTACATGCTTCCTCTGATCCTTCTACAGCCACAAAATATATTGGAAAAATTAATCTTGTACAAGATTGCGGGACCCAACAATGACCTTAGCCAAGTTTCATAACTTCTCAAAACACAAACTCTGCCATCATCATGTAAAGAATTTGATGGGTCAAGGTGTACATTTCATTCTCTGAATGACAGAGAAGGAATTGCTGTTTTAAGTACATTCCCTATATAAACACATTCTATACCAAAGTGTGATTTACTTGATTATTTTCCTAAAGTATTGGATATTTCGTTGTGTTTAATCAGAAAGATAATAATCACTTGGGAACTCTGCTTCGTAAAGTAATACTAGTATCTGCTCTCTCTAATTAGCTGCCCCAGCTTAAAACAATTTTAATAGTGTTATCAAAATGTATCTGACGCTAATTACTACTCTGCTAGGATGGGGTCAAAAGGTTCAGGTTCGGTTACAAATTTTGGAGGCAACAGATAATAGAGCTAATGCTTCAGTCGTTAGTCAATCAAAAGGTTGCCTTAGCAAAGTCTAAACTAGGTAAGCTATGCACAAGGAAAACATGTGAAAACATTCAGTAACACAGTATGGTGAATATTTTAAATCTTGGGGTGAAAAGATGCTGAAACACATTTAAATTAATTTGATGGCTAAAGAAAGTATTTCAACCCTGATATAAATATGTCAGTAAATAAATTATGCACACTGAATTTGCAGGTATTTGTGATCAAAGATGACCTGTTTTCTCAATGCAGAATGAATCCAAATTCACCAAATATGACCATGGCAGGCTGTTTTACAGCTAAACCTCAGGAAGTGTAATTTCCCCTGACCCCAGTATCATTAAATGCATGAGTTCTCAAAAACAAACAAAAAACCCTCAGAAATTTCATATTTGGGAAGTCCCTTAATTTACTGTAATTAAACATGACCTGAGGGCATTAGTATATTGAGTCAAACCTGATATTCTGCCCTCCATTCTTCTCTCATTTAGACGATGCTGAAGATATTACAGACACAACTTTTTGGGGTGCTTCCTATACTCCTTAGGATTCTATTGGAGGTGAGGCTGGAATACGGAAGAAGGATTATCCTTCTTTACCCCTTCAGACTTCTGGAAAGGAGAAACAACAGGGAAACAAAGGAAGCATCCCCACTGTCATGGTATTTCCTTGAAGGTGAACTTCTCATTGAGCACTACAATGACCAGTTAGAAAGGGAAAATAACCATCTGCAGGATGGTCTGACCCTTAACCCCAGTATGTTCTGAACCAGTGATAGCTAAATCATGAAGGGAAATTGTAATTTGTAAGGATTCAATGATTTATCTTTTTCTTTGAGTGAAAGTATGGATTCCTTAGGCTAGATTTCTTCTTCATTACTTTGTCTTATTCAAAACATTTTTTTAAAGGTTTCCAGTAGTAGCAGGAAGACTCCCTGAATTACAGTTAAGGTATCCAGAAAAAAAAAAAAGGCTGCCTAGTTAAATTTGAATTTCATGTAAACGAAAAGTACTTTTATATAAATACAAGCACTTGTATTTGCTAAAATTGAGAAACTGAGCTATACTGGGCAAAACTGCTAAGCATAAAAATGCAAAATATTATCTTCATGAAGAGTTCTGCCATGTCTCTATAAATTATTATTATGGTGACTGGGAAATAGGCCTATACTTGGAAGTGAGAGGTTAATAGTTTTTTCGTTTTGTTTGTTTGTTTGTTTGTTTGCCTATTTTTGTTTCTGTTTTTTTCTAGCTCAGCTTCAGGGAAGATTGAGAAGGCAAGGATGGATTCAAGGGTAATAAAGCTAAGGTCAAAGCCACTCCTATTGGTGGGAAATAAGATGACCCCTTGTACCAACTTGGCTGTTGAAAGACCAGGACATAAGAAGACAGGTAGTTTGTTGGAGTTATTATGGGAATAGCATAGCCCACAGATACAGGAACTGGGACAAGTGACAACTGAGATGGATTTGGGAAACACATAAATATTATTCAGGACTTCCCACAAATTCTTGGGGAGGGGAATGTGACAAAAGACTGAAAATCTTGTGGTCAAGCAAGAGGAGATTTAGACTATGCTGAAGGAACACTTTAAAAAGAAATGAGATCCTTGATGATTAAAACACTAGTTCATTGATTAGTCCAACATCCCCAAATTAATATTGTCCCCATGTTGTACATGATAGAAATACAAATACACTAACAGTAATTTTGCCCAGTGGCTGGGTTACATGTAGACATGTAGAAACAGTGTTAAAAATTTCAAAAGTTAAATTATGTTTTATCATACCACTGTTTGTCAGAATATGGCCCAAAAAGGCTTTGATCTTTAACACCACTGGGTCTAACATGGTTGCCAATGTGTATGTGTCCACATAAGTGGTAAAATTTCTTCTGGAAGTTCAGCACTACAAAGGCCAACAGGAAAAGTTCTTCTAACTTAAACCAATATTTAGAAATAGCTATGGATGCTGTATTATAAGTATACATACCCCAAAAGCAAATGAAAGTGATAAAAATTACTTCACCAGCCACTTAAAAATAGTGCTGAAGATGTTGTAGATGAATTTCCCCTCTTCTTTTGATATTAACTTAATTGATTAATAAATGATTTCAAAATGTGACAATTTTCAGGTCTGATAATCTGCTCTTGAAAGATGCTGTGTATATGTAGATTTCACATCATTTTTTAAGTATGAAATATTACCGAAGCTAAACACTTATATAAGTGGCTACTTTGAAAACATTGTGAAAGATTTAATTAAGCATGGAAGAAGAGTGCTATTATTCTCTTTTAAGCTCCTTGAGATTTTCTTCTTCTTTTACCTGTATTTAAAACAATGAATGAATGAACAAATAAATAAATTTGTTAGATGGATGGATGGATGGATGGATGGATGGATGGATGGATGGATGGACAGACAGACCGATAGATAGATAGATAGATAGATAGATAGATAGATAGATAGATAGATAGATAAAGTTTATTACATTTCACACTACACTAACATGAATCAAGGCACATCCTGAAACATGAATAACTGCTTCAAAGAACTGTTTTTCCAGATGCCCATCATTATTTTTGAAGATAAAGAAATTTTAAGAATGAATGTATGAGTGTTACCTACATAGGCATTCTTTGTGGAAAAGTCCTGAACTTAATATAAAAGTTATACCATTCTCTTTTCTTAAGCCCACAGAGAAAAAAAATGTTGGCTGTGGTTACTTCTTTCCATATTTTCCATAGAGGTTAGATGCCAAATGATGATTTTACTTTAAACAAAATGGTAGAAACAATTCCATGTCTTTACATGTCTGCACAAGTTTGAGAGGTAAAGAGAGAGAGATGGTAGGAAGCATGAGACACTAATGAAATTGTTTTACACGTGCATAAAATTTCCATCCCAGAGTCCCTAATGTTGAGTTATCTGCATGTCCAAAGCCTTGTGGTCTTGAGTTAATGTAGCATTTTCCAGCTGGTTCTTTTATATGTTGACAGCATGCAGCATAAATTCATAAAATGCTGCAACCACAAGGCCCAAAGTCTGCTAGTAAAGCTATTGCCTAGTCTATGGTTTAATAACACTAATACTAACTCATTTTACCTCAACATTGACAAAACAAATGTACATGAATAAAGTTAAAGAAAAAGAATTATTGCCATGTGATGGCTGCTCATAAGCAAAGCTTGGACTTTGTCTCTAAAATGAAAAGGAATTGGTGAAAAACTCAAAGTTTTGATCAACCAACAAGTTGTTTTTCTTACCACAAAGTCAAACATGTTTTTCAAATGACTTTTAAAATAAATTCAGGAGAAATAGATACCAAACAATAATTGACACTAGTAATTCAAAATAAAACATGTCTACATTGATCAGAAAGATAACCAGTTGTGTCGAGCACCCACCAATTGAATTACTAGAATTTATGCCAGAAGGGATAAAGTAGAAATATAAGATACAGTCTTTTTCTTCAAATCTCTATAATACAATTTAGTAAGTAAAGGGTTTGAGAAAGATCTAAAGAATTGGATGACTAGGTTCTAATTCAGTCACTCTCAAATATTTTGGGTCTTGCCAGTGTTAAAGAACATCATTTATAACATAACCAAGCACACATAGAACACTAACACACAGAGGCACTTTTATTAAAACTTTAAAAACTGGTAATGTTTATACATATTACATTTAAAGAACTGTGAGTATTCATTTTTGTTTTTTAATTATGAGTCATGACCCACAATCTTAAAGACACTGACCTAGAGGGCAGCCTGTGACCTCTTTAAGAGCAGGAAGCCTACCTTGTATCTCTATATTTCAAGGAAAGAGTCCAGTGCCTAAGGTTGAATGAACAGATAGTAAATTCTTTATGAATGATGGAATAAATAAATAAATGGAGTTTATATGCATCATGTAGAAAATAAAGGACTGGAACTTTTGGAAGTGGTTATTATATTTCCCTCCAAATGTATCCCTACTGTTGCTAGAAAAATAAATGGATTAAATACATATATAGGTAGGTCAGTGATAAATAGATAGATGGTAAGTAGATAGATTAGACAGAAAAATATAGATAGATAGATAGATAGATAGATAGATAGATAGATAGATAGATAGAAAGAAAGAAAGAAAGAATAGATGACAGATAAAGATAACATTTCCCAATAAATTGAAGAGTTATTATAATCCTTTTCATCTCTCTCTAGACTAGAGATCTTCAACCAATTAATTACAAAGTGACATTGTATTATGGTCAAGAACATGGACTTGGGAGCCAGACCAGCTAGATTCAAATCCTAGCTCTGCCAATTTCTTTGTGACCCTTGTAAGGTCCTCTGAGCTGGCCACACCGTGGTCAAGTCATGGTGGCATTCCCCCACCCTTGTGATAATGTACTGTGTGATATTCCTTGTGAATGTACTTTGTAATATCCTCCCCTCCCTTGTGACAATACACCTTCCCCTCCCTTGTGAATATATTTTGTAACATCCCCCTACCTGTCCTTGTGACAATATACCCTTGTGACAACACATTCTCCCCTCCCTTGTGAATGTACTTTGTGACATCCCCCCACTAGTCCTTGTGACAATACATCCTCCTAGCCTTTGTGAATATGCTTTGTAACATCCTCCCCACCCATGAGAACGTATACTTCGCAACATCCATCCCCTGACGGCAAAAAATTGCTCCTAACTCCACCACCTATCCCAAACCTATAAGAACCAAAGATAATTCCACCACCCTTCGCTGACTCCTTTCTCAGACTCAGCCCACTTGCACCCAAGTGAATAGACAGCCTTGTTGCTCACACTAAGCCTGCTCACGTGGTCTTATACGGACGCGCATAACAACCCTTACTTGGCAAAAGTGATGTAACCATTGTGTCCCAATTAACTCATTTGTAAAACTAGAATGGCACTACTTCATAAACATACCTCATAAACTTGTGAAGATTAAACGATTATATAACATAAAACCCTTAGAACTCTGCCTAATATGTAAGAGCACTAAATAAGTGTCCCTCCGTCTTTCTTGGTCATTTCAGAGTGACAGATATCATTTTCTCCAGCTTCTCCTCAAACACAACAGCTGAGGTAGAGAGATCAAAATCTGTCAGTGGTGAAAATGTGTCACTTGAGTGGGTAGTGGTAAGTCACCCATGACAGAGAAAATTTAAACACACTCTGAACATTCACAAAGAATGTGGATGTTACCCATGACCTTTTTAGAAGATGTTGCATTTTTCTCCATTGTACTGCAGCAACGTTGACTAACTCCAGCCTCAACAATGGGAGTAACTCCAGCCTCAGCATAGTGGTAGGACCTGAGGAACACAAATACATAAGGACAGCACTGCCATCCTTACTGTGCCATTAGTTGATTTAGCAATGGGCATTTAATCCAGGCCTTAGTCAGTCCGCATAAGTTATTACTTCGACCACAAGGTATGGGCATGTGATTTCAGATGACTCTGTCTGAGGGAAGTAGAGGATATTTGTTCCATATTTGATGCAACAACATGCTCTCATATTTTAGATGGTGAGCCCAGGAATGACTGCAACAATTTGGCTACTTGAGTGAATCACCTCAAAAATCACCTGAGGATAAAACCAACCTGAGGAGGAAGGATGGATTATAGAGGACCCCTGAGAAATGGAGATTATTAAACCATTGGAGGCCTCCTCTGTCTCTGGACATCTCAGTTACATGAATTTATAAATTTTCTATATTGTTTAAATTGATTTGAGTCAAATTGTCTGCTGAATTGATTTGCAAGCATCTGATGAGGGGTTCACCTAGGTGACTTACAAGGTCTCATCCAAACCGGGATGTTTCTACCTCTAAATGACTTGGAACTTTATTTTACCGTCAAACATGGAGAAAAGCTTTTCTCAATGTGTAAACTTTATTCAAATGTTTATGAAATTTTCTTTAATTAATAAACTAAAACAACTAAGTAAGGTTGGAACTATAACCATCCCTATTTCAGATGAACAAAATGAAGCTACCAAAAATTAAATTTTGCTTAAAGCATATAATTAGTTAATGAAGAACTAGAGTTTAAACATGATTGTATTTATCCCTTTAAATAAGTTCTTTACCACTATATTCTGCTGGTTTAAATTAATCACGGATCAGGTGATGTGCTAGGTAGGAAATAGAAGCAAAGCTCATTACAGACCAGTAAAAGTATTTGAGAGTCTGTCATGTGCCCGGTGAGATAGACAACTGAGTAACTGAATTGGATAAACTTGGAAAGGCACAATCAGTATTTTCATTTTCCTCACCAGTGCCTTCAAGTGCAGTCTGAAGTATTCCTGTTCTCTGACATGGGGTTATAGTGGGTCAGAGTGTAGTAAATTTCAGCTCTAAGGATAGCCTAACTTTCAGGAATTAAAAAGTCTGCATAAAAGATTTCTAGTTTCAGCCATGTTGGAGTAATTATCCAGAGCTTCCCTTCCAACCGTAAGCAGCAATAAAACTCAGCAAAATGTAAAAATAAAAGTTTTCAGACTTTGGATAAAAGTCTATGCAAGTCATGATATTTCAGAAAAGGGAAATAAATGAAGTAAACCCCACAGTAGTCCTGGTGTTCTTCTGTGGAGGCAACTATTACTAGAGAAGTGAAAGTCAAACAGGACCCTGTAGTCTTGCTGAGTTCAGGAGACTCGAGTAAGAGTTTGAGGAGGAGGCTAAGGCATGGAAAGTTTTTGTGGCAGAGTTTCATAAAAACTGGAACAACACAGGAAATGAGCTCAGGAAATCTGCATAGAGATCCCTTTACATATTTGCTAAGTATTAAACCATGGATACTATGTCAGTCAGGGATCAACCAGAGAAACAAAATCAACATAATGGATGTATACATCCATTCTACTGGTTTAATTGATATATATGCATATTAGATGTAATATATACTATATATGTAATATATATATATATAATGTAATTATTATAAGGAACTTCCTCATGCAATTTGGTGGAGTAGGGGTGCCGTGTGGTAAACTGAGCTGAAGCAAGGTGGACAGAGTTAGGAAGTGAACATCATGATCAGGCTGGAACTCTGAGTTTGAGCTGATGCTTGAGTTCACAGGTGGGCAAGTAGAAAGGATAGATATAGGGGAAAAAAAGGGGGAGCGATTTCAGGCCTCTCTGCTGCTTGTATTCTGTCTTTTCTGGGAAAGCCTAGGCCCTCTTTTAAGGACTTCTATATGACTCAGACCCCTTCAGGATAACTTTGTTTTGATTACCTCAAAGTTAACAGATTTTGATTTTAATTTCATATGCAAAATTCCTTTAAAACAACATCCAGATTAGTGTTTAATGGATAATTCTGGAGAAGGTGTGTATAGCTACAAAATGGTCGATGTCTCCCCTGCAGCCCATTCTAACCCGCAACATATTAAAAAGGGAATCTAGGGAGTGTTGCTCATATAGAAAACTTGGCACCTCACAAAGTGATTACAGATGTGAAAAGTAAAATTTCAAAAGACAAGCAAAGAAGGAGCAATTCCCTAAATCACATAATGAAGAGAAAATGTGAGTTCCAACAAGCCAGGGTAGAGAAACTCGAAGAGTCTATCTCTGGAATAAAAATTACTCTAACCATGTCCTAGCAAAGTTTCAAAACAGGATTGAAGAGATCAAACTGATCTTCCAGTAACATGACTGTCTGCTAAAACAAACATCAATGCTCCTTAAAGAAAGAAAACAAAATCCAGACACTTAACAAGATAATGTCAAAATGTTCAATAAGCAATAAAAAATTAGTAGACATCTCTAGAGAAAGTAGTGTGACTCATGAGCAGAAGAAATGTCAGTCAACTGAAGCAGGCCCAGAAGTGGGAGAGATAAAAGAATTAGCCAATAGGAGTGTTATAACTATGATCAAATATTCAAAGGAAAACAGGAATATAGTAAAGTTATGTAGTAAATGAAAAATACAAAAAAAAGCACGAGATGGAACTTCTAGATATAAAAAGTAAAGTTTCTGGAATGAAAATTTCACTGAATGACATGAATTACGTATGAGACGGTACAGAAGAATATCTTAGTGATATTGAGACAGAGCAATAGAAACTATTTGTAATGGAGCAAAGTGCCAAAAAAAAAAAAAGACTGAAAGAAAATGAACAGAGCCTAAAATACTAGCGGAAAAATAACAAATAACCTAAAGTACATGTATTTGGCATTCCAAATTGTAAGACAAAAGAAGAGAATGGCAAAAACAATGACAGCAGCAACGACAAAAAACAAACAGAAAAACACCCCAACATATTTGAAGAAATAATGAATATTTTCCAAATTTGATTGTAAAACACACCACACGCACATGCGTACATACACATGCACACACACATATATGTACACCCACATACCCACAGGTCAAAGAGCTCAAAGAACCCAAAAGAGGATAAATACAGACACAGATATACACTCTTCAAGACATATCAAAATCAGATTGCTACAAACAAATCATAAATAAAAAATCATAAAGGCAACCAGGAAAAATAAACAATTATATATAGAAAAGAAAGGTTGAGAATAATCATAAATTTCTCTTATGTTCTCAAAGCATTAAGAGAGCTGGAGGTCTTATAATCAGACTAAGGTCCAGAAGAAGGTATATTATCAGAGATAAAATAGAAATTTTATAGTGATAAAAATAGCTATTAATAAAGAAGACCTAACAATGCTAAATTGGTATGTATCTTAAATTAGAGTTCCAAAACACAGAAATAAAAAAAAATGGATAGAATGAAAACAAAATAGACTAATTTAAAATTATAAATGGGTATTTCAACACTCCTCTCTCAAGAGTCAGTAAATTATAGTTAGAAAATGAATATTTTTACAAAAGATTCTAAAACTATCAACCAACACGACTTAATTGACAATTACAGAACACAAGCAGACTGCACATTGTTTATGAGTACACAGGCAACATTACCAGGATAAGTCATGTTTTGGCCCACTAAACAAGTCTTAATAAATAAATACAAAACTATTAGAGCAACATGAAGTTCTCTAACCATAAAACGAAACTGTTATCAGTAGTAGAATGGTTGGTAATAGGAAAATATTTGGAAATTATACAAAAGACAATATGTTTCTAAATAACACATAGGTAAAAGAAAAAATCACAAACAAAATGAGAAAATATTTTGAACTAAACAAAATAAAAATTACAACATATCAAAAGTGTTGGGTGCAACTAAAGCCATGCTTAGAGGAAAAATCATATATTTAAAATTTATGTTAGAAAATTAAAAAAAAAAAACAATTATCTAAGCGTCCCCCTTAAGAAGCTAAAAAAAATAAAGTAAAGTAAACCCAAAGTAAATATGAAAAAGAATATAAGGGTGAGAGCGTAAGTCAGTGAAATAGAAAACTGAAAAACAAATATTTGAAACCAAATGTATATATCAAAAATGAGAAAACTCCAGCTAGAAAGACTGAAAGAGAGGAAGAAAACAACTTCCCAATATCAAGAATGAAAGAGGAAAAATTATAGGAACTCCCTCAGATGTCAAAAGGATAATAAAAAATATTACAAGTAACATTAAACCAAGAAATTTTTAAAAATAGTTTACGTAAGCTAATTCCTTGAAGGTACAAACTGTCAAACAAGCTAAAGAAAAAGATAATCTGAATATCCCTATGTCTGCTAAATGAATGGAATTTGTAATCAAAAACTTACTCACAGAGAAAACTCTAGTCCTAGATAATTTTTCTTATCAATTCAAACTTAATAAGGCGGAAAAAATATCATTCCTATACCAACTCTTTCATAAAGTAGAGGAGTGATTACTTTGCAACTCATTTTATAAGGCTAACATTATCCTGATATTAAAGTCATAATATATTTCAAAAAAGATAACTGGAAATTAATATATCTTATGAATGAAAATCTTAACAAAATATCAGCAAATTTAATTCAGCAATAGACAAAAAGAATAATCCATCATACAAAAATGGGACTTATCCCAGGAATGCAAGGCTTGTTTTACATTGTAGAAAACCAATCAATGCAGTACACATTAACTGACTTAAAAAGAAAATGCACTATGATTACTCAGTGTGAACAGAAAAAACACTCGAGGAAACTCAACACCAATTATAATAAAAATTCTCAAAAATTAGCAATAAGAAGGAAGTTCCTCAACTTGTCAAGGGAATCTACAGAACACCTACAATTAATATCATAGATAGGGTGCTATTTAATTTCTGCCTTTACTACTTCTAATCAAGGTTATATTAGCCATCCTATCAATAAAAAGTAGTCAAAGAAATAAAATTGAAGGACTTGCATTAGCTGATTTCAAACTTATGTAATACAAAATAATCAAGAACTTTGGTACCTATGTATAGTTCAGAATTAAATCCATTTATACATAGTTAATTCATATTTGACACAGGTACCCAGATGGGGAAAAGATAGTCTTTTCAACAAATGCGGTTGAAGCAATACAAATATTAATTTAGAAAAAAAGCAAAGTCAGGCATTTATCTCTTGACATACACAAAAATTAACTTTAAATGGATCATAGATCTAACTGTAAAATCTAAAACTAGAAAAGTCCTGGAAGAAACCATAAGAGAACATTTTTACAACTCTGGGATAGTTTTCTTAAACAGGGCTCCAAAAGCATGAAACGTAAGAGAAAAAAATAATTTGAACTTTACAAAATGAAAATATTCTCTTTTGGTAACACACGGTTTATAAATGAAAAAGATAAGCCACACTTTTGGAGAAAATATTTGCAATATGCTTATTGCAAATAAATACAGCATATTTATTGCAAATATTTTATATATACTGAGTACAAACTCCTTGTATTTGCAATAATCCTCACAGAGTATTACTATACTTTTGTTTCCGGTATTTGTATCCAGTATATACAAAAACTTCTTACAACTCAATAAGAAGACAAACAGCCTAATGCAAAAGTCTTTGAACATTTCTCAAAAGAAAATATATTAATGGCAATAAACACATTAAAAATGCTCAAAATCAATAATTAACAGGGAAATGCAAATCAAACCAACAGTGAGATGGCACTACTCACTTACTAGATTAGCTAAAGTTAGAAACACTATATCAAGTTTTGGCAAAGGCGTGGAGAAACTAAAACTCACATAGACTGCTCATACAAACTAGTGTGACCCAGAAAATAGTTTTATAGCTTCTTATAAAGCTAAACATACTTACCAGACAATATAGAAGTTACACTCCTGGGTATTTACCTTGAAAAATGAAAACTTATGAGTGCATAAAGACTTTATTCTGTATAACAACTCTATTCATAATAGCCAAACACTGGAAACAACCCAAATGTCCATCAATAGGTGAAGGGACAAATTGTGGTATATCCATACAATAGAATACCAGTCAGAATTCAAATGGCACAAACTACTGATATGTGCAACAACATACACAATGTCAAAAACATGAGCTAAGCACTCTGCAATATTTGTTTGAAATTTGAAAAAAGACCAATCTGTAGTGACAGAAAGCAAATCAGTCATTGCTCAGGGCTGGTAATGGGGACTGGGAGGCAGTATCTTATATAGGTCTCAAGGAAACTTCTAGAGATGATTGTATTTTGGTTGGGTGGCAATTACATGGGTGTGTACCTTGTCAAAATTCATCAAAATATGCACTTAAAACGAGCTAGTTTGTAATAAAATACTTAGCACTGTCTGGTTCTTCCATTGCTCTTCCCCAGTGGTGTGACTTTGTCTTCTAATGCCAGGGCTCCCCTATGTTGGGAGTGGGATTACCAATAAAGCCCTGGGTACTATGATGGGTATCAAAATACTGTCCCTTGATCTTAAAGTTCATGCGGGGGATTTTTCCAAGGCACTTTCTTCTCCAACTCTCTTTCAAACACTGGATTGCACCTTTTCCTGACAAAGTAATGGACCTGGCTGACAAGTGATCCCTTTCTGTTTCTGCCTCCAGACACTAATATCTACAGCTTTTTTTCCACCAAGGTCCCTTTGGGCTACCGGAGAATCAAAGGCCAGTTCCTTTCTGAATAATACTTGGTCACTAGTAACTAGGTCATCTCCCTCTGAGAAATAAAAATAATGGCTTCCCCATGGCAGATCTTTTTTCCTCTTGTCCAGCTATAAAGGAAACCACTAGATATGCTCCTCTCACCCCCGTTCTGCCTTTTCCAGATAAAAAAGCAGGCACAATTATCTCCACATATACACGTCAGATTGTCAGATCACTTCCATCCTCTGTCAGCTCCTGTAATAGCACAGGAACAGCCTACATCTCAGCAATAGTCTGGGTGGGAACAAAGATGCTAGATGCCATAAAAAAAAAAAAAAAAAGAAGAAAGAAAGAAAGAAAACTCTCAAGCGCTTATGAGTGATTCTTCCAGTTTCCCCTTCATTTAGCCTGAGGGACAGGGAGAAACATCTGGTTCTTTCCTTCACCTTAATGCAAGAGAAAGTACCATTACATTTTCTTCTTTTTTGTTATAGGATCACTTTGTTCAAACTTTTATTTTAGTTTCAGGATACATGTGCAGGTACATTGTGTGTCACAGAGGTTTGGTATACATACATATATATATATATGTATTTTTTAAAATTATACTTTAAGTTCTAGGGTACATGTGCACAACGTGCAGGTTTGTTACATATGTATACATGTGGCCATGCTGGTGTGCTGCACCCATTAACTCGTCATTTACATTAGGTATATCTCCTAATGCTATCCCTCCCCGCTCCCCCCACCCCACGACAGGCCCCAGTGCGTGATGTTCCACTTCCTGTGTCCAAGTGTTCTCATTGTTAATTCCCACCTATGAGTGAGAACATGTGGTGTTTGGATTTTTGGCCTTGTGATAATTTGCTGACAGTGATGGTTTCCAGCTTCATCCATGTCCCTACAAAGGACATGAACTCATCCTTTTTTATGGCTGCATAGTATTCCGTGGTGTATATGTGCCACATTTTCTTAATCCAGTCTATCATTGATGGACATTTGGGTTGGTTCCAAGTCTTTGCTATTGTGAATAGTGCTGCAATAAACGTATGTGTGCAGGTGTCTTTATAGCAGCATGATTTATAATCCTTTGGGTATATACCCAGTAATGGGATGACTGGGTCAAATGGTATTTCTAGTTCTAGATCCTTGAGGAATCGCCACACTGTCTTCCACAATGGTTGAACTAGTTTACCATCCCACCAACAGTGGAAAAGTGTTCCTAATATAGGACCTCCCATTTCTTATTGCAAAGCTTCATCCTCTTAGCTTATTTTCTGATCAGACTGTGGGTTCCTCAAGAGATGAATCTCTCTGTGACTATCACTGGGTTTAACTGTCTTGCTTGGAAATGATTTGTTTATCTGACTGTATGTTCTACTTGCCTGCGGTCTTCTGGGAGGGTGAGAATACCTCTTACCCCTATTGGCCTCCTTATCCCAGGAATCCAGGACATGTCACAGAATGCCAAGTGGAACTTCTCTTCATGTCTCTGTTTGCCTAAGGAGCCAAAGCTGGAGCCAGTAGGTGACAGGAAATCCTACATATATATTTTTAAATTTCTAGTCTTATCCTGAAGATCAGTATGGTTGTTGGTAGTCAGTTTGCCCAACTCTTACTAAATCTTAAAGAAACGTGTGTAGCAGCCCTCATAACTCAGGATTTCCTATCACCTACTGTCTCCAGCTTTGGCTCCTTAGACAAACGGAGACATGAAGAGAAGTTCCACTTGGCATTCTGTGACATGTCCTGGATTCCTGGGATAAGGAGGCCAATAGGGGTAAGAGGTATTCTCACCCTCCCAGAAGACCGCAGGCAAGTAGAACATACAGTCAGATAAACAAATCATTTCCGTGCAAGATAGTTAAACCCAGTGATAGTCACAGAGAGATTCATCTCTTGAGGAATCCACAGTCTGATCAGAAAATAAACTAAGAAGACGAAGCTTTGCAATAAGAAATGGGAGGTCCTATATTAAAGAAAATGACAAGACGGAATGAAAGTGCAGAGAAGCACACAGGACAGCCTCGAACTCCTCACCCATTACATTCATCCCTACTACTTTTAGTATTTGTTGTACATAATGTTCTCTGGTTGCTTTATTTAATTCCATGCCTTTGCAATTAGCTGGCTCTTCTTTATTTTTTTCAGGCAATCACCATTTGATATCTCCCTAGAAATTAGATATAAATATAGTTTTCTAAAATTCTTCATGTTTCTCCATCTGGGGGCTGCAGAAATTTACTGGAGCCATGGTTGGCTTAAATAAAACGCTTAACATCAGTATTATATGCATTCAATATATGCATTTATGTATATATCCGTATTTATGTAGCTTTACACAATAAGTATAATTTACCAGTGGAATTACCAGTTCTAAGGATATCTAACTGCCCATAAGTAACTGTAAAAACTAAATGTTCCTACTTCTATATTTACCTAAGTTAAAGAATATAATTAGCAAGTTAAATGTAATTGAAGGTCTATGACTTTACTGTCAGATCTGTATGAAACTGAAATGAGTTAACTTCAACAATACTGGATTGCCAAGAAATATATTGTGTCTTGGATATTTCTGTTTCTCTATCTGCCTTCTTACTTGCCTTTCTCCCACCTCTCTCCAGATGTGATATAAATATTAAGCAATTGAAATAATTCTCAACGAAAAAATATACATGTGACTTAGAAATGTTTTGTTTTGTTTTGTTTTGTTTTGTTTGTTTGTTTGTTTGTTTTGAGATAGAGTCTCCCTCTGTTGCCCAGGCTGGAGTGCAGTGGTGAGATCTTGGCTCACTACAACCTCTACCTCCTGGGTTCAAGTGGTTCTACCTCAGCCTTCTGAGTAGCTGGGATTACAGGTGCCTGCCACCACACCCAGATAATTTTTGTATTTTTAGTAGAGACAGAGTTTCATCATGTTGGACTTAGAATTTGATCAAATATCACTTCACTGCCATTCAGTAGTATTAGGTTTGCAAACCAATAATAAATGAGGTGATTTAAAAAGAAAAAAAAGGAGTGAGAGAGAGAGAAATAAAATTCACTGGGCTAATGCCCATCTGAGTGTTTTTACCATAAGCTAATCCTGAATTAACAGGTGTGCTCTTGTATAAACAAATCACTTGGCTCACCTGCATACATTTCGCATGTAGTCTGAAACAAAATTATTTTGCAACTCACACATTACTTAAAATTAAAAATATAAAAATGTATAAATTTGCTATTTCCTTTTAAGTGACAAGTAGCTCAAATGGACAAAAAAAAAAAAAAATGGCATGAAAAATAGTATTTTTCATCCTTCCCATTATATACCAGGTTCTATCCTAAAGAGTACATCTTAAAATAGTTTCATTTAACAAACACTTCGACAGTGCCTACTGTGTGTAGGACTCTGTTTTAAGCCACTTTATATATTAACTTATGTAATTATCATAACCGCCCTAAGAGTTGGATAATATTAGTCCCACTTTACCCATGGGGAAACTGAGGAACTACAAAGATGCAATGGAGCTGGGAATTAACCTCCAGGCCTTCTGGTTTCGGCAAGTTACTTTTATTCTGAAAGAAAGCAAAAGAAAGTTTGATTCAGTCACATGTCTTATGTTTGGCAGAGCTGTAATTTGAACTTTGTTATATTTGCTATCAGCATTTGTGATCTTTATTTTGTAACAGTAGGTGTAGCAATTCAGATCAAACCAGTTAGCTACGAAGTTTGCTCCAGTTAGCTCCAAACTGTAGAGGTGCGAAGAGAGCACCTCTACAGTTTGGAGTTAGTAAAAATTGACATGTATCACACTCCAACTATGCATATGCTAGGTCTGAGGAGAAACTACAGCAAAGAAAAAGTTTTCACAATTTTTCCATCAGTGAACCTGATGATTTATACTTGTAGGTATACAGTAAATGTTTCTCGCATGAATAAATGTTTAATCAATTTAAAAATTACCTACCCTCAGTGAACTGAATTTGAGGATGGAGAGCTTAAAAGAAAGATCGAGGATCTAATTTGTTCTAGGCAGAGGCAGAGGCAGATGCAGGAGAAACTTTCAGAGGGAGTAACAATTGATCTGAGATGCAAAGAATTAAAAAAAAAAAAAAAAAAAAAAAAACCAAGGCGAAAAAAGACACAAGAACCAGATGGCCATTCCAGCATATGAAGTAGTGCGCTTCCGTTGTTGAATTATGCTAGATTCAGTTGTCTATTCCTTCTTAACCAACATTTCCAAAATGAATGGTTTAAAACAATGGTTGATTACTACTGTCATGGTTCCTGAGGTGACAGCTGAGCTGGGAGGTTTTTCCTGCTCCAGGTGTTTTCAACTTGGTCGTATTCGGCAGGTAGACAGGCAGGTCCAGTAGATATAAACCATGCCTGGCACCTTTACAGGGATGCCCCCCAAATGCTGGACTCAGCTTAGAATGCTGAGCCAGGAGCCTACACCATGATGGTGTTGGTTCAAGGGGGGCACTTGTGAACTTCTTACTTGGCAGTGCAAGAAACACTAGGAAAAGAATTCCAAAAGACCTGCGGGGAATCTGCCAGGCTTCTTACAACCTAAACTTGGAATGTCCAACTGTTACTTCCTTCACATCCTATTAGTGGAACAAGTCACTCAGGCCAGCCCCAGGGGAGTGGAGTTAGACTCTGTTTCTCAAAGAACTTCTAGCTGTCTTTAATCTACCACACTCTGGTAGCACGTTGAACTTCAAATCACAATGCAGACATACATCCAAAAAATAGTAACTATGCTACTACTTCTGATGGATGCAGAAGACCTTAATGACCATCCTAACAACACCCATGTGATCTGAAGCCCAGCCTTAAACTTAAAGGAAACAAATCCTATGGCTTCACTTTTATGGATCAAGCGTTTGCTGTGGAATGTAATTAGCGAACAGTGAAAAGAGTCAAAACAAAAAGGTAGATGATAAATGTTGTCTCCCAGCAACCTGAAGTTAAGGCACCTCTGGATTGAGCCCTTACCACAGGTGGAAATGCAGAGACAGGAATCCGATCTGTGCAAGAAAGATTACTGGATTGGTGTTCCTCTCTTTTTGGTAAAACCAGCTGAAAGCCCATTAGTGGAAACGTGCAGTTCCCTTTACATGTGAGTGCTCTGAAATTTCCCCTCTCCCTTTATTCCCCATCCCTCCCCACCAATTCAAAATAAACCTCGCTAAATTAAAGCCATATTTGTGGATCATAAAAGGAAATTTATCTTAGTAGCCAATAAATAGTAGTAGGTTTTGACTCTTGTACATGTGCAGTGTGCTGTCCTGAGCGGTTCACTTTATTTAGCATTGCTGGGAGATTGGTAATGGATTTCCCCGACAGATACATCTCTGGGTAGATCAGGTCAGGGAAATGAGCTCTTTTGGGGCCCAGGCTTGTATGGAATTGTAACAGTATGTGTTCACCGACCCCAAGTTGAAGGAATGTTTCATTCCCCTCCCCTGAAATGGAAACCGATAGTCTCTGTTGTTTTCATTGCTTAAACTGCATATTATTATGAGGGACTGCATTTTAAACTAACTTGAGTGATAGCATAGCTTTTCACAAAAAGAAAAAAAATAAATCAAATGCTTCATATTTTGCTGGCAGCATATTGGTTAACTAAAAAAATGTCTTTATGCCTTTATAGAAAAGACAGCAAACTCCTGAATTTAAGGTGAACTAACAGTAGTATTTCTCTCTCTCTCTCTCTCATTTTTCTATGTACTTGAATGAGAGTAATACATTCTCTCACTCGCTTAAAAACTCTCTGGCCCAATGCCTTTGAAAAGAATCTCTGAAATCTTAGTTTGAACTGAGTCTGAATTCATAACCGTCAAAGATGTCTGCCTGAAGTTGTGCTGTCTTCGAATTTTAGTTTCCCTTGGACACAGTATTTGCAACCAAAGCAATCTCTAGAATGGAAGACCAGAAACTGGCCAGCCTGCGTCTGACCTTTCTGGCAGATGTTTTTAAATGGAATGGATTGCCTTTCCCAGCCCGAAATGCGTAATCTTTGGTTAGGGTTGTTTTCCATGCAAATACTTAGACAGACTGTGGTTTCTGCTGCTGGGCATTGGAAACGGGATATGCACAGAGCTCAGGTCACTGACTAAACCAGCTGAATCAGAAATGACCTTTTTAAATCTTAGGATGAAAGTTTGATACATTAGGGCAGTTAGTTGATCTGGTCAGCACTTTTTCTTTTCTTCTTTTCTTCTCTTTTCTTTTCTTGTGAAAGCCCAAATTATGATCCAGACAACTCATTGGCATGATGAACAGAAGAAATAGAGATATATCTTCATTCTGATTTGACCAAAAAGTTAATTGGCCAATACAACTATAATTATGTCTCATCAAGTGATGTAATAAGGTGAGCCTACATATGGTTGTTTAATGGTTGGTGATCAGCAGGTAGAAAGAAAGCATGGGAATGTTCCCCCGAATGCCTCTATCTGCACAAGGAACTTCATGCAAGTGAAAAGATTAGGGAAACACAGTCTCATAGCAGTGTATGAACCAGTGTGCAGGGAACGAAAGTCTTATGCTTATTTTATGGTAGTGGGGTTCCTGAAGGGTGTATTAGCCATTCTACTAAAAGTTAAAAATGATAACAAAGCTCATGACTGATGACTTACAGGTAGCTTCCTTTCTTTTTTTTTTTTTTTTTTTTTTTTGAGAGGGAGTTTCGCTCTTGTTGCCCAGGCTGCTGGAGTGCAATGGCATGATCTCAGCTCACCTCAACCTCCGCCTCCCGGGTTCAAGAGATTCTTCTGCCTCAGCCTCCTGAGTAGCAGGGATTACAGGCATGTGCCACCACACTCGACTAATTTTGTATTTTTTTAGTAGAGATGTGGTTTCTCCGTGTTGTTCAGGCTGGTCTCAAACTCCTGGCCTCAGGTGATCTGCCCACCTCGGCCTCCCAAAGTTCTGGGATTACAGGCATGAGCCACCGCGCCTGGCCACAGATAGCTTCTTAAGAGGAAACATTGGAATGAACTGTGACTCGCCAGATGATGGACCAGGCAATTCACATTGCACTGGACTCCTCCAGAGAAGTGAAGGAAACCAATAATGAATGTGTCTCACAAGCAATAAGGGCCCTTTTGGGGGCAGAAAGTTTACTGCAATGAAAAGAGCAGAGTTTGGGTAGGTCAGCTGACCTGTATTAGATTTCATTTCTGTGACTTTTGTTTGTCTGGCCTTGGGCAAGTCATTTAACCTGCCTGAGCTCATCTTGTAGGTAATACCTTGAGGTTTATAGTAAGGGTTAGTAAAACTGTATGTAAAGCATCTAGCATTATGCCTGGTACATGGTAATGACTTATAAATTGCATTCTCTATGATCCTTCTTGTTTTACATGACAATATCGTTTAGTGAATGAGACAGAACCAGGTCTGAATACCAGATTTACCCCCTTTGTAGCTGTATGAATGTAAACAAATTTCTTTCCCTTGTTAAACTTCAGTTTCTTCATTTTATAATGGGGAAAACAAAAATTACCTTGTAGGAATTACTTAATCAGTAAATCAAGGCTCCTCTGATATAATAAAGTGCCTAAGAGAGTTTCTGATGTATAATAGTGTCCATTTGTGTCATTTCCGTACACACACTTCCACAGACTGCGGTGTCGATGAATAGGAAAACTTGTCAAGGGTCCTTGTTAAATCTGGGGGGAAGATAGAGCCAGATTTGAGCTCGCCCTTAAGACAGAACTATCCCAGCAATAAACTCTGTGGCAATAAACTCTGAGGAATTTGTTACATTTGAAGGTAGTAGAGCACATCCATGGAGAAGACGACACAGGGAAATAGGGACGAAATTAAAGTAGTCACAAGAATGACTCCTGACACAAACAGTGGGACTTGTAATTGAAAAAATAAAAAGAGATTCAAAGAGGCTGAGAAATGTAACTAGTGCTTGATTTGCCATTAACGGGGAAACTTCAGTGGTTTTCGTTGGGATGATAACCAGTTATAGACTTGAAACTCCAGGCACACTTCTCTTTCTTTAATGTGCTTTAACTAAGTTTGAAGTGATTTACTCTTCCAATTTTATTTGATTTCAGCATTTTTCCATATTTTTCTCTTTTGGAACATTCCAGGTCTTTTTACATATTTCACTTTAAAGCTATAGAGCATGCCAGGAGCTTCAGGGAGTGAAAGAACTGATATTTATGCTGCTGTGATACTTAAACTTTTCCCCCTGAACTCACACCCAAAAACTTGTCTGTAGGCCAATTTGCATTTTGGCCACATTTGGAGGAGTTGGCAGCAATAACCATGCTGCAAACTCACATCACATGTGGTACTAATTGGCGCAGTTGGCAGTTTAAGAAGAGAGGCTAGGGATTGAGTGGGCATGGAAACCTAACAATGCCTTCACACAATGGTTCTCAACAGGAGATAGAAATTAGAACTGTGAGGGAAATGACAGGCCTCTGTGGCAGGTCAATAAGATGAATTGCTCAGTGCTTTGCAAAAGCAACCAAAATCCAGAAAAACAAAACAGGGAAAAGGCTTGAAGTAGACACTGTATCTTTTTATTAAACTTCCAGAATAGACCAAGGAGAACTTGTTCAGGTAACATGTACAGTCAAGGAGCATAAATACACAGATGAAGGAACGATCTGGGGTCAAACAGGCACCTTGGACTATTTGGATATTCACCCATTGATTCCGGCCAGTAAACTTCCCCCAAGTCGATTTCTCCATCTGCAAAGCAAGCATGAGTCTTTCACAGTATTTGCGTCCTACCAGCTGAAGTGAACAGGGGGCATATATGTAGTTTGTTAAAGTGCTTTGATTTTACAAACTTTAAACACAAACACAGGAATCTCTCATAACATCTTAGCTGTGGGTCTCAGTAGACATGAGGAAAGCGGCAGTGGTGTTGGGGATAATTATTCTCCTAGACAGCTGTGTTAGAAACAGAATTTGCAAGAAACAGAATGGAGCCTCAGGGAATTGAGGTTAATTGTAAGGATACATGAGGGAGGATGGAAACACAGGAGCTGCCTCGGTAGCCACATCGAAAGGCTCATGGAACTGGACAGTTTTGCTTTTTTTAATTCAAGCTAAAACAGCAGCTTTGGTTTCCCCATGGCAATTATAAGGGTCTGAACATTCAGTGTCTCTCTTTTCTTTCACTGTGCCTGTGTGTGCTCATTTCATATCAGAGCACAATAAAATCAAAGAGAGCTCCCTGATCTGACCCTATCAAGTTCTTTACAGAAGCTTCAGCTTTCCTTTCCCTAAAAAACAGGAATGCAATTACAAGAACCTAAAACTACGAATGTGAGTATTGCACCTCTCTCTGTCTCTCTCTGACACACACACACACACTCCTCTAAAGCTCATCTCTGAAATTTGCAGGGCCTGAGGCAAGGATATGACTGTAGACCCCTATACTTCACCCCTTCTTTTCCCATTCCAGCTCTGTTCTCATTATGAAGGGCCTTAACACACTTCTATGTGAACACAGCCCGTAAGTCCAAGCTCCATTCATTCCCATATACCTGCTTCCCCATATAACCTGAAAAATAGCCATTCCTCCGAGACTTCGAGAGGTCAACTGAGGAAGAAGACTGTGCAAGAATAGAAGTGGATTCAGGAATACTGGGTCAGGGAATTCCAGTGCCTCAATCAACCTACTGTGGCCTAGAAAAGACGCCTTGTGCTAATGAACGTCTTGTCCTATGGGACAGAGCTAAGTAGAACCAGGATACAGAGTCATCTAAAGTGCACAACCCTGGAAAGGACCTTATATTACTTGGGTTTAAAGCAGGAGTATCTAATCTTTTAGATTCCTGGGCCACACTGGAAGAATAAGAATTGTATTGGGCCACACATGAAGTACGCTAACACTAATGATAGCTGATGAGTGTTTTTAAAAATTATAAACAAATTTTTATGTTTTAAGAAAATTTATGAATTTGTGTTGGGCTGCATTCAAAGCCATCCTGGGCCACATGTGGGCTGTGGGCCACAGGTTCGACAAGTTTGTTCTAAAGCAACTTATTTTAGTTTTCTTCGCTCTTCTCAATTCATATCTGTGTCTTTTGAAACAACTACTTCTAGGACTACACCTACTATCACCATCAGTACTATTACTACTGTATGAAGAACAAATGGAGAATCATGTTTAAGGAATCTCCTTTAGAAAACATGAGGCAGATTATTCTTGCAGGCTGCCTTAGTTCAGGTTCCCATAACACATACCATAGATTGGGTGGCTTAAACAGCAAACCTTTATTTCTTACAGTTCTGAAAGCTGGGAAAATCAAAATCAAGGCTCTAGTAGATCCAGTGTCTAGTGAAGGCTGCTCTCGGGCTTGTAGATTGTCTTCTTTCTGTATTCTCTCGATGGTGAAGAGAAAGGGACAGAAAGTAAGATTTCTGTAACTCTTCTCATAAAGGCACTTCTTCCATCAATAGTGCTACACCTTCATGACCTAATTACCTCCCAAATGCCCCATATCCAACTAACTCATCTAATGCATAAAGAATGCCATTTCTTCTCTTGGCCATCCTAATCACCTCACTGATTCCAGTTCTGAAGTTAGACTAGGTTCCCAATGTGTCAAAAGGGGTCAAATACAAAGTATGTACTAGGAAGAAAAGGCTAAAACAACAAAAATGGCAAAAGTTGTTATTTTTTATCAGCAGAAACCTGGTGAAAATGTGCAGTTAGAGTCAAAGGGAGCTATCCTAGGTAGAAATAATCATAAACAGATTGGGCCAAATTAGCCAATACTGGTACATGTACCAGAGCCTATATGCAATGAGCTGACCTGAGTAGCTCAGAGTGATTATAATTGTTTTGCTTTCTGGATTGGTTGACTGAAATCCAGACTCAACAATGGCTCACACTAAATGAAGTTGAGATGTAAGAAATTCCCTGGCATATTGTGGAATCTGAAGCTTACGGTGTATATTAGTGAGTTTGAACTGCTGTAACTAAAATACCAAAGACTTGATGGCTAACAACAATAATAAACAATTACTTCTCACAGTTATGGAGGCTGTGAAGTTCAAAATCAAGGTGCCAGTAGATCTGGTGTCTGGTGAGGCTATTGTTCCTGGCTTATAAAAAACTGCATGCATGTTTACAGCAGAGCAATTTGCAATTGCAAAAATATGGAACCCACCCAAATGCCCATCAATCAATGAGTGGATAAAGAAAATGTGGTATATATACATATATACCATGGAATACTACTCAGCCATAAAAAGGAATGAAATAATGGCATTCACAGCAAACTGAATGGAATTGGAGACGATTATCTTAGTGAAGTAACTCAGGAATGGAAAACTAAACATAGAATGTTCTCACTCATCTGTGGGAGCTAAGTTATGAGGACACAAAGGCATAAGAACAACACATTGGACTTTGGGGACTCAGGGGAAAGGGTGGGGAGTGGTGAGGGTTAAAAACTACATATTGGGTACAGTGTACACTGCTTAGGTGATGGGTGCACCAAAATTTCAGAAAGCACCACTAAAGAACTTGTTCATGTAACCAGCCACCACCTGTTCCCCAAAAACTATTGAAATTTTTTAAAAATTTTAAAAAAAGTTATTAAAATTTGTTGTGAAAAAACCTGCCTCCAGAAAGTTCTCTCCTGTCTCTTCTTACTAAGGGCACTAATCTCATCACGAGGACTCCACCTTTATGACCTGATTTCCTCCCAAAAACCCCATTTCAAAGTACTATCCCATTGAGGGTTAGGATTTCAACATACGAGCTTTGTGGAGACACAAACAATCAGTCCACAGCATAGGCTAAACCTATTTTAAAGAGCAGAAACAGAAAGTGGTCAAGCGTTGATGGTCCTCAGTACATTCAGCAGCAGCTTGGGATGAATGTTAACAACATCGTGGGAGCTGAAAAGGCACGGAATGAAATATATGCTAACACTGATGTCTGGGCCGTTTCCAGGCCTGGTTGTTGGGTGCTCAAACTGGAATTCATTTTTGAGAATCCTTTTTAGAAACTGAGTTCCCAATTTCTAAGCATTTTCACTCAAGTCAGCGCTCAGGTTAAAGTTAGCCCTGAGCCAGGCAATGTAGGTGATGCGAGGGCTGTCAACCATGCAGACCTCACTCTTCTTCTTTTTTACTGTTTTTAGAGAGAGACAAGGTCTCACTTTCTCACCCAGGCTGGAGTGCATTTGTTCACTGCAGCCTCAAACTCCTGGGCTCAGGCAATTCTCTTGCCTCAGCCTCTCAAGCAGCTAGGACTACAGGCACAGGCAACCACACCTGGCTAATTTTTAAATTGTTTTGCAGAGTTGGAGCCTCACTATGTTGCTCAGGCTGATCTTGAACTTTTCTGGCCTCAAGAGGTCTTCCTGCCTTAGCCTCCCAAAGCACTGGGATTACAGGTGTGAGCAACCGTGTCCAGCCCAGTCACTCTTTTTGTCCCTTTTCCTGCATCACACATGAGAAATGACCTTCATTTTTCAGAATTGAAAAGATTCGGTAAGTGGCTTAGGTCACAAAGTTAAAAAGTAGTAACATTGTGATCTGAATACATGTTTTTGACTCTTAAACCTATAAGGAGAGAGTTTCTCTACCAGTAACTTGCTCAGAAACATATTAATGCTAACCCAATACTTGCCTCCACAGCTTTCTCTTAATAAATGATCAAATAAGTAAATAAGTCAGTTAACAAATAAATAAGTAAATAGTGAAAGTGAAGGGAACCTATTTTAATAAATAGTATCTTACTTACGACAGGACAGTGGAACCAAAGAACCAAGGTTCCTAAAGAACCAAAGTTCCCAAAGCCTAAAGGAGTCAAGGCTTCACTTCTCTGAGACTCGTTTTTAATGCTAATTTCAGAGAAGAACAAAAGAAAGTGGAGAACTTGAGGAGTGCATTTTAAGAGATAACGTTTGACTTTCAACCAAGCATTATTTTAGTGTAGTCTATTCAAATGCTTATAGAATAGAAATGACTTCAAATCTAACAATATAAAAATTTAAGAATGTGCATTGTTATAGATAAATAATATTGAATCATTTTACTGTAGAAGAAAAAACAAAAACAAACAAAAATTGTACTAGATTGAACTAGAAGGTCAATGGCTTTTGTTGTTTCTCCAGACTGACATGGTGCTACAAAAGCTCGTTCTTAAATTCTTTTCTTGATACACGTTTGTGTGTGTGTGTGTGTGTGTGTGTATTTAAAGTGCTTCAAAGTATTTCCAGAATGTTTTGTGCTCTTCCTCTTCAAGGCATACAGTAGGAATGAATATTGCACGCCTTTTGTTAGGTGGGACCATGTGACATTTTGGCCAGTGAAATGTGAGCAAAGTCACACATGTGATTTCTGTATAGAAACTGCAGGAGCCATGCGCATGAGTAGCCCTGTTCCCCTACTCCTGTAGTGGTGATCCCAGAGACACATTTTAGTTGAGAGCCTCAGTTATCCTGAGTTCTACAATGAACAGAGCCTACCTACTAGGTTGGTGCAAAAGTAATTGCGGTTTGGGACTGTGAATTTTAAATCTGTACAACTAAGCTCAAACACATCTTTATTCATTTGAATAAGAACCATTACAACGAACATATCATGGCAACGAGAAATAAGTTTATTTCCTGCAGCCTAAAAATCGGTGCTTGGGGGTTCGACAAACTCTTGGAAAGCATTTTCTGCAAGCTGTTGGTTGTGGAAGTGTTTTCCCTGCAAAAAGGTGTCAAGATGCTTGAAGAAGTGATAGTTGATCAGTGAGGAGTCAGGTGAATACGGTGGATGAGGCAAAACCTCCTAGCCCAATTCGCTCAGTTTTTGAAGTGTTGATTGTGCAAGGTGCGGTCAAGAGTTGTGAAGAATTGGGCCCCTTTTGTTGACCAACGCTGGCTGCAGGTCCTGCAGTTTTCAGTGCATCTCATCATTTTGCTGAGCATATTTCTCACATGTAATGGTTTCACCAGGAATCAGAAAGCGGTAGTGGATCAGAGCAGCAGCAGACCCACCAATCGGTGACCATGACCTTTTCTGGTACAAGCTTGGCTTTGGGAAGAACTTTGGAGCTTCTTCTCAGTCCAACCATTGAGCTGGTCATTGCTGGTTGTTGTATAAAATCCACTTTTCATCACACATCACAATCCAATCAAGAAATTGCTTGTTGTTCTTGCGTAGAATAAGAGAAGACACTTCAAAATAATTTTTTTTTTTGATTTTCACTCAGCTCATGAGACACCCACTTACCGAGCTATCTCACCTTTCCAATTTGCTTCAAATGCCAAATGACCATAGAGTGGTAGATGTTGAGTTCTTCAGCAACTTCTCGTGTAGTTGTAGGAGGATCAGCTCTGATGGTTGCTCTCAACTGGTTGTTGTCAACTCTCAATGGCTGACCTCTATGCTCCTCATCTTCAAGGCTCTCGTCTCCTTTGCAAAACTTCTCGAACCACCACTGCACTGTATGTTCATTAGCAGTTCCTGGGTCAAGTGTGTTGATGTTGTGAGTTGTGTTTGCTGCTTTATGATCCATTTTGAATTTGAATAAGAAAATTGCTCATATTTGCTTTTTGTCTAACATCATTTCCATAGCCTAAAATAAATATAAAATAAATATTAAGTAATAAATTATTAGCAAAATAACATAAAATGAAAAATTCCCATTAGAATGATGTGTAACATAATCACAATCATTTAAGAATGTATTCCAATATCAGACAGCAAATTCCAACAATGTAAAAACTGCAATTACTTTTGCACCAAACTAGTACCGAGTCGGGCTGCACCTCCAAAGTGAATGAGAAGTAAGTGATAGAGGAATTAAACTACTAAAATTTTATACTTGTTATGACAACATAGCCTAGCATTTCCTTAATAATACAGAAGACACTATCTGTGTTGACAGAGATAGTGTGTTAAAATGAGAAGAAGAAATTGCATAAGGAGGTGAGAAACCCAGATCAAATCCTACCTCGCCATTTCCAAAGTTCATGCACTTTACTTCCATTTCCTTTTCTCTAGAATACATGGATCAGAAAAGATAATAAAATTGAAGTTTCTGACAAGCTCTTTGAAAAAATTAGACATAGGAATGTATTTTTACGCCCATCTTTTATTATAAATTCCTACCGATTATTTAGTAAAGAAAAATCTGACAATTAGAGCATATAGGAGAGTGGTTAAATCATGGATTTGAATTTTGATAAATTGGCAATGTCTGCTCTATCCCTTATTCTGGGTACATATTAGGAACTTAACAAATATGTGTTAAAGAAATTAAGTTGCAGATATTCTGAATTTTGCTCTTTATCTACAATATATTTACTTTAGAGCCACTACAAATGTTAAGTAAGGTAACTCTTAGCAATGTTTCTGGCAAATAGTATAGACTCAAAAATGGAGGCTGTCATATTCATTTATTGTTATACAAAGACACAAAGCTTACTTTAATTGTGGGCAATAGGAGTTGTTGGAAGAGGAGAAATATGAAACACAAAGGGAGTTAGAGTTAAAAGATGAAACACACCAATATATGTAAAAGGCAAGGCAAGAAGGAATACTTAGATTCCATAAGGCAAGTAGGGATGCTAGAAAATGCAGAGATTCTGGAAATCATGGGATATGTAGGGAAAGAAGGGATGATACTAAAAACATGCTATGCCAAGCATATCATATAGAATCTTGTGAAATTGTTATTAACTCCCCTATTTTACAGATGAGGAAACCACATCTCAAAGAACTTAAGAACACTGATCAAAATACCAAGCTTATCATTGGCAGAGTAAAAATTCAGGCCATGGACTGTGATTTATATCCAGTATTCCTTCAACTGTATTGTGCTGTGTTCTGGAAGGTGTCACCCAAAAGTTTTCTTCACTTACCCCTTAGACTACTACTGGTCTTGTTGACTTTTCAAATAATACTAGGACCCATTTGTATGATGTTTTCTCCTACTGTATACCCAAAGAAATATTATAAGCTTGTGTGACAGAGAGCCAGAGGTAATTTGTCCTCTGTTGTGACACAAAGCATATCTGGCCATTTGTTTAAATGATCAACAATTGTTGATTTGTTCCACAATTGTTCAAATGATCTTGGACGTTGTTACCAGTGTGTAAGGAGGACCTCACAAATCCAAGAAATATACAGGGATTATAGTTGCAAGTTAGCAGTTGCAAAGCATTTTACAAAAGAAATTTTAATACTGCCCTTCTATCTGAGGTCCATGTAGGAAATATTTTTCTTTGCGGATTTACATATAGAGCTATGAGACTTTTCATACCCTAGAAACTGATGAAAACAAAGGGTTTCTTTGTTCCTTGGCTATTTTGGTATAATACATTGCTATAGGGAGTCATGGTGCAGATCATTCAGCCTTAACCTAGACCTTGTGGATACAAAGATAAAGACACAGCTGTAAGCCACAAAAGATCTCAAACTACACTTGAACTGATGAAAAAATAAAGAAAACAATATAGTGTGAAAAGTCCTGTATAGAGAGGTAGGAACCATCAGAGAGATTTTCATCCCAGGAGACTCAGAAAATGTTTTCTGGGGGAAGTAAAGAATAGACGGGATTGGCTAAGTATTAAAGATGACAAAGGAAACATTGAGGGAGAGGATTACAAGAGGAAAGATATTCCATGAAAAGTAAAGAATATGTGCCAAGGAAAGGAGGCATAGAACTTCCAAACCAAAGCATCTTATATATTTACTATGGTCTCTTTTCCTTTGTTCTTGTTAAACCACCAAGACTTTGGGAGAATCATTTGTTATTACAACATAATGCATCCCCAAAGTACACTGTTGTACTGAAATTTGACCGGTCCTTTATAGCTTGGGGTGACTATGTGAGGTTGTTCAGGCCAGTAACCTAAGCAAGAATATACATGGTTGTGAGTAGGGGAGTGGCAATTCTGGGAAACCCATGGCTCTCTTAAAGAAAGAAGACCGATGTGGCTGACATGGTTTTATAAGGCTTCTTCCTCAAGCTTCTTCCTTTTTCCTGCTTTGAACTGAGACATGACTATAAAATGACAAGCATAGGATAAACTAAGACCTACTATGAATGAAGAAAATAATAAATAATAACAATAAATAATTAAAAGATAGGGAAGCCCTGATAGCATCATTGAAATATCTCTAGTAATCTCCTACCACTTAACTTCTTGTTATGTAGAAAAATACCTATTTTTTGAGTCACTTCAGTTGAGTACTTTCGATTGCATTCTCATCTATACTAATCCTATGTTCAAACCAACCCTGTTTATCAAGCTGGAACCGTCATTGTCCCCCAACCACAACTTGCTCCTCCATGTAACTTTGCTCCAGTCACTTCCCTAACATGAGATGGCTAACGTTTCTTTTTGACTTACCTAGATGTATATTATGTAAACACAGCCCATGCCCAACCTCCTCATGGGAGACAAGAAGTGGTTAGTTGCCCAGGTTTCATAAATAAATATTGTGGGTCCAAATCCAGACTCTGTATATTGCTAGCTGGATAACTATGAGCAGTTCACTTAAACTATATGGATCTTAGTATACTGATGTGTAAATGGGGATAATCAGCTAAATCTCACAGATTTCCTTTGTGCATTGATATGGCTTGGCTGTGTCCCTACCCAAATCTCAACTTGAATTGTAACTTCCAGAATTCCCACGTGTTGTGGGGGGACACAGGGGCAGGTAATTGAATTATGGGGGCCAGTCTTTACCATGCTGTTCTCATGATAATGAATAAGTCTCATAAGATCTGATGGGTTTATCAAGGCTTTCCACTTTTGCTTCTTCCTCATTTTTCTCTTGCTGCCACCATGTAAGAAGTGCCTTTTACCTCCCACCATGATTCTGAAGCCTTCCAGCCATGTGGAACTGTAAGTCCAATTAAACATCTTTTTGCTCCCAGTTTCAGGTCTGTCTTTCTCAGGGGCATGAAAACAAACTAATACATGCACTAAATGAGATATTTTGATGATAGCATCATTATAAGGCCATGATTTCACACGTAGAAAATGCTCTTATAAATGTAAAGTTGATAATTAATTTATTGCAAAAGAGGATCTTCATCTTTCTCATCCCTAAAATCCTGCTAGTTTCCTTAGCGGTTAATGCAATGCCACCAAATGCTTAGCTCTTTTCTTTATATCATTTTGTATTTTAAATGGATTTTCTTGTCTTCATCAAAATACTTCAAATTCCCCATGATCCAGAAACATTTCTTCCTACTTGTAATACAGTACAAGTAGGAAATGGAATTTGCTGTACTGAATTCATAGCACATGTTCATCAATAATATCTTGGGCAGTGTTCTAAGTTATTTTCATGTTTTGCCTCTTTAATCTTCTCAATCTGATGAACTAAATATGATTTTTAATACTGGTGATTCCATGGAGTTATGCAGAACTGTGAACCTCATCTTTGGCCCAGGTTCACACAGTTAGGAAGTGAGGGGTTGAGACTCACACTCAGCCCATCTGCAACATCCTGGTCTCTCATCTATAATAATAATGCATGCATAGTCTGCCATATACTAAAGGGTAACCAACCAATACATGATCACTGAATATGATTAATTGCTGGTAGATGAGTCATCCTTTCTCATTTCCACATCATTGTAAAAAGCAGAGCAATGTTTCTTATAAGGCCATTGTGCTTTCTTCATTTAGTCCCTATCAGAGTGTACCATCTATTTCCTGCATTAGCCGGTGAGTACCAAGTGCATCATATTTATCTTTGAATGCCCAGGAAATAACAAAATTCCTGGAACACAAAATATCTCAAATGACTGTTAAATAAAATAGTATTGGAGATAGGAGTTTCGTTTTTTAAAAAGACAGCACGAAGATTGGAAGATATCAATTTACTCCCTGAAACAAATTGGTATTTCCAATATTGTAAGCCAGATAGAAAAGTCTAAAATTTATATTTTTGTGTGTTAATAATTTAACATAAATTCAACTTTGTATTTCCTAAGTCATATATTTAATATAGGATGTTTCACCTGTTTTTTAAAATTTAGGTTGCAATAAATCCCCTTTTATTTTCAGGTTGAATGAACTATAAGGTATCAAACCATCTATTAGACATCTGTCATTGCACTTTGACTTGAAACATAATGCATTAGTTCATTTTTACACTACTGATAAAGACATACTCGAGATGGGGTAATTTATATAGAAAAAGAGGTTTAATGGACTCACAGTTCCACGTGGCTGGAGAGACCTCACAATCATGGTGGAAGGCAAAGGCAAGTCTTACATGGTGGCAGACAAGAGAGAACGAGAGCCAGGTGAAAGGGGTTTTCTCTTATAACACCAACAGATTTCGGGAGACTTTTTCACTACCCTGAGAACAGTATGGGGGGGAACCACCCTTATGATTCAGTTATCTCCCACCAAGTCCCTCCCACAGCACATGAGAATTATGGGAGCTACTTCAAAATGAGATTTGGATGGGGAAACAGACAAACTGTATCACATAAAATAAGAAGCTCCGATTTTCATTATAGAAATATTATAAAAGCTAAATATGTAAATGTAGCTTCAACAAGGGAGAACTGTACTAAGAGAAAGCCACAGTCAAGAAATAAAGGAAGGATTTTTCCAAACTTGAGTATTTTCCTAGAGCTTTTGCCAAACTTCAGCAATTCCCGTTTAGAAACCCAAACTTGGAAGACCACGGGCAACTTCTTCTTACAAATGAAGAGCCTTTGCTCTCAGAAATGTGTAGACCACCCGCAGGCAGCTGGACCTGCTAAGAACAGGAAAGAGTGGGAAACTGCTGCTTTTCCTCTGCTACAAAAATTCAAGCCTAAAATAAATGAATCTAGATGCACAGGAATGCTTTCCTTTTCAATTGCCCAAGGTGACCTTCATCAGAAATAAAAACAAAAATGTTTTTTCCTCCTAAAGGAGATCATTTCTCCTTGAAATAACATATATGGAAGCACTTAAACACTCAAGTGTTCATTGCATTGCGCAGTAGTACTCTTCATAGTGAGTCCGTGGTATTCGTCTGTAATGAAAAATGCCTGAATGAATAAAATTTTTAGGGATTAAAAGCACCTAATCCTGGAAGTCTAATGAGCAAAATATTCCTGTTCCACCTCTTTCATATGCCTAAATGCTTTCTGCTATCACTTGATACTTAGAAGCAATTGTCCTAAAATCCCAGAATATACCCAGGTTACTTATGTAGAAGGCAGTCCCAAGAAAATGCAATTTTCACACAATGCAGTTGATCACTTACTCCATTCACCAGATGAAAGTATAAACATGCAAACCAAAAATGCAGTTGAGTAGTCAAGAATTTTCAGTTTTAAAATATGTATGCAAATGCCAGTGCTTAGTACAATATTTTTTATAAAAAAAAGTTTACAACATGTTTTATCTTACGTCAGATAGTTAGACACCAAATATTTATAACAAAATAAATCAGAAAATTGGTTGCTCACTTATATCTTTTTCCCACCATGAGAAACCCTTTCTTCTGCTTCTTCCTTTTTCTAAATTACCACAGCCCCTGCATCACTATTTGGTAGATTTTATCACATTCACTTAAATTATTATTTGAGATAATAATTTCACAAATAAATATTACAAGAAATTCTCAAAATTATCTCTTAAATAAATCAATATGCATGTAAACACATAGTTGTATTTCTGAATAGCAAGGACCAGATGCCACTATCTTGCCTGCCAGAGAAGAATTTTGCAAACTAGAACCAACAAGGGTGTCTCTGAACTGCCAAATGTAACCCCATCTTTCTTTTTTAATGTGTAATATTGTTTTGTTATCATAGATTATTGTCAAAAAGACTGGACTTTTAAGAATAAAATATGGGCTGGGCACTGTGGCTCACGCCTGTAATCCCAGCACTTTGGGAGGCTAAGGCGAGTGGATCATGAGGTCAGCAGATCGAGACCATCCTGGCTAATGCAATGAAAGCCCATCTCTACTAAAAATGCAAAAAAAAATAGCTGGACATGGTGGTGGGCACCTGTAGTTCCAGCTTCTCGGGAGGCTGAGGCAGGAGAACGATGTGAACCTGGGAGGCAGAGCTTGTAGTGAGCCGAGATCACGCCACTGCACTCCAGGCTAGGAGACAGAGTAAGACTCTGTCTCAAAAAAAAAAGAATAAAATGTGGTGTGCAGTGAAAGAGAGAGAAAGAAATAAGAAGCTCTGTTTATGTTAAGCAAACTATAGATGTAATTTTAATTATTAAAGGCTAACATTTATAAGGCTTTTCAAATATATTAAACTCTGATGTATGATAATAAATAGAAACATTCACATAGGCACAAGCTTAGACAGATTCTAAATCATATTATCACATCCCATATTGTTTTCTAACTAACAATTCCGGCTTCTTATCAGTATCTATAGCTTCAGGTAGTGTATCTACATAGTCCCCAAACGTCCAAGTTAAAAGAAATTCAAATCAGTCAACCAACCAGAATGTTAGTTAATTTAACACTAAACATCTGTATGTTTGAAGCTCTCCAAATCATTATTTTTTTTTTGTAGTTTTTATCCAGATGACAATGCATTTTACACTTGAGAGATAAATGTAATTGCATGGTCTAGTGGGTAAACAAAAGAAAAATAACAACATGGGTTCAAAGGATGAGAACAGTGATTGAGATTTATATAAATGATATTATGAGCCAAATAAGGGGGCACATATAAAATGCCATCTAGCTCTTCAGATTATCAGGAACACTATATCAATAATTTTATCAGAGTTCTTCATTGGCTCCTCATTTGTACATCTAATGCTTTGAATCCATGTTTTTACTCAGCAGCCATGAGTAACTTTCTATACCCTTGCATATATGTTTTCTATGCTGTGTAAGAAATTAGCACAAACTTAGCAGCTTAACACAACACATTTATTATTTTGAAGTTTTTGTAGGTTAGAAGTCTGGATGTATCTTACTTGGGTACTCTACTCAGGATCCCACAGGGTTGAAATCAAGATGTTGGTTCGATTGTGTTCTCATCTGAAAGCTTGATTAGGGAAGGATCTGCTTTCAAACTCAATCATTTTGTGGCAAAATTTATTTCCTTCCTTGTTGTTTTAGAATTCATGATAGGTTGCTTCTTCAAAGCCAACAATAAACAGAATCTCTAACTTAAGGGAAGAGCTTACATTATGAGGTCAGGCCCACCCAGAATAATCTCTCTTTTGACTAACACAAATTCAGATGATTAGAGATGTTAATCACATATAAAAGTATATTCCCTTCACCTTCTTCATTTTCAATAGGTTAGAGGAAAGTTGCAGGTTCCTCCCATCCTCAAGAGGAAGGAATTACACAAGTTATATATGGGGGAGAAATAGAGAACTTGGGATCACTTAAAAATACTGCCTATCATATTTTATCAATTAGGATATTTGCCACCTCATAATCATCATCAGCCACCTCCATATATACAGTGATAGCAGTGGTAATAAATCAAAATTTAGATTTTTTTATTTAAATTTTTTAAATTTTCTTTTATCATGGTAAGAACACAGCATGAAATCCACCATCTTAACACATTTTTAAGTGTGCAATATGGTACTGTTGACAGAAGATGGTACAATATTGTACAGCAGATCTTTAAAACTTACTCATCTTGCCTAACTGAAACTTTACGGCCATTGATTAATAAATTCCCCTTTTCCCTTCCCCCCAGCCACTAGCAACTGTCAATCCACTTTTTTATTCTGTGAATTTGACTATTTTTGATACCTCAACAAGTGAAATCATGCAGAACTTGTCTCAGGTGACTGGCTTATATCACTTAGCTTAATGTCTTCAAGGTTTATCCATGTTATCACAGGTTGCAGTTTCCCTCCTTTTTCGGAACAAATAGTATTCCATTGCAGGTTCAATGTCACTAATCAAATGTAAATCAAAACCACAGTCAGAATCACCTCATATCAACTTTCAAGACAGCTGTTACAAAAATAAAAAACGGACAGCAAATGTCGGTGAGAATGTGGAGAAACTGGAACCCTTGCATACTGCTGATGGGAATATAAAATTGTGCTGTTGCTATGGAAAGCAGTACGGGGTCGGTCTTAGTCCATTTGAGCTGATAAACAAAACAAAATATCATAAACTCGATGACTTCTAAATGGCATAAATTAATTTCTCATCATTATGGAGGCTGGGAAGTCCAACATAAAGGCACTGGCGGATTCAGTGTCTGGTGAGGGCCTGCTTCCTGGTTCATAGAAGCCATCTTTTCGCTGTGTCCACACATGTTGAGTATGATGGAAACCGGGTGCAGTGGCTCACGCCTGTAATCCCAGCACTTTGGGAGGCCAAGGTGGGCAGATTATTTGAGGTCAGGAGTTCGAGACCAGTGTGACCAACATGGTGAAACCGCATCTCCACTAAAAACACAAAAATTAGCTGAGCATGGTGGTGAGCACCTGTAATCCCAGTTACTTGGGGAGGCTGAGGCAGGAGAATCGCTTGAACCCGGAGGGTGCAGGTTGCAATGAGCTGAGATCGTGCCAGTGCTCTCCAGCTTAGGCAAAAGAGTGAAACTCCATTAAAAGAAACAAAGAAAAAATAAATAAAAAAGTTATGATGAAGCTCTCTGGGGCCTCTTTTATCAGGGCATTAATCCCATTCATGAGGACCCCTAATCACTTCCCAAAGGCCCCACCTATAAATACCATCGCATTGGGAATTGGATTTCAGCATACGAATTTGGGGGAGATATAAGCATTCGGTCTATAAAAGAGGTTCTCCCCAACAATGAAAAAGAGAACTACCATATATTCCAGCAATCCCATGTCTGAGTATTTCTCCAAAAGAATTAAAATCAGGATCTTAAAGAGATATTAACACTCCCAAGCTTATTACAGTACTATTCAGGAAAGCCAAGAGGTAGAAAATATAGATTTTTTTTTTTAATGGGTCCTTTCTTTGAAGGTCTTGCCACAGATCATGCAGCTGAAGATGTACACACCCAGGAGGGTTCTTTGACAATGATGCTGTAGTATAAGATGGCAAACTTCTCACACTCAGTGTAGAGGGAAAGCTACTCACTGGGGAGAACTTAGTGTCAGATGGAAAACAGGTAGTGAAAGGAGACCCATGCCTATCGCCTTTCCAAGGACTTGATGCAGCTGCTATTATCCATCTTGTTGCTTCCACCAGTGTAGAAACAGTATGTTTTATTTTCTATTTCCAAGCAAGAAAATATAAGAACAAGGTAAAATATCATGTAGTACCTTCCCCTTATAATCAACAAAAATTCAACTTCACATAACATTTTAATGGGGTTAATCCTCAAGATGCTTTATTTCTAAACATATGTGTGTATGTGTGTGTGCATCTCTTATATTCTAACATCAGGATTTTTATCATGGATTCAAAGGAGAATATTTATATGCTCCAGTTCATCGAGTGTGATGTGCTTCGGCAGTAAAAACAACCAAAATGAATTCGGTTTTTTATCTTAATTTTCTATCACGCTCAATCTACACCTTGGTTTTTTTCTAGCACTTTATAAGCTGTTCAGATTCACTGTGACGCTAGTTAATTTTGTAGCTTGAGGAATTGGTTTGGCTGCCTGCAGCTGATCAAAACTTACTTGAGAACTGCAGAAATGAAGGCAAAACCAGGGATACTGCAATTATTTTCAAAAGCTGTAAAGAAGGCAATCAGCTGAATGTGAACTTGCCATGTCTTCTTCCTTACACAACTATAAATGTATATGACAATTTTTCAGGTATACTGAACCTTTCATTCATATTGAGAAAAATAGATTATAATTTTCCTCTCTACTTTTTACACAGTAAGTCTTTCCCTGGAGACAAGCAGTAGGTTGATCTCATACCTCTTTATTCTCTTTTCATTATTATTGTAATGTTATAAACTGCACCCAGCTTCTCTCAGGACCATGTGGAAGCTATACACACTCTCTAAAAAAAAAATCGTGAATACTTGGATTGTTCAGAAACAATGTAAGCAAAGACAATCACTTGAAATCATACCTATATGTAAGGCATCAAATAATAATATTCTATTCAGCTTAATGATGCAATGACTCAGAAAATATTTATTGAGATCCTGTAACCACATGCTGATAGTGTTTTGAAAACCAGAATCATAGCAAGGACCAATAAAAAGTTCATTACTTCCTTTCCTCAGGGAACTTACATTCTAGTGTATAATATAATGTTAAGTGGTGATAAGGGCAGAGTAGAAGGGTAAAAAGGGAAAGAAGGAATATTGTTTAGGCTTCTCTTATGGAGGTGACCTCATGATACACATTCTCTTGTTTATTCATTGCCTTTACCCCAGTAAACTTTTCCCCCAGTAAACTATCAAGTCCAGTACACTGGACTTTTATTTTTTAGTTTTTCAAATTATGGAAGATATAGATAACACTAAAATTACCATTCCAACCATTTCAAAAATACAGTTCAGTGGCAATAAGTGTGTTCACATCATTGAGTAACCATAGCCACCATCCCTCTCCAGAGCTCTTTTATTGTTCCATACTGAAACTCCATACCCACTGAACAATATCTTCTCATTCCCTATTCTCCTCAGCCTTTGGTAACTATCATTCTATTTTCAGTCTCTATGAATTTGAGTACTTCAGTAATCTCATATAAGTGGAATCCAATAACATATCTCCTTTTGTGAATGGCTTATTTCACTTACAATGATTTCTTTAAGATTCATCAGTGTTGTAATGTGTCAAATTTCCTTCCTGTTTAAGGCAGAATAATATTTCACTATATGTATGTATTGCATTTTGTTTACCATTCATCCATTCATGTCCTGCTGGGTGGATTCCACCTTTTAGAGATTATGAATAATGCAGCCACACAATGAGCATTCTTGTATAAACATCTGCTCTAATTCCTCTTTCCAACTCTTTGGGTAAATATCCAGAAGTGGAATTGTTGGATCACAGGTTAATTCTATGTTCAATCTCTTGAGGACCTGCCATATCATTTTCCAATGTAGTCACCATTTTACATTTCCTCTAAGAGTGTACAAGAGTTCCAATTTCTCCACATCATTATGCATGTTTGTTATTTTCCTTTTTTTTTCTTTCTTTTTTTGAGACAGGGTCTCATTCTCTTTGCACAGTCTGGGGTGCAGAGGTACAATTATGGCTCACTGCAGCCTCAAAGTCATGGGCTCAAGCAATCCTCCTGCTTCAGCGTCCTGTGTAGCTGTGGACACAGGCATGCCCCACTGTGCCTGGCTCATTTTTTTAAAAATAGGGTCTTGCTATATTGCCCAGGTTTGTCTCAAAGTCTTGGGCTCAAGTAATCCTCCTGCCTCAGCCACCTAATGTGTCGAGATTACAGGCATGAGCCATTACACTGGCTCTCCCACCTTTTTTTTTTTTTTATGGTTGACATCTCTATGGGAGTAAAGTGGTTTTTCACTGTAATTTTTATTTGCATTTCCTTAATGATTGACACTAAGTGTTTTGTTCACTGCTGCACACTCAATGCCTAGAAGAAGCCTGAATGACTAAATAAATGAGAAAGTGGTATCACAAATAGCAAAGAGAAATAGTTGAAGAAAGAAAGAATGCGTCCAAGAGTGTCAAATATTGCAACAAGCATCAGTCATACACACGCTGAATCATTTCTGTGTGAATTTAGCAATTTGGATGCTGACGGCAGCCTCTCTAAAGTGGTGCTGGGCGATAAGGGGTTAATGGGTAAATGGAGGATGAGGACAGGAATACAACAGCAGATGCTGTTCACACAGGCCTTGAATAAAGCCATGAGACCACCCACAGAGATGGAGAAAGAACATTTCATACAGACAAAAGAGAAGATGCAAAGATGGAGAGGTAGAAGCATGAGCACTCATAAGGAGGCTGATACCAGTGAAGAGTAGTAGCACAATAAACAGAGGTCGGGATGAGGCTGGCGTTGGGAGCCTCATGTACCATGTAGGTGCTACAGACATGAAAGGTGTGAGAAAGTTTCACTCTAAGAGACATGAAAGGTGTGAGAAAGTTTTGAGCATTAGAGTGAAATGATCTGATTTATGTTTGTGGAGTCCAGATTCTAAACAAATATGAGTGGAAACAGGGAGACCTACTGAGAGTCAATTGCAACAGGCAATAGAGAGGCAGCTGCAGAGACAGTGACATACGATCAGGTTTGGCACAAATTTAAGGGTAGAGCCAAGAGCATTACTGGTGGACTGGAGTTAATAATGATGTCTTTGTTTAATGATATATGAAAAACCATGTGAGGAGAAGATTCAGGGTGGGAGAGTTCTCATGGATTCTGTCTTGGATGTTTTAGGTTTGAGGTCTGCTAGCCTCTGAGCAGAAGTGGTAGGTGGACAGAAGGGCCTGTAGTCCACAGAGGTCAGAGTTGGAGATAGAAAAACACGAGACATCTGCAGAGAGATGGTCTTTGTGATGGTTAATACAGTACGGAATCTGGAGTGCAGGATGGGATCTCTAAGGATGAGAGAGAGGGAGAAGGGCCCAGCATGGAGCTCAGGAAACTCCAACATTTAGAGATTGGAGAAAAAAGAAATGAAACAAAGATGGAAAAACTTTGAAAAATGGGTGTTGAGGGAGAAGGTAAAACAAGACATAGAGTAGAAGAGGAAAAAAAGGAGGAGAGAAGAGACCCCAGAGTAGCCCTCACCACAATCAGACTGCAGCCTTGTATCTCCCAGCAAATGGACATTTTAAGCTCTAACTATGAGCAGGGGTAATTACAAATGTGTACCATCCTCACATCAACTCTGAACTAAGTTGAAACCACGTCACTTTTATAATAAACCAATGGAACCACTTCCACAACACTCTGTCATCCTCTTTCATTTCAGCATGTGAAATTAATTCTCCAAACTCCATATGTGAAAATTATTAAACAAAGAATGTATTCCAGAGTTATAGGCAAAGTAGTGAACAACCAGTCTCACATTCTTCCAAAATACACGACTGTAGAACCACTGCAATTAGCCCTAGTACATTCCAGCCAAGGAGACAGCTTTTAATTAACGGATTGTTTTTGCTTTTAATTAAATGGCCAGGCAACCTGAAAAATGATTATATTTATTTTTTCAGCACAACCTTATTTCTGAATTTCAGATCTATATCCCCATATTCTGTTGGGTTGTCTCATCTAGACGACTGCTGGTCTGACAGGACTTTGAGTCAACACTACTCAGGCAGAGTAAACTACCTTCCCCAACAACTTTGCCCCTCCTTCCTGTTCTCTCTCTCCCTGAGGTATTTTGAGATATTTTGCATATTTCATGTATGTCAGTGTATTTTATGATGTTGCCAAATCCTTTTCTCACCTGTATCCATCCATGACTGGACTCTGGAAAAAGTGGGGCAAGATGAATGTCACCCCAGAAATGAAGGGGATATAAGGAAATGTCCTCCTCAATTTTCATAGAACACAGAAAACCCCCTTGCCTCCTGAGAGGGTGAGAAGAGAGAAAATGGTGAGAGAAGAGCGCAAGGAAGCCTCTGTGTCCTGATACTCAGAGGTATGAAGACAAAGAGTTAAATATGAAGACGTTTCCTGGGGAAAGTCTGGGGTATGTTGTCAGCCTCCCAAAGGGGCTCCACGTTTGGTTGGAGCCTAGATCCAAGGCAGCATGGGAGCAATTGTAAAGCATGTATGGGAGAAGATGGCTGGATAGAGAGCTGAGACTGCACTGCTAGTTGTCCATAGTCAAGATGGGACGCAGAGTAATGGGAGTTACTTCCTCCCTTGCTGATAGAACCAAGAGATGCTGAGAGGTCAACTGGGCCAACAAGAGCCTGCATCAGAAAGGGGAGACAATCAGGAATACAAATATTAATAACCATGGACAATGGTAGATAGCAGGGTGAGACAGAAGCTGTCACACCTCACTGGATTCGGCCCATCATCTCTGGCAATACCACTGACATTGAGAGACCTCTAATCATCTCTAATTCACCATAAAACGCCCCCCCCACCCCGCCCACTCCTCCTCAAATAGCAAAATGATATCTTTTCAGAAGCAGATAGACAGAAGAAAAATACATGAAATAATGAGCATTTGCCTGAAAAAGGTTGAGCTTCTTGACGTAGACTTCTTTTTTTCCCGCTTGTAACCTCATTACCATTAATTGGCAATTTAAAGTCCCAGCCATCCCTTACTACTTAGTGGAGTGAAGACTTATGAGGAAAGTTAGAGCAATTATAGAATTGATATGTAGTTAGATCAATTATAGAATAAATAACCGTATTTTCTTGCATAGCTGAGTGGTAGTGAGTAAATTTTTCCTGCTACACCATCAAAAAGAAACTTAACTCTTCAAACTACAATGTTTTAATACATCACTGATGGCCCGAACTTTTCCTAATTTCCAATCTGTCACAAATAACTTCCAATTAGACATCTGCTTCTTAAATCTGTCCTTCCCTGTATATCTCTAGGCCACTGAAGTATTCTTTGCACTGGTCTTCTGATTTCTTCCCACTCTGAACTGTCTTCTAATATTGATTGAAGTACTATGATTTTCATTACATTAGTTACTTGATTTAAAACTTATCTTTGTCCTTTATTACATGAACAGAAATTTTTACCTGTGGATACTAAGGCAGTGGTTCTCAAAGTGTCATCCCTGTATTGGTACTAGCAGCATCAACATTCCCTTGAAACTTCTTAGAAATGAGAAAAAAAAATTGTAAGAAATGGTGTCTGGTCTTAAACTCCTGGCCTCAAGTAATCCTCCTGCCTCAGTCTCCTGAGTAGATGAGATTACAAGTATGGGCCACCATGTCTGGCTCCCAAAATGAAAATTTCAGGCTCCTACCATAAACCTGCTGAGAATGGGAAAGTCTGAGGATAAATCCCAGCCATTTGTCGTCTAATGAATCTTCCAGGTGATACTGATGAAAGCTCACTTTCGAAAACTACTTTCCTGGAAGAACCATAGAAGAAACTCAGAGGTCACAATGGCTGATAAATGAGTCCTAGATGGAATTTCTGAGGAAGAAATGAGCAGGAAATGAAAGACTGCAAGCTTGTTAGCTCTGTTTCAGATAAGGACTGTCCATTCCTATTGTTTTGTACAAACTTCCACCTAATGTATCACTTGTGACATCTGTGAGGTTTAGCTTCCACATAATATACCATTTGTAAAAGATGTCAATTATTTCCTCCTTCCTTCCTTCCTTCTTTCCTTCCTTCCTTCCTTCCTTCCTTCCTTCCTTCCTTCCTTCCTTC